>NC_059478.1:10000000-10600000 GCF_018139145.2 Gymnogyps californianus | reverse complement strand
TGTTTTCACCTGTGTACAACAATCTAGCATTTGATCATTTGTTCAAAGGGGTTTAATCAGTTAAACAAATAACTTTTTAAAAGGCATTTTTGTAGATATCGTCCCGTTTTTAATTACTGTTTTGTTCTCTCAGTAGTCATTCAAAAAAGATAATACAAACACAAAAAGTGGAACAAAATATTCTGGAATGTGCAAATGTTGATTAGTCAACCAGGTTTTATAAAGACTATCAAAATCTAAGTAGATTTTTCACCCACCTGAGAGAGTCATAAAAGTGAAGCTTATCTCACAAGAGTAGTTCCAGATATCATGTATCTCACTGACACTGAGGAATTAATTTACAAACTGTATTCAGTGACCCACATGATCATTTATTTTTGTACTGAGACTGACCACAGATTGCATGAAAATTACAATTTAGCTAAAATGATACAAACAACATTCAAAATGCACTGAATTAATTTTAAAGGCTTGATTAGTTTTTGCTTCCCATTTTTCCTCCCATTTGGCAGTTCACAGATCACAGTCTGAGTCCAGGAAAAAACAACAAAGTAAGTTAAATTTGTGCTGACATTATGAATCCATTTAATACAATTAATTGTGGCAGTTACTGTTTGTGACTAGCTCAACTGGTCATTCAGAATGTTGGGATTTTAGTGTGATGTTGGCAGAGTATTGCATGTGGTGGAAGAACAAGACTGGCTACGAGAAATGTTTCAGAGTATAGAGGAAGTATCTCTGAGGATGTAGGAGAGAGGGAACTTTCGTGAGCCTCTAATAGGCAGTCTTCCGACATATACCAATGGGCTAGTTTGAGACTGTTGTGGAAGACCTCAGGTTTTGCTCTTAATTTCAGACACAAATGAGCTGTTAGAAGACCAGCATTATCAAAATTACGAGGTGAATGTCTTCTTCCAAGGCAGAGATGACTGGAGATTTAGAGTTGTCTAGCAACCTGCTGCTACTTGACTTCAGGCTAAGGTGAACTGAACATTTAGAAATTCCTTTCCTTTCTAAGATGGCAGTGCCACTTTACAGTGATAGAAATGATCATATGGAGAGAAGGAAGAGCTGTAAGTACTACTGTGCCTTCTTGTATCTCCCTAGACATTTGATGATTGCTTATCAGACCTCCTAATATCAATACAGCCAGTCCAGTCCAGTTCATAAACACAGATCTCTCCTCATTTTATCCATATATTCCACCTAAGTCTGTTCAGCATTAAGACCTATATAAGACTTCAGAACAAGATGACAGAACAATACGTGTCCTAACCCACCTCACCAATACAGTGAGCTAAAGAGATCTTAAATAATTTGACTCTCACCAAAGCCAGCAAACTCTGAAATTTCTGCATTCCTTTGGGAAGTCACATTTAAGGAAAAAAAATAGTGTTTACATTGAACAGGCCAATTTTATGAAGGCACTTGCTAAATGATTTTCTAAACACACACAAGACACATTATGAAAGTTTGAAGTTATTATTTTGAAAAATTAAATAGCGAGCATACTGTTCTACCAGCCATACTACTGATGAGCAGCATTTTACTTCACAGAGTACTGAGATGTTAAGTGCTGTTTAACATGAATAAAGATGACAGAATTAAACTTTTAAAATATTGTGAAAATGGATATTTTAAATTTTTCTTAATCTAATGAAAAGACAATTAAAACCATGCCTATGATTGATCAGGAAGTGTGACAGCTCACTCTGAGTAAGGAGACTGAGATTTATATGAAGTCCGTAATTATATGTACCCTGTTAGCTATGGAGAGAACAGTATCAGACAGGTGACATTTTAGAGATAATAATGACTTTTAAAATACTTGTTCTATTATGTGTTCAAAGTTCTTGAGTCATTGCCACTCCTTAATGAGACATTTACAATTTGTATTAAAATTTTGTAATTTTTTTAATGTAAAACAATAATCATATACTAAGGTTGTACTGTGCAGCAAGCTGTGTTTGAAAGGAAGAAAGCAATTCCACACCACTGTTAGACACATTACAGTGTATACATATGTTAAGCTGCAAGTATTACTTCAGAAATCCTATGTATTTTATCCTCCACCTGGATGACAACACTGGAGCCAAAACACCTTTAAATACTAGAGAATGAAGATAGATATGTATCAATGCACAGTTCTTTTCGGAAGTATCATCAGCAGGAAATGTCATCAGGACTATTCTCCTGTTGATTTGGTAGCGTAAATGGAGTCTCTGCAAGCTTTCCTCTGTGGGAAACGTAAGGTGAGACACCTACCATTAGTACTAGGCTTTTGTTTTATGCCTTTTTCTGAGTCTTTGCCTGAATACTCCTCCCTCTTTGTATTTATCTGTTAAATATTCGCCTTTGCCCTTTGTGTAACTGTTAAACACGTGATCGTGGGAGACTGAAAGTGTATATAGCTCCCATAATTTCAGGGAAGTTGTGATAATCTCAGATTCAGCTCTATATTTACTTCTCAGAGTTGTTGGCATTCTAATGGCAGCTTTTGGGGTATTGTATAAGTGTTTCCAGATTGCAAGTCTGGACTGTTTGAAAATGTAACTTTAAAAAAAGAAAAGAAGACACTCCTTTTTTGTAAAGTTACCCTAGTCCTGGGGATGTGTAAAAAGCATGTGCAGTATCACTTTTTTTTTTCTTTTTCACTTTTTAACACTTCAGCTATATATGGAATCTCGGATAAGTTCTTTCTAGGCTTGTTAAAGTATCTGTGGGAAGTTCCTGACAAATTTAATTTGACTTTTTACTATTTTTTTCCTTTCAGACCAGGCATAGTTCCTATAATTTCTTTCCCTGTAATAAACAAATATTGCTAATGTAAGTAAAGCTGTAGACAAGTGGGGAATTGAGCAGAGTACAGAAAAAATGAATGAAACATTTAAACTAACTTTATTTATTGCTTTGGATGTCATATTCTTGCATCCTACCTAATTTAATATTACTTCTATCAATAGAAGGAAAAATGGAGCTTGCAGAAGAAATAAATGTTTGCACAAGAAAAATTTAGTTTAAACGGTCTGATGTAAATGTTATTCCGTGCTTCAGTGTGTTTTGTGACAATGATCAGTACACATTTTTGGAATATAATTCAAAAGGTAATGGTGTAATATTTTTAGTTACTAAAAATTCTAAAAATAGTAAATCTAGTATCATTATCTTTAAGCGTACAATTATTAACTAGTGATATTTCTCCTTTGGGAATACTGCTGGCCATGACTAGAGTCAAGAAAGAGCTATAAAAACTAGACTTCATTGTGTATTGTTGTGGGGTTTTTTCCTCATAAATAGAGTTCATATGAAGGTGAGGAACGATCAGAATTAGCTAGATATTTATTTTAGATGAAAAGGACTATGTGCATTTACCACACAACTTGGTCAGTAAATTTCCATAATGACTTTCAGTAACTCTGAAGAGTCTATTTTAATCCTTCCCTCAAAAGAAAGTGAAGAAAAGCTAAATTATTATACTGAATAGTGGTTTGATGAGAATTAGCACAAAGCTTGATTTTAATTGGAAGTCTAATCTCTTCAAAGCTGAAAAATCTTTTTCAAGTACTTTCGTGCTTCTCTGATCAAGTAAAGATGCACACTCCAAAAAGTTATACATCAATTTTCAGATCATAGGACAAAAAAAGGGATTTCAGCATTTATTCCCTATTGCAAAACCTAATGTAGATAACCTGTTAAAGGCATTGTTTCTTAGAAATTATGCACAAACGGAACCCCCCCCCAAACACGAACTCTATTCCTTGTTTGCCATGCTCCTGTCTTCTCATAATCACTGCTTTACCTCCAACAGATTTAGAGTTGAGACTATATATTGTGGAAGCAAAACACCAATGTTTTATCCATCAGATTGCCACGCTACCTTAAGTGGATTGGTACAAATTCTGATCTGTGCAGCAAGACTGTAGAATACTACATCAGTATTAGAATCATAGAATGGTTTGGGTTGGGAGGGATCTTAATGATCATCTAGTTCCAAGCCCCCTGCCATGGGCAGGGACACCTTCCTCTAGACCAGGTTGCTCAAAGCCCCACCCAACCTGGCCTTGAACACTTCCAGGGATGGGGCATCCACAGCTTCTTTGGGCAACCTGTTCCAGTGCCTCACCACCCTCACAGTGAAGAATTTCTTCCTTGTATCTGATCTAAATCTACCCTCTTTCAGTTTAAAGCCATTACCCCTTGTCCTGTCACTACATGCCCTTGTAAAAAGTCCCTCTCCAGCTTTTTTGTAGGCCCCCTTTAGGTCCTGGCAGGCTGCTATGCTGTTTCCCCGGAGCCTTCTCTTCTACGGTATTGTTTT
Organism: Gymnogyps californianus; assembly: GCF_018139145.2. Lineage (NCBI taxonomy): Eukaryota > Metazoa > Chordata > Aves > Accipitriformes > Cathartidae > Gymnogyps > Gymnogyps californianus. The sequence goes on along the minus strand of NC_059478.1, from coordinate 10,595,682 downwards.
GGTCAGAGTTTCATTCCCTGTGTATCATTAAATATTCATCAAAATACCGTAAAACACTAAATCTACATGAAGAAAGTTAGCCAAAAAGTGTTCTGACAGTTATGGAGAAATGGGACACACACACACGACCCACAACTTCTTTTTAAGTAACTTGCAGAGACATTTTCATCTTTTTACATTAAATATCACCTTCTACTACAAGTAGTCCTGTTTATTTCAGTGGGAATATTTATGGGTCTTGGTCCAAGTAGAAGAGTTTATTTTCCGTTGAAGAGAAAGCATACCAGGCAATACAGCATCAAGCTTTATGAACAACTTTACTCATTCACCTTGACCTGATGTAACTTATTAAGGCACCAGATATAACTGCACAGATTTTTGAATATATGGAAAACTCAAAGCTAGCTTCAATTCCCCTTATCACTAGAATAAATATAGGCATAATAGGTAAAAAATAAACACAACTAATCTAAACAAATGTCCTGTGAATTCATGTGCTGATTTTTTCATTATCAAATGTGAAATAATAGCTTATTATTCTATTTTAAGTCTCAGTTTGATAAATGACATGTATGTGTACATTTTCATCTGCTACAAAGTTGGGATGTATGTACAACTAATAATTACTGGCCCCATTCTGTGCTACTCTATATTGAGGTTCATGGAGCATTATGCCAGTGAAACCCTCTCTTTTATGTTACATAATATATTTTAAATGGCAGTGCTACCAATGCATACTGTTAGATCCTAAATAGAATATTTCAGGTGACATCTTAGTGACCAGTGTTTGACAATCTAAAAATATTCTAGAAGATTGAGAAGTTCACAGATAAGTCATGTGTATCTGTCAAAATATTGAAAATAATACGTTAATTTGTTGTTATTCAGTATTTTAAGAATGGAGATGCTTTGGGCACTTTTGAAAATGTAACTGCTCTACAAGTCCAATGCTAAACAACAAGTAGATACAAAAATGATAACTGGATATTGTAGCACTTGGTTTTCCTGTAAAGCTTAGCACCAGGTCCCATTTCAAGTACTCTTGCCCCTTGTCTAAGAGAACGTAAACTGGCTAATACGGAGTATCAGGAGTCTGGGAAATTTAGTTGTATTATGAAGTAAAGCGTGTCCAGTATTCCTTTTAATTTAATTTACTTTAATTTGGAAAGTACCCCAGTCAAATAATGAACTGAAACTTTTAACAATTTTTTTGTGTGTAAAGCTTTGTATCAGAATGTAAATATCTGGCATCAGAGATAAGCAAGCATTTAAAGTAGGTGGCATTTAGGTAGCTAAGAGGAAGTTTTGTTCTCATTAACATTACAATGAAAGCTCTCATAAATTAGTACATAGCTCTCTAACCATATACAGAAGATCTAAATCTTACTCTGAAGTCTGACTGAGATTTTGATAAGATGTTACACAGATAAGCATAAAAAATGAAATTACAGTATCAAGTTGATATTCAGAATAAAAAAAAAATTGTAGTCATATGTGTTTAAAGCTAATTCAGTAAATTCATTGTAAGTTTGGTGATTTTCAAAGGCATCAAGGAGGAAAGCCAGAGTGGCATAGAAAATTTCCCCTTGGTATTTGATTATTTCACCCAGAATATGGTAGCATAAGTAGGATTGTGGATAAATGCTGAAATACTGACATAGAGTCCATAAATGGAGTAGGAACACAATTTAACAGTATATTTGAATATATCTGAGATATACTTCTCCATTTCCAGTGGAGAAATAGTTCAACACAGTCAACTGGAATAAAGTTATTCTATTGATAAATTATATTCATTTTCTTTTCAACTGTGAAGAATTGCAAAAAAAAAAAAAAGATTCTGAGAATAACAAAACCAAAAACTCTGGGTAGACCAATTTATTTAATCTCTGAGTCTAGACCGAATTCAGGCTACAGCTTTCTCAACAAATTTCCCCAAACCAGTCATTATTTCATGGCTTCATTAATGATAAGAATCTGGACCATTTCGAAGACAAGACATTTTACACTCGGTCATTTTAACTGAGACTGTTTCCTTCATGTTAGTGATTGTAATGTATATTTCACAACACTCTGAGGTATGAAAGCATGATTTTATAACTTCTATCTATTTGTAGTTTTTGTGGTAACATCTTAGAGTCAGAAAGTAGAGTGCTAAAATAAGCAAGTGACCACAGACAATACAAGAAGTCCAGGCTACAGAAGGAATTTGAATCAGGATCTCAAAGACATGCAACAGAAGGCCATGTTTTCTCTTACCTACCTATCATTAGATGGGTAGATCAGATGATAGCATGTTTAAAATTTAGGAAGCGAAATAACCATAGTCTTTCTGCTCTTCCAGTGGAGGTGGTAAACTACAAGTCCTAAGCTTTCCATTGTCTTTCAGGTAATTTCTCAGACTTCCAACTGTAACAATGCAATTTCAGACCTTTCAGTTCAGTCACAGAGGTACCAGGAGGGGAAGATGGATACATGCAGTTTGTCTGAGCTATTAGAAAACAAAAGAGGGGGGGGGAAAAAGCCTTGGAACTCTCTGGTTTTCTGAATCACACAAGCTTGGAAACTGTTCATATTTCTTTTCCCTTTCCTTATTAAAAAACATATACCCTCCATTTTCAGTACAAAAAAATCCTAGAAAAGAGTGAATGCAGTAGAGTATTAGAAAACCTGAGATTGAAAAGTTACCAAAATAGACTAATTTCCTTGTAATAGAGAGATGAAGATAGAAAAGTGAGCACAAATCAAAGTTGTTACATCTGCTCTTGTATTACGAGATACGAAGATGGAATCTTAGCCCACAGTGAGACAAACAGCAAAAATCTCATTTAATGGTGCAGGGTATATGCCTGCATATGGGGGAAATTTATATGGGTCTTTTATGAAGTAATAATTGAGTATTTACTTTTTCATTCCCATTCATACCCTTCTTAATACTTACTATGCTAAGATCACTGTTTATTGTAACAGTTAATGTCATGAAATTCTTTATCTTCTTTTATATGTTTACTCATAAATTCTTAATAGGAAAGGCTAATTTTTTATTTGTGTTCTGTTTGTCTCAGTACCTAGCAAAGGAATGTCCTCATGTACTGGAATTCTTAATGTTCTGGTAAAAAAAAAAAAAAAAAAAGAAAAAAGAAAAAAGAAAAAGATAATATGCCAGTCTAGAAATATTTACAGAATCAGGGTCTTAATGAAACTTTATCCAGATGAACTGAACCACTGATGTTTAGCCTGTGTTTTTTTGTTTAACTGAAGTATTTATTTGATGATCTGTTGATTGCTTTTACCTCCACCTATGGGCATACCAAGTACTTTGCTTGCCTTAGTACTGATATATAAATATAATTCATAAAGCAGACATGAGTATGTTTATATTACCACTTGCATGTCAGCTGTGTATTATTTTACCAAAGCAATATAGACAGCAGAAAAATAAGAGGTAATCATTAGCAATTTTATTCTGCAGCTACATTATCTGAACACCTAATATATATATACCTAGGAATATGCAGTGTTCTGACAGCCTATTCCAACTGTTTTCCTTCCCCTTTGCCAAAGTAGCTTGTTCTAAACCTGAAGCATATGTCTGTCCCGTTTGACCACAAAGCATTTTTATCTCCTCTGTGACCACATGTACAGAAGTCAGAGTCTGGTTAATAAATGCTGATGAACACATTTTTACCTAAATGATCAATATATTCACGCCATAGGAAGAGAGTTGAAGTGTATAGATTTATAGTTCCTTTGTTTTGCAACTGAATGTATGTATACAAGTTGCAAAATATTTATTCATTGCTGTTGGTTGTTTTAGTGTTCTTATTGTCTGGGTTCAAGGCAAATAAAGATTAATTTTGTCTTGCTTAGTCTGCTTCTGCTTTATAGGTGCAACCAGCCTCTGCTTTGCTATGTCTATAAGAAGTTATCTGGCTTATTCTGTTAGGATTCTCTCTGTTCTGTCTAAGGAATATATGAAAAAGGATTTTGTAATATTTTATTTTTCAAGTTAAGTTACCTTCCTGTTCAGTAGGTTCTTTTCCTCTTTGACTTTCAAGCTAATTTATTGTATTAAAAACGTAAAAAATGATGGCATGTTTCTGTAGCCATAATAGGATTTTTACTGTACATTCTTTCCAAAAGAAAATGTCTTCTGTGAGGATAGGCACTCACTTTGTGTTATATCAACCCTGTTTATTTACTTTTTGGGTTGTTTACTTCTTTTTTCTGTATTATAAGCATTTGATTTTTTACCTTCGGTATCAATCTCCAGAGAACCTTTTCAAATGCCTTATAAAAATTTAAGTACATGATGTTCACTTCAGACTTCCCCCTTATCTATCTCTTCCAATTATCTCATAATGGAGCAGAGTGCTACAGCTCATACTCTATTTATATCTGTCATTTGCTTCATTCTTAGTTTGTTCCCAGGCTAAATCCAACTTGTAGGTCTTGGCATGGGTGCCATTTATTATTTTTCATCTCTTGTTGACATTCTAACCAGTACTTATATTTTTATCATTCCTACTGTACATTATAAGAATATATTTGTTTGCCTTTTGCTATGATTTTATTTAGCTGCTATTTTTAACTCTTTACTCTTATCTTATACTGTGGTTACAAAATATGTCAATTCAGTATCTGGCATTGTTGCCTAGTTTCTGTGCCTGGAAACTCCTAACATTTTAGCAATGTTAGAAGTACAACAACCGGCATATATAAAACTAAGCAGAATTATGATATTCATTGAATAACATTAACCATATATCTGAGACTACTATACCCATGGATGTTGTTCACATCCAATTAGGAATTGTGTGGACATATTTGTGCTAAGAACATGGCTTATGCAACTCCACAGAAATTGGAATCACTCCACACTGAGCATTATCTCCTGTCTGTTTAAAATATTAAGGTGCTCACCAACTTAAGTGGCTATAGAATTGGATCCTTGAGACTCTTGTATTTTAATTATTTTAAGGCAAAGCATTCTTAGGAGTTCATAAAGAAAAATGAGAGGAACAAAAAAGCATTGGAAGGAAAGCATTGTGATATACAAAAACCTGATTTTGAACCTCATACATACTTGCCTCATATTTTTATTATTGGTTGTATTTTGATACAATCCAGAGACCTTGAATCTAGGTCAGACCATTGTAGAAAAGCACTGTAGGGAAACAGAGGAGCATATGATTCCCGTTTCAAAAAGAATGTGGCAGAAGTCAAGCAATGTGCAGCAAGTAGATGGAGCACAGGACCAGGATGTATAGATCAAATATGAATCAAACAATGAAGAATTCAAGGTACTGAACTACTCCTAATCCTGAAGACATACAAAAGACTGATACTTGAGAGGCACTTTTAGAGAGAAGAACATTTGAAGACAGCAAACATGAAAATGGAAGAATGACTGAAGGAAAAATAGACAAGGTTACAGCAGTAAGTGGAACAGAGCCTTCCTCTAGACAGAACAGTGGCTTGATAACCTTCATGTGTAGATATGTGTTTGTGCGGTAGAGCAGGACAGGGGATTCAGCTCTTGACTGTAGGTAACTACTACTTCTCCAAAATCAGTTTAACACAAAAAAGATGACCCATGAGCCTCCTTTTGGGAATACTGTGTTTATGCATCTTCTTACTTGTACTTCTTTCAAACACAGTTCTGACTATGCCTGTAGAAGGATCAATTTTGATTTTATGAACACTACAAATTGAAATAGGGAACTATATCATGCTTTATTTTAGTAAGCTACCATAATGCTGTTTCAGTTAACTGTGTAAATTTATGCAGCTGAAAGTTAAGACTGTAAGTTTTCTAACTCCCATTGTTAAAAGGGTGAAAGCTCTTACAATATTAATATTTTGCCAGTCATATTTGTCTTTCCTCAATTAGGTTTCTTTTAAAATTGAAGAGTGTCTGCACCAAGGCAGGCTATTTAGTCTGTTATTTAGCAGACTGAACTGGTCTGTTTGGTCAGGTATTTAGCAGACAGTGGTAAGTGATAAGAGGAAATAATGTAAGAGCAGAGCAAGTAACACACTGTTGCTTATTTTAATATAGCCTCATTCTGGTATACCCTCTTTTCTGACTTTCCCCTCCATCAACACTCATTCCATTCCCATGTATATTCCCATATTCTCTCCATTTTGTTCTTAGCATCAATATAGTTATTATTGAAACAAATCATCAACATTTTCCTAATGATACCAAAGTGCTCCTGATGCTATGTTCTGAAGTGCTAAAATGTGCTCTGGAACTTTTGTATTAGTTAACATTTACAAAATGTTATTAGACAGCCTAATACAGGCAGTGTGATTACGGAAAGGTTGCAGAGAAACATCTGTACTATCTTAGACAGAAGTAACTTGGGTTTGTGAAATAGACTTTGACTGGATGATTATTAGCATGATCAAGTAAATAAGTGATATGTTCTGGTTAAACTACCCCTGTAGGAGCTCTAACATCCAAATAGTGACAGATATATGATCTTGTCATAATTGACTTGGAAATATTTTAGCACTTTAAGAACACTGTTTAGGGATTTGGCCTATAAAAATATTGTCTTAGTTTAGGGAATTAATTTTGAAAATAAGATAATAACATTTGTCCAGATTTGAAGGAGACAAAAATGAACCAACTAATTTATTTTTGAAATGCTGTTTATAAATATATAAATTTGCCAGTTGCAAAAATTCTGAATGAATGTGTAGTAAACTATGACAGCTATTATTACTGTGTTACGAATAGCATAGATGTTTTACAGAATCAGTGGAATGCCTTTCCTAAAAGGCTCACTAGCTAAGGACCAGTGATGGCTGTATAGCCAGCAAAAGTCTCACTGGTAATGAATGCACAACAATTTATTATGCTAAATCAAGGTTTAGTTTTAAACATAGTTATGGATAACACCAATTTTTTTAAAAAGACTCAATAGCAACATAAACCCAGATACCTATAATCACATTTATGAATGCAATTCCAAGAACAGCACACTGTACAATCCTCGACTAGAGGTTTTGGTTGTCATCTCCCCACCCACCCTTTCCTCCCATTATTTTCATTATCTGGGCAACTGAGGAATTGGTCCACTAACTCTGTGGCAGCAAATTTATGCTGTCTTTTACACCAATACAAAGATATAGTTCATAATCACTGTCAGTCAGTCAAACACTGCAGTTGCACTAAGGTCCTGCCTTTTCCACTATCCCGGAGTGTTTGTTCCTGCTGTGCCTTTGCATTAGCTGTGACAATCACAATGATTAAGATGAGTCTTATCAACAAACTGATCCAATTGAAAACTCTCTCTCCAAAGGAAAGAATATAAATAGTCTTCAATTAGAGCAAATTCCTAGTCAGACTCATCTGGAAATCACCCCTTTGTAAGAGTGACATGAGCGGACACCCCCCTTGTGGAGACGGCAGGTTCTTGCACTGGTCATAAACCAACATCCTAACTTGACAGCGTATCTGCTGCTGTCTACCAACAGTCAGCACAAGCCTATTTTACATGGCTGACAGATAAGTGACTTCGTGTTTACATGTAATTCATACACAAATCTGTACCACAGGTTTATCGGGTAATAAGTGAATCAAGTGTTGATTGGTCAGCACTGATAGATTTAATGATAGTTGGCAAGAAATTGCATTCTTGAGAGCAGTAGAGAAAGCAGTGAACTACATGTTGATAAATAAACAACTGTCTAGTTCCAAACATAAATCAAATGGCTACTGCATCTGTAAACTAAAAACTGCATATATGACTTTCCTGAAAGCCAGTGGTAAGCTGATAAATACCAAATAGATGATTCATTGAAGACAGGCATCTGAATATTCCTTAATGATTTTGCTGCTTCTGCAGAGAGATCCCAAACCTACACTAGGAAAAGACTCCACGCTGAACACATGTACATATTTTCCATATTGTGTATACACTTCACTGCAAGTTTATCGCTCATACACCACAACATTAAAGAGTTCAGCTAGTCCAAACTGAAACTGGTAGACCTGGAAATGCAGCCTAAGCATACCTCATGTCCTAAACACCTCTGTGTTGCCAGGCCTCTGGCAGCAGCTCTTTCATTGTAGTGCAAGTACTAGCAAGCTCAAATCAAAGCCCAAGGTTTGGGCCTCTCCTCCTTTCAGGGCTGCTATTCCTTCTGCTGCAGGTTGCAGAAGTAAGGAAACTACAGGCCTTTCTGTTCCATCAGTCTGAGCCCAACGACTTTGTGTAAAGTAGCTACTTGCCCACATTAAAATCCTGGCAGCTGCTTTTATTTGCCACATTGTATGCTTCTTTGTGAGGCTTTGCTACTGCTTCCTCCAGCCTGTGCTTAAGCTTCATCGTGGAGGTTGCCATCTATGCCTCCTTTGTAACAATTGTTTCTCATGTTTTTCCGTTTTTTTTTTTGTTGTGGGTTTTTGTTTGTTTGTTTGTTTGTTTTTTAAACACATAACTGGAGAAATAATCAGTTTTATCATTTGGCCTTCATGGATTACTACTGCAATAGTGATTCGAACGGTCAGACTTATTTAAACTCTGTTGCGCTATATGGCACTTGTCAAATAAAGGTTTCAGGTCATTTCTCTGAACATATAATGTCTTAACTTGCCAGTCCTACCCAGATATTTTTGTTTACATTGCTACGTAGATGTGTACATGGATTTACCTTCCACATAGCATAAAACTCAGCCAGCCTCCTTTGTGCTGTATAAACTGCTGTGAGTGAGTCTGCTGCACAGGGCCCTGGAGAGCAGCTTTGGCACTTATTCCACACTCATCATATGCTTCTCTGGAGGGGATTAGGAGGTGACAAAGCAAACTGTGGTGACAGCTGGGGGTGGCAAGAGGAAGTTGTGAGGATTAGGGATGGAAGGAAAGGAGTAAGTGGCAAGGGTGGTAACAGAAAGTGAAATTGAGCACTTTTCTTCCTTCACATCTCCTAAGCTGAAGAAACATTCTACAGTTTTGCTGAAGGAAACAGGCAAGAAGTCAAATAATCACGGAATCAAAGATGTATGTATCACAGGTATATAGAGGTGTACATACAGACTACAGGTGATCTCACTGGAGACTAAAATTAGCAACAACTTCATTCTGGTGAAGGTCTAAATATTTGGAGGTTATAGTGTCTCAAGAATTTCGCTGCTTACGTTCCCATGACTTGGCAGTAAAGTCCACTAGTTTCTGAAAATATGGTTCATACCTGGATTGCCTTTGCCGAATAGGCACATGTGAATTGTAGACCGAGTGCCAAACTTTCATTGACTGGAGATGAATTTTACGTGCAAGTTTTTTTCTATAGCAGACAGAATATTTTTTGAGGGAATTGTGTGATTCAAGTTCTGAGGCATGTTAGTATCACATCACAGGAAATACAGAAGGCATTTCACTGGCTTCATTTTGAAGCTGGATTTTTAGATCCAGCAGCTGCAATATGTTCAGATGTTATTTCCGCAAGGTTAATAGTTACATACACTTCAGGTTTATAATTGTTTTAGAGAAATATGCTAAATTTCAGGCTTTGTTTCTCCTCCAAATATCCATAACATGGACATTTTATTTGTCTTGAAGGAAGCAGCTTTAGGAGATGGAAAAAAGAAAAAAAACAGGTCAGTCTGAACGGGGTCAGAGAATTCAGATTGCTTAGAGATATCTCTTTTGTGGCCAATTAAAAAAAAAAAAACAACTGGGATCTTAAGTGTAAAATGTACCCATTTTTAGCTTAACACTTGGGAAGAAAGTCTTCCATGTTTGAAGCACAAATACAATGTTTTCTAGAACTGCAGGCTATTTCAATTCATCTGATGCTTCTTATAAAACTTTTCTTAGTATTTTCAGTGAAAATGGCCTTATTTTTGCCATTTTTACTGCTGAACTCTGTGGGAAGCCGTTAAACAACTAAGAATCATATTATCATCCCCATATAGTTATTCAGAAAGCAATCATGACAACTAAGTTAGGACAGAGAAATAGGAGAAGAATACAGCTCCCAAAAGGGAGGACACAGAATATAGATCACATCCCACCAGGTCAATGTGATAAAAAAGGCAGCATAATGTCTTGCATAGTAACTGTAGTTGTACAGGAAATAAATTTAAGGCTACAAAGACTTACAAAATTTCAGACGTTCTGTTTTAATTGGGTCAGAAAACCCAAGCAATACCAAAATTCAAATGAAAGCAAAACTATTTTTTCGGTTGATGAATGCATTTTCCTTGGAAAAATTCAATAGATTTTCTACTTAAAGAACAATAAAGGAAATATAAAATACAATTACCTTCTTGAACAAAACAATTTTCAGAGGGAAAACAGAAACTTGTGATTTTGACATGACATGTTGACATTGCTATCTTTGAACTCAGAACATTCCATTTCTGAAACTTCTCTCCTTATGAAATGTTAATCAGTAAGACTCCATACGCAGATCATGTAAATTCATCTGTTTACACTGAATGCTGTAGTTTAAGACAATTTTTCATAAGCTTCTATTTCCTTTTGGGTAGGTGCAAGCTAATACTTCCCTATAATTTACTATGTCTTTGGTAAAAACGTAGGTTAACTTACTGAATCCCAACATTTCGTTTCAGGAAAAAAAACTTCAAAATTTGTTTTTCTGACTTGATATGCTATGCATTTTTCTAGGAAACACGGAATAAATTGTTGGTTATAGTTGAAGGTTACCAAGTATTACTAGCATAATACAGTAAAAAAACAAAAGCAGAAAAGCCAGCAATCAGAAGTAATAATAAAGCAGGATGGTAACAATAAAAAGCTGTGGAATTTTATTAGAGAAGAATCAATATATATGCCCTTCTGAATCTCACACTGACCTGCCAGTTTTATGTAAAATACATTGTATAATTGAAATATCAAGAAAATTGTTTTCATTTTGGGAGAAAAATAGTAATTAAATATTTAAAGCAATAGGGAAATATCTAGTTTGAATATTTTTACTATTTGATTATTTTACTCAACTCTAAGTGAACAGAATCTTTCCATTGATCTAAGTGGGCATTGGATCAGACCTACTAGGAAGCTGGCTCTGTGTTTCAGGTAACATATTAATAAGTCATATTTAAAATTATATTTTACAGTTGGTCATGTGATACTTAAAAAAATGACAGATTGGGATTCACCCACAAAGTTTTTTTGTTCCTTTTTTGGATTTTTTCTATCCATCTGCTCTTTTTTCTTCTCCCTTCTGCTGCATTTTCAGAAAACTAAATCTTAATTTCTTATTTTTTTAAGTAAAAATAAAACTGAGATAAGCGATCTAATCTGTGAGGATACCATGTACGAACAGCTCTCAGCTTTGTTCTACTTTCTGTTTTTGAAAAGATGCAATCTTGAAAAATAAGGAAGAAAAAGATAACTTACAGAAGAGCAGTAGCAGAATAGTCAGATATACATTTGTCCTACAGATGAGAAGTAAAGTTTAAGTGAATAGTGATTTGGATTTCTCTGGTAATCAGAGGCTAACTCGAGTCACTTGCAAGGGACCAAACTGAAGAAGAGTGTTTGCTCAGCATTTCCTTAAAGTCAAGACATGTTGTGCTCATCCTTTCTCTTATCAAACATGAGACCTATGCACACACAGTGGTTTTTGCTGTTTTAAGCCCTGGACTACTACACCCGCACAAAAAAAAAAAAGAAAAAAGAAAGAAAATAAAAAGTAATAAGTAGCTCCTTTGCCTAAACAAAGATGACACGTTTCATTCACAGGTATTTGGTTTTTTTAATATGTAAGAAAGGTGTATGTGCCTGTAAACTGCCATATCTAAAGTGAGCAATGAGTCTTTAAGATTTTTATTTATTTAATATTCTAGAGATAACAAAATCTACCAGAACAGTTTAAGGCTCCTGTTTATCTGAACACCTGTTTCTATCTTTATCTGGATAATCTCCATGACAATGTCCCTCATAGTGTTTAGCTGCTTGCTTTGTAAGAGAAAAGTGTTAAATGGGGAGCATGCAAACTGAATCCAAACTTATTAAAATAAAATCTACAGAGAAATGACATCACATGTGAAGTGTTGGAGTAGGAGTGACACAATTCCATCACTGCCATCCATCTATTTTGAACATACAGTGGGTATTTTCATACATGGTCACCATTAAGTTTCTGATGGGCCTGAGGAAGAAGTATCTTTTAAGGGCCGTATAGCACCAACAGTAAGAGGGCCCATATGGCATTTATGCAGTGCTGCAGAGTTTATTTATTAAAGCTTTGATATTTGTGGGCTATCCTAATGTGCAATACTGGAAGTAGGCTGAAAATTGATGAAATAATTCAAGAGGAGAGGAAAGCCAAACATCTCAAAAGACTGAGATTTCTCAAGGTCATGAAATAACTTTAAGAGTAGTAAAGTCCAGAGGTACCTGTGGCACAGGCCAAGATTTTGAACAGTAGGAATTCAGAAGGAAAGGAATGACCTTTAGATTTACTATTAAGCTAAAAGATAAAGTGACGGGAGGAGATGGATAATGAAAAAGGAGAAGTTGCCACAGGTAACACTAAATTAATGACACTTTGTGACAAAGAACCGTGAATTTGTTAACAGTGACATGGAAGGAGGCCTAGAGAGAAGGCTATACATTCTGTTTTGACTGTGGTTAGAGTTAGAGGTGGTGGTGCTATGGGAGAGAATTAGTTCTTCCTGCAAAAGAAAAAGCAGAAGCAAAAATAAGAGAACGAGACTTTGACCAGAAGGAAGGGAAGTTTCCAAAGGAGAACAGAAAAGGACAGGAAAGGAAGAAAAGCAGAGTCCTGAGTTTAATTCCAGACAGTGAGAGTGTAAAGAAGAAAGGTGTGTTGAAAGCAAAGGTCCATGCAGGGAGTTAGAGCAAAGACAAGAAACCACAGGAGGGACAGTGTGCCATTTCCTCAGTGTTTTCAAGTGAAATAGTGAAATTCTGTAGTACACAGAGGAAGACAAGACAGGGTGAATTCTGCAAGGAACTAGAGAAAAGGAACTGTTGAAGAAGGGATTGGAAATATTCTTAAAGTTTGGATGGAAGAACAGGAAGAAGGAGGAGTTGGAATGAGAGGATGGTGGAGAATAAATTGTCAGCTGAGCATGGAGTAGCAGGAGAGAGGTCTCAGAGGACCAAAGAAAGAGGTTGGGGGCAAGACAGATGGGGGGCTACAAACAACTCCTAAAACTACCCTTGACTCTGCGGAGTGCCTTTAGTGCAGACACAAGTGGGACTTGGGGAAATAACTAAGGGGTTTTTTGAGAGAGAACAAGAGTCTTACTAAGGTAACAATTAATTGGCAATGTTACAACAGACAGAAGTTTGGTAAGCATTAATAAATAGCTTCAAATGGAAGGTTTGCAATGATTAGCATTAAAATACTGTAGTAGAAAATACTGTTAAATTTTAAATCAACAACTTGAGGAGTGTTGTTACTCATAAGAACAGTAATTTCTAATTCATTCATACAATGTATGCAGGGTACCCAGGCAAGCTGCTTGACCCTGCGTATGCCTCGCCTATCACAGAGAACAGATTCAATGAATAGATCGCTGTAGTTGTAGGAGAAGGATCTGTCATCTAACTTTTGTTTTAGACCATCAACAGGTGATAGGGACGTGTAGTTGTGATACAGAGGAACAGAGCATGTTAGGCACATGAATTGTCCTCCTCCTAATGCAGTTTCATTACTCATGAATCACCAGCTGTCCTGTTGCCTTTCACAGCAAAGCAATCTTTCCTTTGAAACAAAAATTAAATGTTTGTTGAATGGCAAAGAGAAAAGTTGGTGCAGAAGAATAATTTCAGGAAAGCAATAGAGAAATTGTCCTGGTGAACAGAGAATAAGATTTGAGCAGAAAAAAATAAAGATATGGTAGCTTGTAATGGGTTACTGTGTCTTTCGCTCCTAACACTCTAATACAGAGTTAAATCCAGGCTGACAGAGACGGAAAGGTGTTATCACAGTATGCTTGATATTCAACAAGTTTGTTTTAAGTCTCTTTTTGACAAGTAGTTGCCAACATTATTAAAAAAACCAACAAACATTCCTGCTATTCAGGTATGGGTAATTGGCACAACTACATACAACTGCACGGTGTCTGGAATCAAACTCATGAAGCATAGCCCATTACTCAGAGTTCTATGATATTCAGACTTACGCAGTTAAAAAGCATTGCATAATGGATTCTCATTGCAGTAGCTCTGTGCTGTATATATCCTTGTCGTGGTTTAACCCCAGCCGGCAGCTAAGCACCACGCAGCCGCTCGCTCACTGCCCCCCCCACCCCTGGGATGGGGGAGAGAATCAGGGAAAAAAACTCGTGAGTTGAGATAAAGACAGTTTAATAGGACAGAAAGGAATGAAAAACAATGATAATGATAATAATAATAATATGACAATAGCAATACTAAAAGAATTAAACTATACAAAGCAAGTGGTGCACAATGCAATTGCTCACCACTCGTTGACCGATGCCCAGTTAGTTCCCGAGCTGCGATCCGCCCCTCCCGGCCAACTCCCCCCTGTTTATATACTGGGCATGACGTTCCATGGTATGGAATACCCCTTTGGCTAGTTCAAGTCAGCTGCCCCGGCTTTGCTGCCTCCCAGCTTCTTGCACACCTGCTTACTGGCAGAGCACGGGAAACTGGAAAGTCCTTGGCTGAAGATAAGTGCTACTTAGCAACAACTAAAACATCGGAGTGTTATCAACATCATTCTCACTCTAAATCCAAAACACAGCACTGTAGCAGCTACTAAGAAGAAAATTAACTCTGTCCCAGCCGAAACCAGGACAATCCTACATGTGAAGTATTTTTGCCCAGAGGTTAAAGAGAGCTATTTTCACATGCAGTAAATTCACTTTAAAATATGTATGCCTTCCTCCCCTTGTATGCTTGGGGCGGGGGGGGGGGGGGGGAGTAGAAAAAGAAAATTTTTACCAAACTTGTCAATTATCTTCCTTGTGTGATTTTCTTGCAAAATTTAGCTTAAAAGTGCACTATTTCTTAATGCGTCATTCACATTTGATTTATTAACTTTCTAACCTTAGGCAATAGATTTGCAATAGGAAAGTGTATTTACAGTAAAAAGTCAAGTGTGTGGTATTTGCAGGGCCACTAAAATGGAGAGGGAGATTGTGCTGAGATTTCTTATCCCCGTAGTAAAACATCATAGTATTTTCTGTTTTTTTTTTTTAAAGTTTCTAATGACAAAGAATACAGATTACAATTCATTTTTTATTACTGCACCATTACTAGAATGGTGAATTTGTCACTGGTTTTCATGGGTGCAGGACTGAGATGATAATTTCCTTTTTGAATTTGCAAGACTGATTGTGAATGGGGGATTTAAAAAAAGAGGAGTATTATTTGATTGAAAAGCATGCATACTACCCACCACTGAGTCTCAGTCACTTGCTATCAGTCTTCCGTTAAAAATCTTTCCCTCAAAGGAATGGAAAAAATGAAGATACTTTGCACAGAAAAGTTTGAAAAATAATGTCATTTCATATCTCTATTGCTGTAATATTAAATTGCTGCCATGGACCTGTATAGGTTTCACAAAGACAGTTTTATGTAACTGAGGCCAGGTGATTGTAAAAAGGAACATGAAGCTGGCTCACAATCAGATTTAAAAATATATTTGTATTTATATACATAAAAATGTGGATACACATATACTATTTTTAATTAAGGGCAGAAATTTTTAGCATTTTGGCTTTTGAACAATTAAGTAAAGAAAAAGTTTGCTTTTACATAGAAAATATTTTCTTGTGGTTGCAGGTGCAAATTTTTACTTTGTGCAATCTGAAAAAATTCGGTCTGGCCTATTTTCTGATGCTGTCTTGGATTTCTTTCAATCGAAACAAGCAGCACTTATTGGAAAGATACAGTAAAAAGGGTTTGAGCACACATACAGTTCTAAGCTACAATGTTATTTATGCCTCGTTGATCCTTTCTTCTGTAAGTTGTGATTAAGCTGAACTCGGTTAATGCTATTTCTATCTTCATTAATACAGAGAATTTTTAGAGTGACACTGGTAACACCTGATCTCTATAAATCCATTAGTTATGGTAACATCCCATTACATAATCAAGCAGATGTAGGTATGTCTGGAAAAACTTCACTAGATAGGTTAACTCAGATTCACTGATTTAGAAGGTAACTTCTAAATAAATATACTCGTAGAAAGAAAAGAACAAAAGAAACGCCCAGGTACAGATGTTATAGCATACACTCTAAGTATTAAGATGACCAAACATGTCTTTGTTACATGACAGTTCAAATTTGAACGTGACAATTATGCTGCATAAGTTGTTCTAGAGGAGTACTGCGAGAATTCAGTTTGGAAAAATAAAGAGGTAATAGGTAATACTGCATACTACAAGGCAATTATTAGAAGGTGTGGAACCTGTGTTCTATCATGTGCATTCACAATGTTAGATATTATAAAGAATCTACAAGATAGTATTACACGAACACAGTTCTGCAGAGAACTTGAAAATATTCATTGGTTTATTCATAATAAACAGATAAAATCCCCTATCAGAAAAAGACCTTATACCTGTCAGTTTTAATTATTCTACACTTGTTAGAAGTCATCTTTAAGAAAATGCAGGGCCATATTGCAAATGTTAGATTTCATCAGCATAGAGCATGGCAAACAGCTTCAGTAAGGAGGTAGCTTTTAAAGACTATGTCCTAAAGTACCCAGAAAAATGTTGAGGCCCTGATCTCCACAACTCTCATGTCATGCTCACACTGCAAGAATGGACTACCAAATTAGGAGGCTGCAAAAGAAATAGCATCTTTTCTGTCTTTCCAGTAAGTGAGAGGAAACAAGCACCCTGCCTCCCCCAGTTACTACCATTTGTTTTGCGGTGCTGTCATTCAGCATGGAGAGGAAATGAAAAACTCAGAACTTTATCTGTTCAGTGTTCATCATGACCTATGCAACTGATGACTGATTTCCTACCAGAAACAGATAGAAGGCCTCCCCAAGTTAAGAACCAGTAATGGAAAAGTACTGGTCTTACTGCTGTTTCCTTCAGCACAAGATGATGAGGTACCATTCAACAAGCAGTCTTGATCTGTCATATTGATTCTGATGGAACAAGGAGGCCTGGAAGTCAAATGACCATTTCTCTGTGAAGATCTAAACAAATCAGAGTTCTGAGTATTTTAGAACTTGCAAAACTTCAAAAAGAAGAGAGCTGCTACCCAAGACAGTCACCATTAAAATACACTAATGTTTTATTAAAAGCTATAAGAAAAAAATGCCTATTTCCTCTTTTTGCAGTAAAATAAGCTCTGACAATAGCAGTTCACTTCAGCACTTCAAATACTTCATTTTTAAGCACCTGTCTACACCCTACATAATAAACTTTTGGGTTTGAAATCTGACAGGGTTCACATATAGTGGATTGGCAAATCCCAATAAAAAACTTATTGTGTCTATATTACAAGGCTCTTTTTGTAGGAAAAACATGAAATGTCCCTTCCCATAAAGATGGATTTAAATAAATTGATGTAGTTTTCTTCAGATTGGCTCCATTTGTACAGTTCACACCTTTTCTTGATTCCACTGTCAAGAAGTAGTAAGCATAAACATTTACAGCTCTTAGCACACATGTAGCGAGAAATCCAACTCATACTTGATTTTTGAAGGGATTATTTCTGCCAAATCTGCTATTTTCTAACACAAAAGAAAGACAATTTGTAGATTTGAGGGTGCAAGGTAATATTGTTACTATAGTAGAGTGTGGCTATGGAGTTAGAATGTCATTGTAAATAGCAATGGAAAAATGCAGACAAAATTAGTTAAGTAACCGGATTGCAGACAGATTGGTCCCAGTGACTTACAGTCATGAGAAGAAGTGCTTTGCATTAGTGTCCTAGGCATGAATTAGTATTTTCCTGCTATACTTTTTATTACAGTGTGCTACTCAAATTACATCTTGACTGAATTAGAAAAGTGCAATCTATACTGGTACTTTGGGTACTTCAGGATGCTTCGTACAGTTTGAGATTCCACTGACATCACTGTTCTTTGGGTTTAAACTAGGGAAGACCACTATTAATGGTATTTAATTTTAAGAAGGTTAAAAAAAACACACTGTGTTTTCAGGAGAATCATATAACTTCAGTTGTTTTTGCCACAGGTATATCAGCCATGTATTTGTGCATTTTCAATAAAGCTGAAGCAAGAGTCAGTAAAGCATAAGACCTGTTCTTTAACTTCCAAAAGCAGCTTTTTATGGAATATTCAATGCCTACCACATACACAGAAAAAGTCAGAAGCGATTAACTGACTGCATACACAAAATCCTTATGTTCATCAAACATTTCTGTCCCAGTAACCATCGTGAAGGAATGGTGTTTTAATCCTTCAACTTAATTTCCTTTTGGTCAGGGTGGACTGAACTACAACTGTCTTTTACAGGAAGATAAAAACCATGAAGCACAAATTGTTTAAACTACACTTTTAAATTACTTACACTAGAAATATAGAACAAAACCAAACCTTTCCATAGGCCAGATGGTCTGTGTACACATATACAATCGCCCTGTACTGCATGTGTGCCGTTTCATCAAAACCTTTTGCTTGGAATAAAATTCCAACTAGTATTTAACCTGCAACAGAATAATCAAGTTTTATATAAGTACGTGGCAATGAATTTCACTCACTGGTTTGAAACATCCTTACTAACTTGTACTTAATTAAGTCCAGAAAAAGCTTGTTCAAGCCCTTCATTACTACTACTACTAAATGATCTTAATATTGCAAGCAAGGATCAGAATTTATTTGTGTTATGTTCCTAAAATACTCCTTTTCTAGGTTACACTTCATAGTGGGAAAAATACAGAAAGAGCAAATACTTGAGGTAAAATTCTAATCATTAAAAGATTACAACAAAGGTTCAAGTAGAATGAGTGTTCTCCCTAAAAATAAAAAGCAGAGTATTGGGAAGGAACAGTATCTGGAGGTTTCTGTCCTTATCCCTGCTAGTGGCTCCTTCAGCCATTCATTCGTAGCTTTACTTAGTAAATAGTAACCTTTAAGAAACAAAGTGAAATATTCTCTGTCTGGTAGCCAGAGTATCTTGAAAGCATACATTGATTATAGATGCATGATAATGTATTTCCTGCAAATGTAGAAGGCCGATATAGTTTTTACCTAAGTTTAAAAAAAGTCAGGGGAAGGAGAAGGAGGAGTTGAGCCACAGAAGTGGTATTAGCAGCATTCGTAATCCATTTTGCCATGGAAACTGCTGCACTGTGGAATCCCAGTCTGCTGTGAGCACAGGTTGCTAAGGAAAGAGAAGTAGACAGCTGTTAGAAGGCTATCAGAGCAATTCATAATGGTAGTGATAGGAGGGTGATTAGCTCCCACATCCTCTTTCCTCGTTATCATTAAATCATGGCTTACTGTTAACATGTTGTTCTTTCATGATAAGTGACTACTGTAATTTTCTTACAAAAAATCTGAGAGATTAGTTTAGAATGTGTAAAAAAGTTCACCGATACTGTGCACCTTTTAAATAACATCCTGTACTTCAATAGCTTGTGCCACTTTGTTTACCTACCGAAATATGTCCTTGAAGATTTAAGTATATACACTTAGCATGTGGCAGCTGCCAAATCATGGGAAGTGTTTCCCCCTAAACTGTCACTGCATTAATGACATTAAGTACCTTGGGAAATGTGCAGAAAAGAATTGAAGCAGAGCTCAGGCCCCCACAAATCTGCTCACCCACTAATTAACCCCTGGACATGCTTCCTTAACTTGCCTTAAGGTCACCAACTATCTAAATTGTACTTCTACTAATGGCAATGACTCCTGCAGTCTTGAACAGCACAACATTTAGTCTATATTTAAGCTCAATAAAAGTCCAGAAACAAGTTGCTCTTCATCTGATGGGCTTTTCCTCTAGTTTGGTGGCAGTTTCTAGGACATTCCTCTGGGCCCAAGCTCTTTGAAATATGCAGTTGCAGCTACTCTTAATTTAAAAAGCAGAGGGCAAGTGGGTTCCTCCTCTTTAATTCCAACTTCTTAAGGATCTTACCACAGAAGGGGTAGAGCCAGATAGGGCATAAAAGCTGGTCTAGGGTAGGGGTTGCTCTTACTGTTGTGGCAAACATCTCATTGCACAGAAATAAATTCAAAATTCTGGACGTTACAGAGCTTAGTTCTGATATAGATTCTTAAAAATAAGGTTATGTTTTTGCTTCCTCTGAATAGGAAGCAGTGTAATTATCCATTCTACAAGGAACACTACAATAAACCACACCAAAGCTAAGTGACTAGCTGAAATTAACTACCTCACTAAGTGAGTCATAGAGAGCCGCCTTTTTATGATGTGCTGACCCTGTCCTACAAAGTGATATGCCTAAACTTCTGGTAATAAGCAAGCAAGCATGAAAAAGTCACATTACCTGAGATGCCATCCATTCTGGGCCCATAACTAAATAATTCTCCAGTTCCATAAGTGTACAGAAATATATGGTATTACACAAGTATTTGAGGGGAAGAGAGACACTATAGATAACATTAGATTATACAAAAATTGTTTCAGCAAAGGCTTCACATGCAAGAAGGGAAAAACTAAAGTCAGGATTCTGCTTGAAAAATATGACAGTACATATAAGAACAAGGAGTTGAAGTACAGTCATTTGATGAAAGACTGCTGAAAAGAAATGCTGAAATAAAGATCATGTATGCCTATGAACAGAAAAGATACGCAATTTTGCAACACATGGTATACAGAGAAAGTGAGAAGTAAGGAACTCACTTTCGTGATGTCACTTTAGCAATAGTAGAACAGTTCTCAAACTGAGGACTGACTTCTCAGGAAGGGACAGAAATTGTGCTGGGGTGAAGTGATTCATTGCTGGAGGAGAACTAGGATTGGTGAGGGAGATCCAGTCAGATGGGTAGAGCAGGGACTTCTGTGGAAATGGAACTAATACTGCATTCATCCTACAGCAAGCAGTGCAGCTCCACAACTCCAGAATGTCCCAAGTTTTTCTATACAACTAATGCACACCTTCTTTTCCCCTTGCCAGCCCCTGCAATAATTTTCTTCTCTCTTCTAGTGTGTAGAACTATTGCATGAATTGTACTCAGACTGAATTGAGGGACAGAAACATGAAATACATCCTGGCAAATTTGGGGGGAAAGGAGGGAAAAAAGATGTTACTGTTGCTGTAATATAATCTGGAAGGGGAGTTATTTTCTGTATAACATTGCACGATTGCAACATAATTTTGCTTTTAGGTCTCAATATTTCATTGTGACAAAAGTGAAGTTCAGAGAGGGTGGTTGATTTGGTGCATGAGCATTTGATTAAAGGTGAACACAAGTGAATGCTTAACTGAGACACGAATGCTTAACAGAAATACGAACAAGATAGAAAAAAGAAGAATCATTAAAATGTCAATTTTACAGGAAGGGAGTTAAACTGAGATGGAAGGTTTAACCTGAACATCAAGGAAATCTTCCTTACAAAGATGCAGATGTGAGAATAGTCTTCCAATGAAAATACCGAAACCGTAGATGCTTCTGATTTTGCAGTGTAGAGTGTCCAAGTAATATGAAAATGATTCTGCATGTAAACAGGATAAACTAAATAAGTTTTTTGGTTTGTTGGGGTTTGTTTTGTTTAGTTTTTTAATCTTTTAACATTAGTCATTCAAATTCAAGTGAGCTTTTGGCTGACCACTCTTTATATGTTCCTCCAGTTATATATAAAGAACAGATGATTAGGGAAAAAAATTATTTTGAAAAAAATAATTTCTTTCATATTCAATTCTAATACTTCCTTTTATATTTCAGGGTGCAAGTTGAATTCTATATGAATGAAAATACATTTAAAGAGAGACTAAAGCTCTTCTTCATCAAAAACCAAAGATCAAGTAAGCAGTTGGATTAATTTCTCTTAAGCATAATTGTGATACTTTGAGTAGAATCCAATTTCATTGAAGGCAACAGCAAAGTTATCATTAATTTTCTTCTGAGCTAAAATTCTACCCCATAGAGGAGTCTGTTTTACATAATATCCAAAACAAATTCAGAAAGTATTATTTAAACTGAAAAACAACGTACTTATTTTGTAGGATCAAATACTTAGTGACGTGATTTTATTTCTGTATCATGATCAAGTTGACTAATTTGCATGGATCTGACGTTGCAATGCTCATTGACAAATCATGACCTTATGTCTAGGAAAGCAAACAGCCTCTAAGATGCTGGAGCAAAAAAGCTGCAGAAGTACTTGGCTCTTTGAAGTGTTCAATTTTATTAAGTATTCCTAAATAAATTTCAAACTTGATCTGTACTAGAAAAAAAAAAAATTTGGAAAGGAAACTAATGGGGAGGACAAGCCTCCTTCTCCTGAATGTGGTACCTCAGAAACGTAGTCCTTGTCTTTAGTCTGATTTAACGATATCTTCATTGACATATGCACTTAAATTCATAGGCCATCATGGAAGAGAATAATGTGGAGGCACTAAGATATTAATCTTTTTATACACATCCATGCAGCTGGTCCAAGGGGATGGAGGCATTGTATATTATCAAATCTTGATTAGACCAGTGGAGTTCATAGCTGAGAAGAGCAGTAACTGACCTCAATTTTCCTCTGTGTAGCAGGATTGAATTTACCTCCATTTGCCCTACACCTGTAAAGAACTAAAATTACAATAGCTTTATACATAAAGCTTTTAGAATAGAAAGAATACATTTTGGCCTTTGTAATACAGTTAAGATGGTTCCATGGCTTTGTTTCTGGGAAAGGACAGAAAGGAGAAAAGACAGAACTTTACTTTTTTGGTGTCCCAATCTAAAAAAACCCAGACAAACAAAATTTGGGAGACTAGATCAAGTCTTTAAAAATAAGACAGACCATAAGATCTTCTATCTGTAAGAGCTAGTATCAAATAAATACTAGTTTTACATCACAGAACCTGATTTTTTTATTAGCTAACCTTCTCTAACTTTCCAGGTGTGATAAGCGAAATATTCCCCTAAGCAAAAAAAAAAAAAAAAAAAAAAGGCACTGTACTGTGAATAACTGATATTTTCAGTTTGGGCTTTGGAATTATTTGCTAGTTTCCAGCTGGAGAATCAGGTTTAAAAAAGGTGCTGGAGGTTCATCCATGGGGAAAGCTTTATTTATTACACTTACATAGACACACAGGGGAAAATTCATCTTAATTCAGGTGCCTCAATAGCATAGAAAGCAGAGGACTACCTCTGCTAGTAAATGATGTGGCTAGCCTTCAGAGTATCTTCTCTTCTAAACTTCAGATGGGACGTAGGTTTTTTCACATTATTATACATTTCATAGAATGGTTTGGGTTGGAAGGGACCTTAAAGATCATCTAGTTCCAAGCCCCCTGCCATGGGCAGGGACACTTTCCACTAGACCAGGTTGCTCAAAGCCCCATCCAACCTGGCCTTGAACACTTCTAATGATGGGGCATCCACAGCTTCTCTGGGCAACCTGTTCCAGTGCCTCACCACCCTCACAGTGAAGAACCTTTAGGTCCTGGCAGGCTGCTATGCTCTTTCCCCGGAGCCTTCTCTTTTCCAGGCTGAACAATCCCAACTCTCTCAGCCTGTCTTCACAGGAGAGGTGCTCCAGCCCTCTGATCATCTTTGTGGCCCTCCTCTGGACTCATTCCAAGAGGTCCATGTCCTTCTTAAGTTGGGGGCCCCAGAGCTGAACACAGTACTCCAGATGGGGTCTCATGAGAGCGGAGTAGAGGAGGAGAATCACCTCCCTCAACCTGCTGGTCATGCTTCTTTTGATGCAGCCCAGGATATGGTTGGCTTTCTGGGCTGCAAACTAGATTTGGTTGGTAAATTTATATTCTAATGAAGATTTTTATTTGAAGTAAGTTTCTTATTCTGTATTAGCACACTTTAGAGCTCTCTTATTGCTTCTTGGCCAATATGAAAAGAATGTGTACAAAAACTGAGTATGCAAGGAACAAAGAAAGGAGATGTGTGAAGAACAATTTCATACTCCATTTTATGTTTACAAATCTAACTGTGTTGCAAAGAATGAATTTTTGCTTATACATTTTTGTATGTAGGTTGTGGAGTCTCCCTTCATAGAGGTATTAAAAAACAGCCTAGACATAGTCCTGGGCAACCAGCTCTAGGTGGCCCTACTTCAGCAGGGGGGTTGGACAAAATGACCTCCAGAGGTCCGTTCCAACTCCACCCATTCTGTGATTCTTGTTAGAGATAAATGAGTTTAACTAGATTTACATTTTAAATGTAATTAATTGCACTACAACTTCTCAAATGGTTTTAGTTCTCTTCTACTTTTCTCCCTGTGACTTTACATGTCTAAGTATTTTATATCTTTATAGCCTTTGACTTCTGACATTGTTGACATAGTGTGTAATGGAGTAAGAGACAAAACAGAAAAAGCATCCTAAACTAGAAAATATTACTCCTGACTAGAAAGGCAGTCTGGGAAGCTGTAAGCAATAAATAGCCTTTTTGTTCCTGATCTAGTCCACAAAACAGGGATTTGATGCACTCTTGTTTACTTACTAAGAACATCTATAAAGTTATGACCTGACTCACTGTAAATCTCTTTTCACTGATAAGATAGGAAGGGTCTGAAGAGTACCTTCTTGCTTAAGTGAAAGAATTTTTTCCCCTACTTAGATCTTAACAAGATTAAAAAAATACATATATACAGATACATATTTTGATGGCAGAACTGCAGACTCTGTACATCTAAAAATAGATACATTTATCATCAGCAGCACAAAAATTAAACCAGAAGTTAGTTAATTAGTATGAATTCTTGGCCATTCCTTTGCCCCATGTGTACCCTTCTGGCTAAGCACATTAAGAGAAATGTCATAAGTTACTATACTGGAACATCTTTATTAGGTTATGATTGGGTGTGAAGTATGGGTCCAAAAGAGAGGAATGATGTGGAAGTTTATTTGAAATAAGCAGGAGAGTGGGAAGCAACTGTTAATTCATCCTGTTGGAGATGGGTTCATGCTATAGACAAGTAGCACAAGAATTTTCCTACTTGGCTTGCTTGATGATTGCTGGAAAAATCCAGATTCTGATGAATTCTCCTACACAGTGATGCCATACAGAGCTGAGGTAAATTTTGTAGAAGCATGCTGTGTTTTTGATTAACAAATGAAAACACAGTAATGAGTTCTTCCTGTAGACAGCTAGTAGAGACACTATCATTATGGGCACCTCCTTTTCCTGACAAGTCCTCAGGAGAGGACTCCAAAGAAAACTCTAAGAGATGAAGCATGTTTTTTGTGTTGTTGAATTATGCAGCCAGTTCACGGAAAGGAAGTTGGAGAATGAGGGTGCTTACTGTAATTACAGCAGCATATGGTATGGGCATGCCATTTCCCACTAGAATCCCACAGGTTACCCAAGCACTGCTACTGGTTCTCATGATACAAGAAGCTTAGCCAACAATTAGACATTAAACAAGGCAATTTTCAGGAGAAACAAACAGGAAATACAGCAAAATTATTACTGTACTGAATGAAAAAAAAAAATCCCCAAACCAAAGTGTTCAGAATTAGTAAGTTCAGTCAAACACTCCTTCTGCTTATGCAGATCTTGGTTCTTGTCCAAGTACTCACAACCAGAATCCTCTAAAATACAATCTCCCAAAACCTACTGCTGAGATAGTACCTGCCACTCATTCAAGTGTACTCATTCAAACCTCCATTGAAATTGGAGGATTCTGCTGCCCAGAGGTATCAGGGAGTTGATAAATAAAGATATTGCCCTTTAGATCTTAGTGTTCAGTGAGAGCACTGAAAACCTTCCTTCACATACTAAAGATGTAATTGCTATCATTGAGAAAATAATGGTCAGTAGTATCAGCAAATTTTGAGATAGTATAACTAAATCAAACTACAAATGTTCACCAAACAGTTTTTGCTAATCCTTAAGACTTCACAAGTGAATTTAACACATCAGAGTGTAATATCACGTGGTTTTGTCAACCAGAGCAGTCAACTCTAAAATGTATATGAATTTTCTACAGAATACTATTCTGATCTAAATCACATACAGACTGGTAGCATGAAATATCAACTGTTTCATTCATTATTCTGGTTTTGGAAGTATTTCTATAATCTGATAACCAATGCATGAAAAGCATTTTACAAAGGTGTCATCCAGCCCCCCCAAAAAACAACAAAAAAAAAAAAAAAAAGAGAGAAAGATGACATATTGGTATGACTTGCTAGTACTTGCCAAGATCACACACTGCATTATCACAACCTAAAATAAGTCTCAAAGGGAAAAAATAAGTGAAGTTTCAATTCAGTGGAGAGGGAATAAAAGATAACCATCACTAGGATGTAAATTATTAACAGTATATTTTGATCCAACTCCTAAAGCCAGCTACTAAGATGATTTTGCTAAAAACCAAAAATATGTTAGAGAGTTATGAGAAAGGAATAATGGAAGGTGATGGTAAAATCTTCAGCTGCTATCTGTCACTCTCACTTTGATTTAGGTCAGCTCTCTAAATCAGAGGATTAATCTCTGAAAATGCTTGTAAGGGAAGCATCAAGAATTCATAATAAAAATGAAAGTCACAGTCTGTACTGGTGAAATATAATGTACCACTCTGTACCTAAAAATGCCTGCAAAAAATAGCCAATACTTGTTCAAACTGAAAAGGAAACATTTGACAGTTATATTTATTTCACAAAACAAACAGATTTTGAACTGTTATTATCAATTTCTTCTTTTAAAGAAGACAAAGGATGTAACACCATGGTTACATGGACACAGTGAAATTACAATCTCATTAAACAATACATAACTGGATAACAGTGTATGATTGATGTAGCTGAATACAACTTTCAGGCACCAGTGTCAAAACATAGAGATATTCTGTGCAAATGACCCTGCTACTTGAACAATCTGGCTGTGAGTAGAAGAAAAGAAATTAAGTCAAGTAGACCATGTTGATCCACTGACAGCATGGAAAATAGAGGACAAAAATAGCCAGCAAACAGAAATATGAAATGCTTTCTTTGTAACAGAGTAATAAATGAAAACCTATTTTAAATGCCTTCTCTAGTGACTATCCCCTCCTTCCCATATTTGAAATGCTAGATCTCCATGACAGTGGAACAACTGCATTTCTTCCAACTTACAGGTGATACCCCGAGCTATGAGGCTACAGAAGATTTTGACCAGAGAGAATACTTATTTGGTAGTCCTACATTAATTATTAAACTTTAGCAGGGGTGACTAAATATGCCCCCTCTGACAGCACATCCTATTTCTAAAGGCTGAGGCATACAGAACTAGGAGAGGCGACCTTCTGAAATAGGATAGACTTGAAGCCTGTTCTTCCATATTTATATTGTAATAACTGACCCAATCACATATGGTACAAGACCTATCCTATTGCCTTAGTTTATATATAACCCAGTCCATGATATGCACTCTGTATCTATGCTAACTAGAACCCTTAGATGAAAGTATGTCTGGTGTGAAAACCCTGCCTTATATTCTGTGGGAAATAGCCATTCCTGTGGAGATATCCAGAGCCATAAGCACTTTTAGGCATAGCCTGGAATAGATCTATGGAACTTAAATATTTGAATACTTCAGTAGCTCTAGATCTTTCAGGACTAAGGTTTGAGAGTTAAAAGTTTAAGGCAGCAGGCAGGAGCATGGGTCCCTTGTATTGATGTAGTTTTTAATCAGAAAAGCACCATTTTCTTTTGGCATTTAAACCAACATATAATTTCAAATGATGATTATAAACCAGGCCATTATCAATGCAGAAGAGAAGTGTTTCACACCAAGATTAGCATTCACAGAGCTAAAAAACAGAAGAAACAAACAATAGACTTTTGTACTTATCTAAGAAAGTTAGACAACACAAAATTGGTACAGAAAAGAAATCCTGATGGGCTTTTCTTGTTTGTTTGTGGTTAGGTGTGGTTTTTTTTATTTATGGGGTTTTTTTTAAACATTATCTACTCTTCTTGTTGTAATAGCCTAGTTGTTATGGCAACCATTCATACTCCAGCAGACTTCCACAAAAGGATTAGTACAGACAAACAATTCATGTTTTCTTCAGCAGCAGTTAAAAAAAGGTGAAAAAAAAAAAATAGCATTGTCCAAGAAAAAGTACTGGGGTTCTTCCTAGCCAAACAATAGCATGACAACACACTTACTTACTTACTTACTTACTTACTTACTTACTTACTTACTTACTTACTTACTTACTTACTTACTTACTTACTTACTTACTTACTTACTTACTTACTTACTTACTTACTTACTTACTTACTTACTTACTTACTTACTTACTTACTTATCTCCTACAGCCTCTCAATCCATCTACTACTTCAACCCCTTCACTCATGTTGGGGAATAAATAGTCTGTGGCTAATTACTCTTGATAGGACAGCAGGAATCACTAGGTTAATGTTCACAAACTTGATTGCCAGTAACAGCTGTGGGACTTCTCATGGTCAGGACCACAGGATTTTAACCCCTAGTTTACAGATGACAAGATGCTGTAAAAGTCCATCCAGTTCTCAGGTGATAACTGCAACTTCACAGTTAAAAGTAGTAAGCAGTGTTGTGTAATAAACCTTAAGATTTCATTCAGCAATTGCATGGTAGAATATTTCAGAATCTGTATTTTGTTTTTCTGTGTTTGCTGTAGATTGCGTTTTAATGGGAAGGGAACTAGTACATATAAAAGGTGATTTATCAGTTTTATCTGTAGGGTGTTAATTTTTGAACTTGGGACTGAGCAAAGTCAAAAAGTATGTAATATTACTATAAAATAATTATGATTCTTTCCTTAAAAGGGAATGTAGGCACACAGCTTTGGGTATGCATAATAACGCTGTAGTTCTTAAACCATAGAATTATACTGAGTTCAGCAGACCTGCTAACGTATTTGCAACACAACAATAAAAGATACTATCTTTACTATGACTAGGTGCAAATAAAGTCACATCTGTGTAAGACTCAGTCAATGGTATTCTGCTTTGGACAGAAGGGTTCAGCTGGGCAGAATTGGACTCTCAGTTCACAAGACTGAAAAAAATTAATGCTTACAGTGACCTCCCCCCACTTAACCTTAGTCAACTGACAGTTTTAACTTCATTAGTGAACAAAAACTTAAAACAAGAGTTAGATACAAATATTTACACTGGCAAAATTTTAAGACTATTGAATTTAATAACAAGACTGAAAGTTCAAACTCTAATCCTCTAATGACTGCAAAATCAGATTAAAGTACAGTTAAGTTCCACTGTAGTAGATAATGGCTCCAATTAGCACTGAAATAAATTGCCCATGTGATAGAAGCAAGTGTCCGTGTGGATCCCTTTGAAGGACTCCTGTCTTTGTGCAGTAGACCTATGTTTGTGGGAAATACTGTAATATTTTATGATAGTATTTGTGATATGTCCTTTCAGCTAGAACATTTCAATATTCACATGGTCTGTAGAACAAGTTGTTGATTGAGTTCAGTTGTGCATTCAGCATGACTTTCAGATGTCCTGATTCTTGGACGCATAATTATGCAACTTCAACATTAAATAAGTACAGTTTAATATTTTATAAGTTGGGATAGTATTAATATATTCTGTATGAGAAGCTACTGCATGAAGACTTCCGGATATTAATATTTAAATACTTGCCATTGTATATCCTCTGCCTATGGTTGAAAGTATGTCGTCTTCATGTCGCTGTATCTTGCATCTCAAATACCATATGTAGTTCTGGTTCCCCTTTCAGGAAAGTGGACTTGTAAAACTACAAAAGACCCAAAGAATGTCATCAGGAAAGTTGAATGGCATAGAATAGCTTTCAAACAAATGACTGAGTAGTTCTTTACATTAAAACAGACTGAATCTTCACCCAGAGATTTCTGGAAGCTGGAAAGGTGTATTATATGTGTATCTGAAAGGCTTATTCATATGTTCTTTTGTATGATACGCCAATCGCCCATGTCAGGGACAGGTTACTGGCTAGATCGACGTTTGCTCTGTTGCCACACGGCTATTCTAGTTCCTTTTAGTTTCACCTTAAAAGTGGATGAAACTGTAAAGAACCTGAATTGATTTCTGTATTTTCTTTTTTTTTAAAAATAGGTCTGAGAATACGATTATTCAATTTTTCTCTCAAGCTACTAAGCTGTTTGTTATACATAATTCGTGTGCTTCTGGATGATCCTACGCAAGGACTTGGATGGTAATGGGTTTTTTTTTGTTATTTCTGCTCTCAAAGCACTGTTTAATTTATAAGAAGTAAATGAATTTAATGAATAAATGTTTGATATTCTGTCAACAGGGATTTGGTTTTATGTCTTACAGATGTTTTGAAAGAATTATAAAGCTAGTCTTACATTGTGAATGGAAATAAGAACTAAAATAACAATATTCTTTTTTCACTTTACTGCTAAAATAGTCCTGGCTCTTTGCTCAGATACTGTGCATCAGATATAGTTATGCAAACTTACATCTTTTGGTTGTATTATTACATAACATTTCTATGTATCATATTTATGTCTATATTTATAAAAATAAAATTGCAAATATCTGGTTGCCAGGTTATGCAACAATAATTTTAGGATTTTACTTAAATAATTTTACTTAAAACCCCAGATCCCGGAAGCAAACAGACAAATACATGAAACTGAGCTTTCATGCAGATGACATTGATGATAATTTTCTAGCCCTCTGCTTTCTCTAAACGCTTAGAAGAGAGGGAGACCAAAAGTACATTCTATACTTATGATGCTCTATGGTCATAATGCGTGATTTTGCACACCTACAATTGTCAGTACGGTATTCTATATGGGTCATTGGGTACTCTGCTTCCCCCCCCCCCCATGTGTTATACAATCAACCACCAATTGTAGAAGAAATTATATTTATAATTTATTAAATCCTGTACTTCAGTTGTATTTGTATCCTGGATATATTGAGTCTTCTCAATTCTAAATGCTAATAAGCACCACATTTCATTAACTTACTTGCTTTCACTTGATTTGATTCTGTTGGCCTTAAATAGTGAAAGAAACAAAGCACAGATGAAAATACTAAGCTTGGGGTGATAAAACTAGCACTCTTCACACAATGTTAGGCAAAGGACAGTTATGACTTCTAATTTTAATATTTGAAAATCAGTTAAACCTAATAAGGGTAAGACTATAAAAAAGCTAGTGCACAGGAGAAATACTATATTTTACAAGAATCAAATCCAAAGCAAAGTGAGTTAAAGAATATTGGCTTTACTCAGCAGTGCATGAGAGAAGGATGTGTGAATGGCAAGTACAGAAGACGCATTTGAGAATCTTTTTTTTTCCAAATTTATTGTAAGAAATTGGAACATCTGAAAAAGGGCCAGGAAAAAATCTCCCTGGAAAAGCAAGAACTGCAAAAAACTATTTTTTGACTCCACATGTATCTTAGAATGTCTCTTCAAGGGGAGGAAATGTTTAGAGAGGAAACAAGCAGTTAAAGATTTCGCAAAACCTTTAACAGTGATGGAGAAGAGAAAATCCATCCTTAGAAATTTAGGCATAGTAGCACAGCAACTCAGGGACTTGAAATTTTACGGCTAATGATAGTTTCTGGCATGAAGAAGCTGCTGATACTGTTTTGTTATGAGAACTCTAGTGAGCCCAAATGAGCATATTATACTGCAAGGTTATGTCTGGGTATGCAGAACAGATTAGAACATCAGCACTTCTGCCACAGGTATACTTCAGTACTTTTGTATTCATGTGCAAAGATTTTTCTGCATCTTGCAGAC
Source organism: Gymnogyps californianus (assembly GCF_018139145.2). Lineage (NCBI taxonomy): Eukaryota > Metazoa > Chordata > Aves > Accipitriformes > Cathartidae > Gymnogyps > Gymnogyps californianus. The sequence goes on along the minus strand of NC_059478.1, from coordinate 10,563,878 downwards.
TGCTTAATTCCCCAGACCTTTCCAGACATGTTTGTTCCTTCAATCTAAATGTTTAACAATTCGCCAGCCAGAGAGTGTATTTGTATTTTCTATATATATTATTCCCTTATATTGTGTTGTGGTACATTTAAGAGACTAGTTAGTTTGTTCTGTCTCTGTATAACATTTGTCTGGCTGAGAAGTTTCAGACAGGTCCCTTCTGCATGCTCACTAAGACCCCAGTCTTAGAAGCTATGCCAGACAAACCAGTCCTGTGCCCAAATGGTACCGCATTAATATCAATGGTTTTGCCCATAGAGATCCTGAGGGCTTGATACCTAAACTGCTGCCATAATGCATTCTTACAAATGCAGTGTTATGAAAAAAAATCCTTTCTAGATACTGTATCATAGCCTGATGAAAGAAACTACTCAGTGTGCTGAGAGCATGGCCACAGAAAACATTATCACCTGGTTGTTTTTAAAGTGACAATTCTGGGAGGAATGCTTTTCATCACAGACTCCCCCTGCAGATTTATTTCCTGTTTTTCAGAAATGCCTGCACAAGTTAGTATCTTTCATTTACTCCTTCAGGCACAGTGGGTGTACAGGGAAGAGCTTAAGACATAAAGCATCCTTGTTAATGGATACCATTTAGCACCTGTCCCACTCATAGTCAGTAAAAATACAGCTATTACTAATCTGTGTTCTGCAAATCCTTTTCTTTTCCGCTGACCTTGCTTGCCAAGGATGAACAAGGATATTTTTCATCATTTACACAAATATATATTCCCACATCTTTACATGACCATTTGAAGTGAGGATTTGTGCCAGCAATTCAAGGCAAGATAACATCACAGGTACATAGCAGGTATTTTTTACATAGATGTCACCAGTTTCTTACTTGAATTACTGCTGCATGAATCTCCAGCCCTCCTCACATCCTCACAAGAGGATATAAAGTGTAGTTTGATGCAATCTTTCCTGTTGAGAGTATGGCAAGTATATGTGCTCTTTCTATCCCAGCCTATCCATGTGATAGAATTTCTAGTAGCTCTTGATCTTCAATATTAATTGTGTACTTAGTTCAACTTTTGAAAGTATAATTTCAGTTGTTTTGTTTTTAAATTGGAACATTTTTGAAAATAAATCTTTAAAAAATGTAACCTGAAATGCTTAATAGTCCTTTATCTACTGATACGGAACACATACAGAACTACTTTCTAGAAGTTATTTTACTTTTTAAAATGTCTATATCCTTTGCTTAGGGTTTCAAACTATTACATGCATTTTATAGAACACTTAATAATTTAATTACTATCCTTTTCCTCCCATATGTTTTTATGATCATGTTCCCATATACGTTTGCTAACGAAAATGGACTTTGCTTGGATGGGATGACAACTATCAGTAAGGAATTAAACTGGAGTTGTTCCAATCAAAACTACACACCTGGAACGATTGATTGGTGAGTTCCTAATTTAAAAAAGCAAACTAAAAGTCCACATAACGGTGGGAAGGGGAGGAAAACAGGAAGACAATTCCATTTCCATCTGGAATGGTGACATTTTACCATAAAATAGTGATGTTTCCATAATTCTCGAGCAATTACTTCTGTGTTCCTGAATATTCAAAACTGCCTTTAATATTTTAATTGTTTCTCTGATTACATAAGTGGACTGCTGGATTGGATGCTCTTGTAAGATCTGAATGCCATCAATGCTTATACCTTGCTGAAAAAAAATGGATGCCCTTATTTAAAAAACAATTATGACTAGCAGTAAATGACTAACAGTAAACTATTGTGCCACTGAGTGTGCCAGATTCCAGTAGTACTGTATCAAGTGCCTATTGTCACTGAGTGTAGTAAACACTAAGACAACATGAGATTTTTCCAAGATATGACAGCCCCTATGAGTTAGATACCATTTATATCATTACACAGATAGCAAAAAATTCACACAAAACAATTGTCAAGTTTCTCTTTCCTAACACATAAACTTATTCCTCTGCATCTCTAGAATCAAAAGCACAAATTGATTTATTCTTTCTGGAATCATAGGGGATGAACTACCAGCCACTGAAGCCAATAAAAGATTTTGGTGTCACTGGATGTTGGATTACTCCCATGGGAATCCAATGATTGGCTCTGGATTAGAAATACAAGCAATGTCAATACTCAGTAGCTAACTGCTGATTTAAAATTGTTACTACTGTTTTTTTAAAAAATAAGGCTGCTTTAATTTCACATGTACAAATTTTTTTCCTCTTTTGTTCAAAACACCAGATTTGGATTAATATTGTATTTATTTTCTTATTATAATGAACAGGTCTCCCATTATTTGGGTGAATCGAAGCTTGCCTTTATGGGGATTACAGGTAATACGTAAATGGCCAATTTAACTATTTCCATTTAATAATTGTAGACAATATTGATGTACAGCATTTTAGTGATGTTAAAGGATACTTGGAAAAGTTGATATTAACAAAGAGATCTACTGGATGACCAAGTACAACAAAAGCATAAAGTAAAGATAAGCTGATCTGAGCTAACTGATTTGAATTTATATAGCTTTACAATATATGTATAAAGTACTAAAGCTTATAACAAACTATTGTAGAATTAGATAGCCTTTTCTCTTAGAAGTATCAAGCTCTGTTGAGTCAAGTAGTCACTGTTTGCTCTAATGATGAGTTTAAATTTCGTAATTGCTTATGACTAGCTTTTGACATGCTTCATGGGCTTTCTTGTTAAATACACTAGAAAGCTAAAGTTACTTCATAATATAGAAGCCTACATGTTTAGACTAGTATGTCACAAAAGATGCACTACATCAGTGCTTTGTGGGTCTTGGAGATCTTTTGAAGTTTGTGGTTCAATCCTCAGTGTCCTGCAGCCTGCTCCTTTTAGGAACACTTTTTTTACTTGTGGACAGTGCTGTGGGAATTCTTCCTGTGAAATGTGTTTTTCTACTAAGAAGTTCTTAAGCTTCCAGAATGGTTATACCATTATATTCTTACACCATTCTTAGTGCAATGCCATTGCGGTGGTTTGTACCTCTATGTAATTAATACACAATTTTACTAAGGGAAGAATCCCTTGATGAAAATACCTTTCAATTCCTTGCTTAAAGTATGCACAGTTTGAATAAATTTTGACCTACACATTCAGATTACTGTATTCAATTTAATTAAAAAATACTGAGAGATTTATTTGCTTATGGTTCTAATAAGTTTATTTGATAAACATAGGAATTCATACATATGTGTATGTGCATGCATGTGTATATACACATGCATTCACGGTAGGATATATACAATAGTTGCAAACAAAGATTTATTTTTATTTGAGATACAACCTGAGTTTGTATAAAACAGTAATACTTATTTGGAGAAACTGATATAATTTTTTGATTGCATATTTTAATAATTTTCCAATTCATAGCATCTTTTTTAATTCTAGATAATGATATTGTGAGTGCAAATAGTGCACTCTTCTGAGTTTTCAGTAGTAGTGAGCATTAGTTTAAAATTAGAAATCCTGAGGCTTGTTTGACTTCAGGCTCCAGCTGAATTTGTACATCTTCTTGATAGAATATTCCCACAATATACGTTAAAATACAAATATTTGCTGTGCAAGGGATTTCAGTGAGTTTTGTGGTTATTTAATATGTATAAAGTTTTAAGTAAATTTTTTACTATTTTGATATTTGACTATTTAAATATTTTTAAATTTAAATTACGTAGGGCTGATAAGTTGAGCTCAGTTGCATTTAAAGATTAAAATCAATAATGATTCATCTGTATCGTTTTTTGCTGTTTTCAACTTTCTGAATTATACACAGTAAAAAAAGTGTTTGTTTTTCCACACATTCATAACATCTTTACAGAAAAGTGAAGAGCTGACTAGCCTCCATTATTTACAGCTTCCTCCTTCTCTCTCTTTCTCTGTCTTGTGAAAAGATCTCAGTACCTTTTAGGAACAGACAACTGAAACCTGAGAAACAATCTGGCAGACTTTCTATGGAGCTCTCTAAAAACCATGGAAAGGCCACCCTGCAGACTCTCTGAAGTGTTATACTTGGAAAAGAGCAATGACACTCAAGTCACAGCCTGTGCTTTAGTCAGAAAGATAACAATGTTTAAGCTTCATGCTAAATGCTGTTAGCTAAGATGGTTTCAGAGGATGCACAGAAAAGCTGTTATTATCTTTTACTTTTCATTGTAATGCTTAATGTCACATATTCTTTAGAAGCCAGTATTAATACACATATTTTATCACTTAAGGTTTCTGTGGCTTTAATAAGTCTCTTTGAAACTCTGCTGCTGAGTTATCTAAGCTACAAGGTAAGTACTTTTAGTTACTTATAGGCATAATTCATCACAAAAAGTAACTGAGTTAAATGTTTCAGTATAAAATTCATGTGCCTGCATTTGTGCCCACACTGATGTAGAAGCAGGAAGTTGAGAAAGACACAGATGTAGAGGACAGCATATTGTCACAGGCAGCCCTGTTCATGTTTCCCAAATTTATGAGCAAACACTAATATCTAGAGAGTGGAAGTCATAAATGAAATTTCCATTTTTTTCCATTGTCCACTGGCACATTGTAATTTGAAAGTACATTCTCAAAAGTGACCTTGATTTTTGGATACTGATTTTTCAAGTGCACAGTTTTATGTGTCTATCCATAATGCAATGGACACAATTCTCACTGATGTCAAAGCTGTAGCTACTCAGTATCTATAACTCAAGTTTCAGGCCTCGAAAACTGCACACCAAAAAACTAGGCCAAGACAGTACTTTTTTTTTTTAATTATGAATACCTACATACTTGTGTTATCCATCTCTCTGATGCTATTGGAACATCTTTGCAAATTGCCTTGAAATCATCTGATGTGAATACAATATATTTTTGTATTTGCGTTCTCCTTAAAAAGTTATATTTTCCTAATATTTTTATTCAGTTGCCTTCATTACATTTTGTTATGTGCTATCCTAGCGAGTTTTAGATACTCTGCATTTTTAGTATCTTCAGGAGAAAAATACTAAAATAGTTTATCAAAGTAAATATGAAAAGACTTGGTTTCTAAAGCTGAAAATATCTTGGAGCATAATTTTTTTTTTTTTAATTTTTGAATTACTGACATTCAGTAGCTATCAGAGTGACCACTGAAGTTAGAGTTGTTCTTTAGTGTGCTTATCAAGTGATTATGGCATAAATATTTTCCTTAGAGCCCATTAATGCTAAGAGGCTTAAAACTGTCTACTGTCTAAAAATTATACTTCTTAATCCTTGTAGCATATACTATTTAGGTTTTGGGGGTTACAAATGCAAATCAATTATAGGCAGAAGCAATCCAAAATTAACACATCTAGTGCCAAAACAGTGAAGAGCAATCATAATTTATGCTGTTCCTGAGTTTATTGGGCAGCATTTTATCCCTATCCATTCTGCTTGTGGTCTGCATCAATTTCAGTGAGTACAGAAGATGAGATAAATATTGGCAAGTCAACTGCCATGAGAAGTTACTTATTAGTGTGCAATGGGTGTAAAGCTCTACTATCCTGATTTGCTGCATATAACTGTCACAGAAGCTGAGGCAATTTTATGGTTGCTGTATTTCCGCTCCCCATAAGGGAATAAGAGTAATGTAAGGAAGAATAATAGAACTGAAATGGACTTTGGCAATCCACCTGATGCAAACACCTCCTTCCCTCTGGTCCTGTCCTCTTAGTTACAATCTGGAAATGTCACAATAGAGCCATTTACCCCAGTTTTACACCAGTCTCAGGAAGCCAAGAAGGCTGTTACTTCGCCCACTGTAAGGCCTTTCTGCACAGCCAGGATGACCAAAGGAGTCTTGGTTCATGTAAATCTGTGACAGATTACTTATTTCATGCCAACATTTCCAAAACTTTTACAATTTAGGCACAAGTCAGAGGACAAGCCAGGAAGAAAACAACAAGCAAAAAATGATTGTGTTTGCATTTGTGTGCACATTGCTAGGATTTCACAAATAACCTGTAAAATAAATAAAGCAGTCATTTGAGAGAATACTCCAAGGAATTTACTTTTCTGATACCTGGTTGATGACATATCAGAAATGATTCAACATGCAGAACAGTGAGGACATAGTAGTATATCATACTACTAGGATACAGTGAATTTGCATTTTTTATTGCTTTTATATGGAGAGGAATGCAAAGAATGTAGCACTGTGTTACACTGCTGATCACTTGGATCCAGGAACGAGTGCTTTACAATCTGCATTCTCACAGCTTAACCCATTACATGAGGGTTTGCCCTTGGCCAAAATTGTGAAAGATGTCTACATTAGAAATTTCCATTGCAAAAACTCGTCAGAGACATCTGGCAATCCTACTATATCACTGGCACACAGGTAGTCTTAGCTGCTTTTGTCAGTACCATACATTCTTATGGCAAAAGGCAGTTTTGCAGAAGACATGATGCATTTGTATATGGAAGCCAGAATCTTACAGCTGCACACATCACTAAGTACCTGGAACACATCTGCACAGGCATTTTGCCTGCACAAGTAAATTACGCGACATTTCTATAATGCAGAAAAGAAAGCTCTTAACATTAAAAATGAGGAAGTTAGTGAAAACACAGAATGGATCAGTTGGGAAAATCAAATTTTCTTTTGATTTTATTGTTCCTACAAATAAAACCTCAGTTTACAGTCTTATAATTTCACTTCTGTTTACAGGGCTGCTTATCACATGAAATATTTAAGATTATTCAAGTATGTCTAACTCCCACCAATTACAATTACGTGGAAGACAATAATCCCTGCCCCATAGGTACAATGGCTTCTAGATGTGAAAAGCTAAAGATAGAAAAATAATTTTATATGCTATGGAGCTTGTATTTAATTTTCAGTGGTTATATCAGATGGGTATTTTAACAGGAAAGATTAATATGTCATTGCAACTGAAAATATAATGCTGTACTGCAAATTCTTGTAATATTGCCATGATATATGCTACATTGTTATTGCATTACCTGTGATGGAGTCTTGATATACAGAGTTAGTAAAGCTGTAAGTCGCGGAATTTTAAATACCTTCGTTTTTAAATGTATGGATTTTTATCCCAACATTTAATCATTCACAGTCACTGCTCAGATGTGGAAAAGAAGTAGTATTATCCCCATCCTGTAGCTAGCAGTAAGCAGATTAAAAGATCAGTACCACTTTCTTTGAAATATGTGGGAAGACCTCTAATTTCATGTAAGCAAGATCAAGTTCCAAAAAGCCCTGAAAGGTACTGGAGTGTTTGTGGCAGGAATACAGAACTTTGATCTTGTAGTCCTAATTCAAATATTAAACACTAGATTGTCTTCCTTACTTCTCTCTCCAAAACTGTTGGGAAAGAGAAAATACAAAGTAAAGATAACATAAATGCAAAGGAAGGAAGGACCCACTATAGAATACTGCTATCTTTCCCTAACTTAATTTCATTCCTCTTTTTAATACTTATTTCTTAATAAGTTAATATCTTAATAGCATTATTAGAATTAATAAAGAGAAATATCCAGACCTCTGTGACTAACATGCAGAGGCTAATAAAACAAGATTAAGAGAAAACCAGCTGGTATTTTTTCTTTGGAAAATACAACATATTTGCATTTCTCTTTTGCTTTATATTTTGCCATGAAGTTCTATCAGAAGGATGTACAGAGAGTGGCTCATCATTCATAACAAACGTTAGTATGGACTATAGGGCAGTCACCTGTGCATAGGGGTAATCAAAACAGTTGATTTGATGGTAAAATCTTCTGAGCAGGGCATGTCCTTTGGATATATTCCTCTGCAACTCTTGCACTGTCCTAGGGCTTTGTTTCTAGTTTTTAGACACTCTAAGACAATAAGCACTAAGGTAAGAAAAACTTTGGCACAGTCAAAAGCTAAAGCATTGTAATGCAGGATTTTAAAGATTTAGAAGCTTCTAAGAAAAAAAAGTAGAAATAGTTGCAGATAAAAGAATTCGCCAGCAGAGTAGTCTGTTACTGTATGAAGAGTCACTGAAAAATGAGAATTATTAAAAAGATAAATTCCTTAGGACAGGAACCTCACCTCCTTATCTGTCTGTAAGTGTACAAGTAAAAATAAAAGTAAACTAACCTTTGAGGAACGAAAAAGCAGAGACAAGATGTCTGTGTATGATTCCAAGGTACCTAAAAATGCAATAGAAGAAAACAGGAGCATATTATTCTCTGAAAAAAATGAAAACTTAATTTAATGAAGCTCTTCATTAGCTGAGAGAATGAGTTGACTAGTTAATGCAATTAGAGTTCTTCATTTGAGCTGTCTTACTAACTAGGTCATAGCAAGGAAATATATGGTCATATGGAAACAGAGAACTGCTCTAGTAAAAATATAGATTTAAAAGTATATATTTTTACCTGTGAGGTACATTATGATAAACAGTAAGAAAAATAGGCCAGAGTGGCCTATATTCTATGTTCACATTTGACGTGTTTAAGTCTGAGATGAATGATCTTCCTGACATTCAGCTAGTGGGAGAGACTCCATATGTGGCATTCGAATATCACATATATTTCTGATCAGAACTGTATGTAAGCCTACTGTGACATGGTGGTTTTTTTTTTCCTTTTCTTTGAAGGGAAATATCTGGGAACAAATTCTGAGAATACCCTTTCTCCTGGAAATAATTAATGCTGTCCCTTTCATCATCACGGTAAACATATTTGAATTAATACATTTACACATTGCACTTTTATAGCTGCATAAATGCTCTTAATTTTTATTGAAGTAAATTTGCATCTTATGTGGATGACAAATTTGTGCCTGTGGGAACAGAAAATTGTCAACAAGAAGAAGATAGTTTGCTACTTGAATGAAGTAATAATACAGATCGCTTTCCCCTTCTTCCCCGATAGGGGACAAACAAAACCAAAACCCTCTAACTCCGACTACAGCACAATCAATAAAATGAACCTGCTAGATATAAAAATCTAAGAATCCCTGGTGTCTGCACTGAAAACTGACTGTCCTTATTTTATCGAATTATCTTATACAGTTAATCACAAAGGAAGACAAAATGTTATTTAAAACCATATCTCACTCTAGAAACACATTAATAATAAGTATTTTTCACAAGTATTTCATTGCTGCTTGAATAGAAAAGCTCTATTCTTGAATAGAAAAGCTTTTAATGAATTTGTTAATTTTTCTTTCAGATTTTCTGGCCAGTCCTAAGAAACCTGTTTATTCCTGTATTTTTAAATTGTTGGCTGGCAAAGCATGCTTTAGAGAATATGATTGTAAGTATGACAAAGGAAATAACTATTTTAGAGTTTCTGGTTTTTTTAGTATAATATCTTTAGTGGGGTTTTGGCAGTACAGTCCACTGTCCAACTTTAATGGGAAGCTATCCAGATCTATATTTAAATTATATAAATGGTCAAGCATTGTTAAACTACTTTCTGCATCGAAATTAGAAAAAAATTAAGAAGACATCAAGTGAAATCTCAATTAGTATAAATTGTTGCTGTGCCAATAAGGGAAAGTTGGAATGGCTGGTTCTTTTGCTACTCTTCCATTTATACACAATTGCAGGGAACTCCACTGCTATGCGTTAATTGGTCCTTGCAGCCTGTAATTTGTAAGCTAGACATGAGCAGACAGACCTTAAGGCAGCTTGCAATAGTATCAGAATTGTGCTAGGATGACCAAAGAACTAGTTAAATAATCACAGAATCACAGCTGGCTCTTTTGCACCCTTCTATATGATCAGCAAATTCTAAGTGCATTTGAATGACTGCATTTTATCAGGGCACTGTGTAATTCCTCTGTAGAATCAGCTCATGCCTTATTAATTCAAAACCAAAAATAACACCTATTTTCCATTAATATAGAATGATCTTCACAGAGCCATCCAACGCACGCAGTCTGCAATGTTTAACCAAGTCCTCATTTTAATATCTACCTTACTATGTCTTATCTTCACTTGGTAAGTGGCCAAACCCCCTTTGTTTTTATTATATATATTGGCTTTTCTTCCTTTAGTACATGGTGATAAAACAGGCATTGTGGAAATCACGCATTGAAATAAAAAGAGTAATATACTTGCAGTGGAAGTGTTAACTAGCACCTGGTACTACTGGGGTCCTGATACACTGGGTTTGGAAACAGAATGTGCATGCATGGGAAAGGGAATCATGCTCACTCTAACGAAGGAAATACAGATGATGCAAAAACACAGGAGAAAGGAGTGGGGGAAATTTACATATGTACCAAGAGTGCAATCTCAGCAGAAAAGTCACTCAAATTTGAAGAATACCAACAGAAGTACCCATACTAAGGTCACCTTCCTCTGACTGGTGGGACAGAGAGAGAAAAATAGGCAAGATCTTAGCCTTATCACTGGGATGACCAAGTCAGGTTCCAATAAAGAGTACAGGGGACAGCTGTTAATAATCTAGATTACAGAAAGTATAGATTTTTATTAATCTAGATTACAGAAAGTAGTGGATAGTAGGTTGAAACAACCACAATGTGTTACTCTGAAGAACTTTTTGCTGCAAGACCTTGGAAACTTAAATTTACAGGAGTTTGGGAAGCATGGAGAAAAATCTGTTGAGGGCATTAAATATAAATGTACTTGGTTATGAAATTCATGAGCTGCAGATTATTGGAGGCTAGGAAAAGATCCACAGGAAACACCACTTGATTGCCCCGTTTTTATACTATGCCTTAGGGATATACTGTTGACCAGGGCTGGAGACAATGTAGACTGCACGAGTCTTTGGTCCCACCCAGTATGGTCATGCTTATGTTTGTATAAATGGATAGTGGTTATAATGTAGCTTGGCAGCTTACTTAACATACAGAATTTTCTCAGCAGTAGTGCCTGAGAAGTAAGTATCATATACGGGGACCGGGGGGGAAGTAGAGGAAGAATGTGTGTGTGTGTGTTTGTGTTACGAGACGGCGTACAAGGGGGCAGTGAACAGACAAGATGATTCTGTGTGGCAAGGCTAAATAACCTGTATTTATTTTGCCAGACAGGGTGCCTTTGGGTCAGCACACTGATAAAGTTTGGTTTGTCATTTTGGAGACAGTGATTTGATTTGCTCTTACTTTATTTCTCTAGCTTGATTTTCTGATAGCCACTGTTATGTGCTGCCTAACCCTTTTGGTAATAACAGTGTAAAATAACACATGGCTTTTTCCAGTCTTGTCCCTCTGTCCTTTATTCAAGAGGAGGAGTTTGTTCTAGCCAGTGGCTAAATGAATGGTCCAATTTTATCCTTTGTCTTGTGGCCACAAAACTGCATAATGACAAATGCTGCCGGTTCTAAACAGTAACGAATTTTTGTGAGATTAAATTTCCTACTGAATATTATGGCCCTTTAAGAGCAAATTTTATATGAATAAGGACTACAGTACTTGAACCAGAATGCATAAAATTCTATCACTGTAGCACTTGGACATTTTTAATTGGCTCTAATTTTCCTTTTTAATTTTTTACAATACAAAGCGCTCTTGAGTAAATATGCCTTCACCTTTTTTACTAACCTACTTCAATATTTTACTGAACTGCTGGCCAAAACATGTATCCGGTTCTCACTGAAGTAAGCTAGTAACCAGAATGTTTCCTAAGAACTCACTGTGATGATCCCTGGTTGAATAAGGTATAGCAGCTGCAGCTAAACAGAACATCATGCTCACCACAAGGCATTTTGATAACTGACAGTAAAACATGCAGAAAATGGCAAGCTCACTTACAGTAATTATGTCTGGTCTCAACAGCCGCAGATACCAGCTCATTATATATCTTTATATACTGACCTAGTATTGACCTTGCTAGACTGCAAAATAAGCTAAATAGGATGAAAACACCCAGTAATGCAATAACTAAGGAAATGAAGCACTTTTGGAATGACTAAGAGTAGTTGTTCAAGCATCTGCAGCTTGCCTAAGACTGGAGTTCTGTTTAGGCAATTGTTACTATTGCTTACATGAACACACATAATGTCATTTTTACACTTTTTTACCTGTCTATGTATGATTTTATATTACAGAGTATATTTTTAAAATATCTAAAAAATTCTCTATAAACAGTCAGAATCAATTAGCTTAATGTCTTTGATTATGTTACATCTATGGTGAATTTGAACCAGTGTTTCATTTTAAGAGACATCATTTAGAACTTGCATGAGTTTCTTGATGCTGAAAGAGGAACAAAGTCCATTTCTGGAATCTGCCCACTTAAGGATGGCTTTCACCAGGCTGATCTTTCACATTTTCTGCAACAGCAAGCAGTAACCAAGTGTATTCCCCCAAACACATATGGTAGCCAGCGCTAAACTTATCCATACGTGTAATGGAGCACAACACAAAAAAGTGTTGAGCTAGCACCGGTCTGTTTTCATAACCATGTTTTGGTTACATTTAGAGATACTGCCTTGGTCCATGAAGTACCATAGCTTCAATAATGCAAAATTAATAAGCCTAGATTAGTAGCTTGAATACAGTGCTTACAGTTTCAGAGCACTTTCCCCTTAGAGTGTATTCAGTACCATGGGGACATGCTCATGGTGTGCTTTTGGCGCCACTGATAACTGCCCTCACTGTGCTTCCCTGAGCCTCCCTGCCGACCTTTAAGGTTAATGAGATAAGACCTTTCAGGCACTGTATGGATTAAATTGTAACACCACAGCTCTTCTCCTAGTTGACAAGCTTGCTTTTACCATCTGCTTCAATAGGAACATTGGCTTCTCAGCACTTCTGAAGTCAATATAACTTTACAACACAGGGTTCTGTTCAAAACCATGTTTTATCAGACACATAGAAAGAGGCAGCACATAGCTTTGTATGGGGATTACACCATTTTATAAGAAGTCCAAGATGGTATGAAGCCCAGAAAGACTTCTCTTTCTACTTCCATTTTTTACCAGTTCAGTTAGACTGGTGCACTGAGAAAGTGCAGCAAAAGTGCCTTCTTACTGCTTCAAGTGAGACTGAAACCTTTTGTAAGTCTTTTGATGGTCATTTCTGTGATAAAGTTTAAAACAAATAAATGCTGAAACATAACTACTTTCCAGTGATTAGTTCATATCTAAAAGATATGCTCCTTCATAAATTTTTCAGAATTTTGGGTACATTTTTAACATATTTAAAAGTAGGTTTTTGCTGAGGTGTGAAAGAGATGCTTTCTTTACTTCCTTGTGCAATAACAGAAACCTGCAGTTCTGTACAGAGTACAAAATAGCTGGGTATGTACAAGCATGTTGGAGCTGACACATCTCCACTGATAATTCTGAAAGTACAATTTTGCTGCAGAATGTATATTATAGGATCTTTTCTGAAAGCTCATGTGTTTACAGAGTAAGAGGATATTTATATCAGAAGATACTTATGTCTGATCTTTGTATGGGTGCAAGTTCGGTGAGCAGGAATGTGCCTCTGCCATCTGTCTGTCTAGCCAGAACCGAAATTATGCTCTCTCAAATGTGGTGGAACTGTTCAGTCCCAGTCACTTAGAAGTGCCTCACCACACCCAGGACCCTGGGAAAGAACCTGGCTGGACCTCCTGGTCTCCCGATGGTTTACAGTGGAGGGAGAAAATTTGGTATGTCTAAGCCCAGTACATTTTTACTTGTTCTTCTGGTGTGTAGACAACAGCATTGCGTTTGTTACCATTTGACTGGTTGTCTTTTTCAACAGAAATTTACTTTAAAGATCAGTTTGAGGGATCTGTGTTATATACAAAAGCTGCAAGAAAATGCCATATTTATAGAAAACATTTTTTAAAAAATTATAAATGCATAAAAGGAACTCTTCCTCATCAACTTTGCTCCTGTCTGCATGTAATAAGTATTTTCAAAATAACTTCTACCATAGCTAGGAGAAAACCCACAGAAAATTAATTAAATTCTGCCTCATGCATCATCAGCAAACCCATCAGTTACGTCTCCACAACAGAATCTTACAAGTGGTGGTTACACACGTAGACGCATTCCAACTTATGTCTTATAACTCAGGTGTAAACTTTCAGATGAAAAATTTAAAAAAAAAAAATCTAATATTTACAGCTAATTGGCTAATCTCACAATTTTTAGATATCATTATTCAAGCTGTCCTTTGCACTCAGAGTATAGTGGGAAAAGGCTCCTTCTATATATTTGTATACAGTTGGCAATTATTACAGAACAAACAGTAATCACTTAACAAAATTTTTGCTCTATTCCACTCTTTGATTTTTGATGATAATTGTTTATGGATCTGAGGGTAGAACTCATTTGCAGATCAATAAATTCGTAAGACCAACTCCATGTATCCATAGTTTACAGATTACATACAAGGATTTTTTTTCTCTTTTCTTCTGATTTCAAAGACAGATTAGGCTATCCTATAATTTTTCTTTCTTTAAATACCTCAGTGGCCTCCTAACCAGAGCAATTACACATATACTAAAAGGTGTGTACTCCTATATGACAGACTGTTCAGCAGTTACTATTGATAGAGTTCTAGTGAAAGTTACAGACCTAGTCAAATTATATGTTGTGTCATTTAGCTAATGGATGTTTACACTTGTTTGTCAAATGGAATACTAATTATATCTGTAAACTGTACAAGATGACAAATAACAGTGAATGACTATTTCAGGCATCTTTCTGTGACACAGTGAATCATCTATTAAGACTTATTTTGCTTTTTAAATCAGTGTTAGTCATATATCACCATTGTAGAATGATTAGCTTGTGAAAAAGGTGGCTACAAACTGTTTGAGATGGGCATTTATTTTTTTCATACTGAAGACTAAGAAGCCTGCACAAACTTTGCTTATGTCTTCATTGAAGGCTCACTGAGGTCAATCTTAACATTTTTTACCCTTCAGTGCTTTCAACATCAGAAAATTAGGATGTTTCCACACACTGACTTACAGAATAAACGTAGTATGCCAATACTGTAGCCTCAATGTCAATTACATGTCAAAATTCTCATCTGGAGGAAACAGTATAAATAAGTTGCTTGTAAGGATGAAAACAAATCCAGACAATGATCTAGTCCAAACAAGACAAATCAAGACCTTCAGATTTGGAACACTATGTTACAGGAAAAAACCAACCAAACAAAAAAGGATTAATCCCACGTAATGTTAGAGAAAATAAGGCATCTCAATGCTCCAGTTCCCTTTATTATCAGTAAGTAGAAACAGACACTTGAGAGGGCAGTGCAGATCTGAAGGGAACTAAATCACCACATGGAGGTCTGTGCTTCTCTGCCCTTCTGTGTTGATTATATCAGGAGCCTACAATGGCAGTTCTCCAAGAAAGGTGCCTAGCATTAAGTAGGATGAACTTGAAGAGTGTTGGTGGATTATGTAATGTAGAATAAAATGTGGGGTTTTGGGTCGTATGATGGTATGTTTTGTTGTACAGCACTCTCAGTATTCAGGCCCAATCTCAGTTTATGATTTAGAGAGATTTTCTGCATTGAAAAATAGCACAAAATTAAACTGTAATTCTGTCATTTAGTTTGATCAAATCCAATGATTCTAAAGTGGTAAAGCACATGAAGTCTCAGGATCTAACGGACTAAACAGGAATTGCAGAATTTAAATCCCAGAATATTATAGAACATTAATTGAAAGTTCTAAGTAACTGTAAATAATACAAAATAAATTATTCAACTATTACAAGAATCCCACAAAGTATTAAAATAATAGCGGTTGTGCTTTTCTTTCTCTGCAGTAAAGCAGATCTGTCAGGAACTTGCTTGTTTCAATTAAAGGATCTTTATTTTCTGTTTTGAAATATTCCTATGCAGTGCTCTCCAAACATAAACAGATCTTGAAGTAGGCCAGGTAGCACAGGTAGTACCTTCCAAATCCATTGTACCAGCTTCCATCCTAGCCTTGTCCTGCTTCTCGATTGCTGGACTCAGGGCAGCGTGTATGGGTAGTTTTCCTGTGAGTGTATACAATTAGAATTGAGGTCTACTTCAGACACTACCTTAACACTTCCTTGAGTGACGGAACAATAAAAAGGTTGTGCAGCCTCTGGAAGGTCAATAACAAAACATTTCTTAAAATATCCATTTGTTATTTGCAACCAAATAATCTATAAATCCAATTAGACTTTATCTGAACTATTGCCTTCTGGGAAAAACTGTGTGCATGAACACAAGGACAACATTTTCATCAACTTTGGTAGGAGAAAAACATATTGCATACAGAGTTTATCTTTTCTTAGGTATAGAAATTTCTAAGGTGGCTTTGCTAAAATCTGCTGTATAAGAAGCATGTGAAAACTGTTACCACAAATAGTTGTCAATCATCTGGATTATTTAAATGAAACACAAATTCAGATAAAACTCTTACTGTTTCTAATGGCATATGGACTTATGGGATGGGCCACACCTTTTTTACCTTTGCTAGCACTGGGGATCATTTGCTGACATTTGTATTATTAATACTTAAGGGCCAAAGCCTTTGAGAAGGCTTGATGAGAAAATGTAATGAAAAATTACAATGACAAAATGTAATAAAAACCCCAACTTGTTTATTGGATTAATGCCTTTGCTTATTTTTATGCAACTATTGTATTGTAACAACACAGAAATATTACCATATATAAATTTGTTCGGTTTTCTTTTTTTTCCTTTGGTTGACAGGGTGGTATTTGTCATAATACATTTTTAAAAATATTTTTACATGTTTAAGTTCAAGAGTTCAGATCTTAAAAAAACATAGGGGTGATTAGTGCTGTTAAAGAGTATAGGATAAGGATTTATGCTACTGAAAAACTGGTTAGTTGTTTGTGAAAGGCAGAACAGAAATCATGTTTATTATAGGGAGAGCAGAAGTATGGAAGCCCAATGAGAAGTCTTTTTGGCTACCCATCAAACATCGTCTCTATGGGAACCTAGATAATTGTAAAGTGATTTTCATGCTATTTTAGTTATTAATTTGGTAGTGACATAATATTTCCTTTGTTAATCTTTTTAGATGTTTCTACATAGTTATTTCTAAAACAATTAGGTCAGTATCTTTCCCATGCTACATGCAGGGAATTCTTTGTTCAACTGATGTAATGGAACATTTAAAACTAGACACAGAGACCAGTGAAATTAATAATAATTTGAATAGCCTATTTACTGTGATCTATGGAACAAAGTCATAAAGGTTAGAGAGTTCAATCTAAATTATCTTCTGAGTGTGAAAGATACATTTGTAGTCATCTTGTCGTCTTCCGAAAATAAAAAATAGTCAGAAAGACTAAATGGTAGCTCAGAAAGCTGCCTTTCACAAGCCCTCTGTAAAATGGAGTGTCAACAACAGATTATTTATAAGCAAATCCTATTTTTTTTAATATGTAGAGAAGTATTAAATTAAGGAAGTAAACAATATGATTGAGAGATTTCTGTTGTTTTATTGCACCCTGAAAGATGAGTTGGGGCTTCAGGTACTTGTGATCTTTTCAAGTTACAATCAAAAGCTTTGCTGATTTTCTAGCACAGGTTGCAGATCATTTATAAACCTGAAAATCAGTAGTTCCAAACTGAATTTAGATAAAGGTGGGCAAAGTTAAATTTGAATAAATTTGAAAGACAAAATAAACTTATCCACATTTTTTGTTCTCTATTGTTGTACCACACAATATTTTAATATTTCATATGGTATATAACTCTACATTATAGGTCAGGTAAATCATCCTTTGACAATGCAATGGCAATTTCAGAATCTAGTAGTGTGTTGTTTAAATCAATATTTTTAATTGACACTAGGAAGAATTTTCAGCATGGCTTGCAAGACTTACTCTTGGTGGGAGTTAGACATTAAATTACTTTCCATTTTGAAAGTTCCAGCCTCTATTCTGTGTATCATTTGTGATAATTCTCTTCTAATAATTTTTTTCTGCTATGTGAAGGTACTGCAAATTCAGTAATCAGAATATGCATATTTAAGTAAAGTGTAAAAAAGATTCAAAAACAAACTCCTGCCAAGAAGGAGATAAAATGTCTCTCAGGTTCTTTCCCAATATTTTCCCCAGTAAGTTTCACGTGATGTAAAAATGTCTCTCAGATACCAAATGCTGCTAATATTTACAATAATCTGGACAACTTTTCATTAAAGATGCATTGAGAACATTTGGGAGGGATACACAATGTTTTGCAAAACATTATGCACTCTGAATATGCCATTGGGAGAACAATTTTTCGGCTTTTATTATCATGACATCTTGTAATACAGTAACAAAATAACAAATACCATGACAAGCAAAGATTGTTCTGGCAGCAAAGACCAATTACCATTATGAAAGGAGGAAAAAAAGGAAATGATTTTGAGTCATATAACATTTGGACTGTTAGAAATACAGTTCTAAAAGACTGCATTTCCATAGCATCCTTTCTTTAGCAATCATATTTTGAATTTTGTGGGAGACAAATAAAATCAAGCTACTGCTAATATTAACTAATTATGGCTTGCCAACATGTGTAAAGCAACACATAAAATTCCTCAAAGTTAATCTAAATGCAATCCTGTCCTTGTTCTTTTGCAGGAACATAGCACAACATATAATGACTATAAGGAATATGTAAAGTCTTAGCAAAATTAAAAATTAAATTAGCAAAGCCTGCTTTAATTTTCTGTGTCACACTGATGTACATAAGGACAGAACTGGGGCCACAACATATAATTCTGTAATTGTCACGTGAACCCCATGACCTAATAAAGGGTGATTTTGTGAAAATCTGGAAGTGATTATGCAAAGAGCAAGGACAAGTAAGGAATGTCAAAGAGAAACAGAACGCCATATTCTGTTACCAAAAATCAATTACCATATTTTAATATGTGCAATATGCATTTGACATATGTATGTCCTCAAAAGTATTGGCACTTGAAAAAGATCCACAGAAAAAATGCAGTCAGAGAAAAGGTTTTGGGGATTGAGACAGAGAGAGCAATGGAGGTAAACTCAACAGGCACGCAAAGGCATGCAAATTATTAGGATGCGAGTTCTCTAGTAAGCTTTCCATTGGTTTATAAACACACATGCATACATACAGCTGCTGCTGAATCACAGGCTTGTAAGTAGATATCTTGTGTGAAAATGTAAATGTTACATATGCAAAACGTGCATGTTACCTTCAGAACAGGGGTGACAAGAATAACTTTGGTAAAATAAAATGCTAGAATAAAAGTCGATCTGGAATACAACCAGAGTCTGCAGGCTGTGAAATAGTGTATCATCATATTGGTAAAAGAAATCTTAGGTTTTGCTTTGGTTTTGGGAGGACTTCAATAAAAGGAGGTAAAGTTCCCCTTAAAGGGGCAATTTGATATATAAAATAAGTGTTAAAAACCTCTGTCTTCCATCTCTTTCATTACAGGAAAGCATTACATTTCACATGCTTCATTTTATCTTTGCAGTAAAAAGAAGAACCTGATACATGCTGTCTTTGAGAATGTTATATCATTTTAGACAGTAGCAAATAGAATGCCATGTGTAACAACGGATGACTAATTATGTTGAGGATGTTATTTCACCATTTAAAATTCAATGCCTGGCAGCAAACCATCTTCACTCACAATTCCTGGCTCAAAAATGAAGTTGTCATTAGCATGCAGACTTAAAAAAATTAAATGTATCTTTCATTGACTGATTCATTAGGCTGACAAACTATTTTACTTCACTAAAATTTGGTGTTTATGGTGGTTTATGCTAACACGTTTAAGTGTATTATTAGATGCCATCAGTTATTCTGGTTCTCTGATGAGCAGTAACTCATTATGCTGATTTGTGATCAGCATAACTCTTCAGTGATTTGTTCACTTTTATTGTCTGTTTCATATTCCAAGTGTATTTTAAGGGTGTGAAGTTTAGCAAAGTTCGTATTTCTCAAATCAGGAAGTGAAGAGTGAAAAAAGATGTTGATGCAACTTTGGCCATACTAACAGAAACTGGCATCAGCCACCAGGAATTATTCACTCAAACTCTGTATTAAGCATAACTTTATGGAATATTGAAAGGACATCTCAGAGGCTTTGGCAGAGCTAAGGATGTGATATGAGATGACGTAAAAAGAAGACGGATTTTAGTGCATTTACAATGCATTTTAGAAGAAAAAATTCTCATTTTTCTTTTGTCTATACTTGGTATTCCATTGGAAATTACTATAATGTTTAGACAGATATTTTTCAAACAGGTGAAGACTAGAGGGGTAGACAGTCATCCAAACATAGTATCACATTTGGGTGATAAAAAAGTACATGTAAAAGTTAAATGTCCATGGATTCCTCTAACTCACCTGTGTGTGATATTCTTTCCATTAGCAATAGGGGCCCCATCCCCCACGCCTGAGCTGTCACGTGCCAAAATCACTTACTGAGCTTAACTAAAGGAAGTAAAGAATTAAAAGTATGATTCATTACAAAAATATTACTTGTAAACTCAATCTCTGATAATTGCTTGTGGACTTCAACAAAAGTCTTTACCAAAACGTACAGGTCTATCAATCGTTTGACCTAGTCACAAGAATTAAACGTCAGTGTGATGTCAGAGAGTGTTTAACATCAATCTCTAAATGGTATCTCAGCTCCAATAAATTTGTATTTCTAGCACTGTTAGCAGATACCGTTTTCCATTCTCCCTCTCCCCCACTAAATAGAAGTCTGTAAATAAAGACCCTTTAGGGTATAATCCAAATAAACAGCACTCCGATTAATGAGTTCTGTAATTCCATTGGCAATTAAAACCTTCTCCTAAAAAAAGTTAAGAATAGTAAATTATATTGAGTTTTGTTATCTCTCAACCTCAGTAAAATATCTAACTGTATACTTATAAAGGAACTCAAATGTAAGCTTAAAGTTGAATATATGCTCCCATTCTTTGCAAAAACACAGCTATATTTTTTATGTTTGTGGAAGTTGTACATTTCTGCAATATATATGAAAAATTATATATACTGTATATTAGAGTGGAAGTGCCTGAGTCACAGCAATAAGGAAGAAAAAATAATTGGTATTAATTTAGTAAACACTTAAGTACAAACCGTGGGTTGACTTTGCAGACTGGAAACTTAACAACAGGCATGAAATCAAATTGTCATTTCCTTTGGGCACAGAATACTGTATGTAATTACATTCCACAGCAAAGCAGTATGTTTACTAATATATTACAAAAGGAGTAGGAAATCATATAAGACATGAGGCTTTTTAAAGGTATCCGATACATTATAGTCCTATAATCGCATGCATTCTACTGCTTTGCTTAACTCTACAGTGTAAGAACAAAACTCTTCATGGCATTCCAATAAACTTTTGAGTTACCTTTTCATATTTTCAGGACATCTATTATTACTGGCTTACATTTATGATGAAGCTTAGTCAACTGCTGAGAATGAGCACTTGTACTTAATTTGCTTTTCAGTTTACAGTATGTTGATATCAACAAATTAAATAGTGCTATATTTTGCAAGTTTGTTATCATTAGTGATGAGCAGTGAAAACAAAGTAAATGGAAATATTTCATGCAAAGAAGTTCAAAATAAAATTACTGATGAGAGGGCACAGCTACATGTGGGCATGTATGTACTTTTACTAGAATTGGATAAATATGGCAGAAAGAATGATTGTGGGTCATGTTTCAACTGTACTCCACTCGATCTCTTTTTGTTCACTTTGCTAATATTCTAAAACTAAAAAAAGAAAAAAAATGCATAAAATATTCAGCCAACTTTAAGGCAAATGTGAAATACTTCATCTTGAATATTCAGAGTGGAAGTCTAATTCTAAGGGCTGTAGTGAGTATGTAGTAAGAGTAAAATCTTAGTGAATATTCTCCATGGGCTGAGCAATCAAGGGGAAAATACGCCAGACAAAACATAGCAGAGACTAACTCTATAGTGTACTGTCAGTCCTGGTAGTCACGGTGATCTTCTTTCTTCCTCCCCTCCCTTCATCTTTCCAGTATTATGATCATTAATCCCATATTATTTTGCTGACTATTTGAATCAGCTCCCCTCTTCACTCGTATGTCTGCTGTTTTTTGGTCATCCTGATACAACCTGTGCTCTTCCTTTAAATGATGAGTATAATCAAGTACGCTATTTTGAGAATGTAGCTTGTTGGGATTTCATCATAAACCGTCATAAACATACTTGTGATTGTTAAACAGTCACACCTCACACTTCAGAATAGTCCTGTGTGGTTTTGGATTTCATTGATTTTTAGAAAGTTATATGCATAGATCCATTTGAATTCTAGCCAAAGAAATTATCAGACTTGAAAGTTTTTCTTCAAGCAAACACATGGTCAAAACAGGTGGCCCAAAGAAGAAAACTCAGATGGAATTAATAAAAACTTCTATGACTTTCAGGAAGCTCTTTAGCTATTGTAAAGTTCAGGCTTTTTCACTCAACCAGAACATTTCATTGAAAACACCATCAGGACTCCACCAGTGGTAACAATAGTGAGGAGCAGGAGGAGGATGATGATGAAATCATGGAGCTTGCTGATCAAACCAAACAAGACACAGACAGTCCAAGATATCCAAGTCCTCTGGCTCATAGCTAGAAGAATTGCTAGGTTTCCAAGCAGAAACTCAAACAATAAAGGAGCCTACTTCTGTAATATATGATATAATATATTGCTTTTATCTCCTAGCAGTTACCTCCTATAATTTTCACCCCACCAGACAACCTCTATTTAACGTTTCCCCCCTTTCTGGTATTTCGGCAAACGTAAGTATTAAGCCTGGTGCTTAATTATATCTTGTTCACAGGCCAGTTGTTTCCCTGGTCATTGCCCAAACAAATTCTCTCTAGCTAAGACAGTAGGTCAGCAAGGAGGCAACTTTGAATTAAAAATACCTTTCCAGTAGGAACACAACCAAGAAAAAATTATTTATGTGGCACACATTTTCGCTTATGCTCTTGGTTTTTTAATAGCAAATTATTATGAAATAAAGGAGCCAAAGCATACCATATGAGTATTTAAAAAAAAAAAAGGAAGGATATACTTTAAGTCACATTGCGGTTTCCATACACCCCTTTGGATCTTGTGCTACTCTTCAGTGAACTTTCTACTCATCATGAGCCTACAGATAGTGTTCTAAATAGACAGAGACAGGACATTAGTGCAGTTGTCTTGAGACTGCCCATACAGCCACCTGTTTAACCAACTTGATGGACACTACCCTTGTAAAGCAGCAACGCAGTGTATGCTTCCATTTTGCTTACTGCCTGTTTGAACAATCTTTCTCTGTCTTAAGAATATCATGGAATGTAGCAGCTACATTGAGGACAAACTAATAGAAATGCACATGCACAGGATTTACTTCTGTTGCCCAGATCCAGCAAACCCCACTGGCAACCTGCAGAGGTATCTGTGTAATTATTGGTCAGATTTTTCACCACTGTTACTTAGACTGCAGTTGTCCTTCTGTTTAATAATCAATCCATCCCTTGTCACTATCCTTCACAATCTCAAGAGTTCTCCACAAAAATAAGGAAGATTATAACAGTACCCCAAGACTGGAACAAGCTGGTAAGAGCTGAGAGGAATCAAAGAAATGAAGCAAAACTGTTTCTGATGTTGGCAAGGAGGCTACAGCTTTGACAGTAACTAGTGGCCTTTATTCTTTCCTGTACAGGTGACCTCACTGGCAAAGGTACCAACACTGACAACAGCTATGCATATGAAAGAAGTTTAAATGATGCCATATTTGTGCACATAACAACAAAAATATTGAAGGGAAACACTCATAATGATAACAGAGAAAAGACCATCGATGAGTCAGTGATTTCACAGTGCAGCTTGAAATGCGAGAAGCATACACCACTGTCCCGATGTGATCTGACTACAGCCATTTACCTTAAACGCTCTTTCTAAATTTAAGTTTTCCAGAAGGGAGAACAATAGAAAGTCTCCCATTACCTAAACTCCTCACTCATAAAGGTGTGTTTTATCCAACATCCAGAGATGCAGAAAACAGATATGTCCATCTAACTTATGACTTGGAGAACAAACCTATCTGCTTGCTTCATTTTGTAAACATAGGGGGTTACTGCATTTTAGAACAGCACAACTTTAAATAACATGCAGTGCTGTTATTTTCACTGATACTTTCAATTATTATTAAAAATACTAGAGAATGTGCTTATGTTTATTGTTTAGCATCTTGGACAATTACTTAAAATACCATCTTTAGTTCACAAAAATACACACATCTACTTAAAAAGTAAATAAAAGTGCAATAATGAAATGCAAAATGGAGCAGATTACATCTTCATTTAAGTTATCATAAAGCTTTTGCATTCACTGATCTATAAATAGTCATCTGCAGAATGAACTCCTCGTTGTAAGCGTAAACATTGTGCAATAGAAGGAACACAACGGATCTCTATCTCTGTGTTCCTACATAATTGTAACATTTCACAGTGGTCTTCATTTGGGCTTGTCAAAATGTTCAAGTAAGTCCATCATGTTCCATCTGTCTCCTCTCTGTATCTGCAAACCTCTCTCCTTTGTTCTCAGAGAGATTATATAAAGCACAGCAAGCAGCTGGCATGAGAAACAGATACTTCTCATCAGTTTCTAGCCTACATGTCTGGGTCTTCTATTTATTCACCCTTTAGTCTTCCAAATGCATAGTCTATTGTTTTTCTCAAGAAGTGCTTTCCTCCCTTTTGGGTGCCTAATAAAAGAATCCATAAGCTCAGTAAACATATGAAAAGCTGTTTCTAGTAAATAGAAATGTTCCATTCTAGTACTATTCCATGACTAGTTTTTCTTGCTTCAGTTATACATCACATACAAAAATATTGCTATATGGAATAATCACTCTACAAGTTAGACTTGCAGGACCTGGAATGAGAAGGGTAGAATTTGTGAGGTAGACCGTGCTTCAAGGGAGCCTCAGAGCCTACGTTCTCACTGACGAAAAGTCAGCTTTTTGATACCAGTCTTAGTTCTCCATGTCTTCTAATGATGAAGATTGTCATCATTATCATTATACTGTGCAGTCCTTGTAGATAATTGGTGATGAAAACAAATGTGAATGAAAATTTCGGGGAAAAAGATGAGCTTAATGCAGACAGTGAGGAATGGCTGCAATAGCATATTAAAAAATTGTGAGTGAGATATAAATAAGGTAAGCGGAAATCAGTTTCTTCCATGTCTACAAGTAAAATTCACTTCTGACAGAGCTTGGGTATAACTCTGCAACAGAATATATGCTTTATGGAAATTTAATCTGGAAATGAAAATTTCACCTGTGAGCTTTCCAAGGGGCTGCACCCCTCATGCCTATGGTTAAGGTGGATGAGACAAGTGGTATCTGCTGTGAATCACTTACACGTTTTAGACCACTCCAGCCTGTATTTACTATTGGTCTGAGTTTCACAGCAGGATAAGCAGTGCAAGAAAGACCATTCTTCCTGAATATTACTCATCTGTAAATTTCTGAGAAATTAATTTTTGTTTACGGTGTTATTAAGAAAATTTTGCAACTGGAGGAAGGTAATTTGGCTTGTCCTGAAGCAGTTGTTTTAATAGCAGCAATGAGAGCTGCAAAAAAGAGTTGCACTCAAAATGCAAACAAATGAGAGGCTGTCAAGATGTAAAAATGGATGGAAGTGTAAGGAAGATCCATAATGGATATCCTTGAGAATCAAATGAAAAGGCAAAATCTGATAAGGAGAGAATTTTGACCACCAGAACTGAAGGAAAACTAGGAGGAAAATTCCAAAATCCTATTCCACAAAAAGCCTGTCCTAAAAGGAAGGAACTAGGAAGGGAGAAGTTGTCAGGTTTCGAGTCTAAGATAAATCAAAACGAATACTTAATAATAAAATTAAATCCATTTGTTATTAAAATATGCTATGACTTGAATTAGGTTGAAAATGAACAAAATCATTTTATCAGTAGCTTATAGATTATATCATAATGCTGTAACAGTTGTAAGGTTGTAAATCATCTAAGACCGATCCTGTCTTGAGTATTTGTAAAATTGTATTGAATCAACTCTTTTCCTAAACATTTATTTAATTCCATGGCCTAGCTTATATGGGAATCAAAAATTTAGTAAAATAGATATGCTGCGGACAAACTATCCAAATAGACTGAAGCTAAGGTGTTTTACCACTACGGATGCACGTAAGGAGCCGCGTAAACCTAATAAGCTGCCATAAAGGAATATTGGCATATGGGATTTTCCAGGCATTGAAAGATATTACATGTTTCAGTGAGGTCTGGAAGCACTCTTACCATAGGCAGCTTTGGTACAGAATACATGTAAACATTAGAAAGGATACTTCAAGGTCAGGAACTGCAGGCTTGTTTACAACAAACAAATGTTTGTAATGAGACTGAAGTGTACCTAGGCTGGGATGGACACAGAGCTGATTCACCCTCCATCAGAGAAAGTCTGCTCTTGGAGCACAACTAAGGTATGCATACTGAATTATTACTACAAGTTCTTTTAACGCAGGCAGAGTATTTCAGGGGAGAATCTTCCCATACTGTTTTAGTTTAATCTTTCATTAAAAATCTGTTACTGGTCTCAGTAGAAGCAGGACACTGAATTAGAAGAGCCTTTAGCCTAATCCAATGTGGATGTTGGTCATTTTTTCTGTGTCAGTCCTTTTAGAAACTTTATCCATCCAGCTTGAGAACCTTTTTGCCTCTTCTTACCATCCCTCTCCATCACTATCATAAAGAGGAAAGAAACAGGATATGGGTTTGAATTCACAGTCATAGAGGATGAATATGAAGCTGGATCTTCCATATCTCCAGTAGCAATCTAACCAATAATCATTACTTCCTTTAATAAGGAGCAAATAATAAAAAACATAAAAAGTAGTGCTTCCATAGTAGATATAGCCTGATCTCAGAGTTTTAAAAGATTGAGTTTCCATTTCTTTATTACTGTTGGCTTCTCTTAGCCAACCTTCTATGATTCAAGATTTTTTTGTAACAAATCTGATGATTAAAATCCAAGTTTAGCATGTTTAAAATCTGTCAAGTACATAATTAAACAACTTCTGTAGTGGTAGTGATACAATATCAGGCTTTGGAAATTGAATATAATTTTCCATGAGTTACCTCAAAACAAACTTAGGTTCAGACAGATATCCAAACACAGTCCTAGAGCTAGTTTGCATTTTTTAGGTTTTCTTCATATTTATAAGGATTTTTATTACTTTTTATTATTTATGCTAAGAGGATAACTGTGGACTGTGTTCTGTCACTAGGAAATGAAATATATATATACCTGGTCATAATCAATACCTCTGTCTCTAATTCCTATCCTGATTCTACACAGGGGGTTAGTTGCTTCTTACACACATTTAACAAATATTCGGATAATGAATCTTTCAATTGTTAATTCAGTTTGATCAAGGGAGCATGGGTGGTTTGCATAACAACTATTACACCCTTAAGAGTGTTTCAAAAGTATTGCAAGAAACATTAAGCATGATGTTCCAAAGCATAACATATTGGGTGTATTAAATTAGAAGTTTGCATTTGAATTTTCCAACACAACACATATAATTTCTGAATATTATAAAGAGATTACTTAATTATTCTTCCTGAGAAAGGATAGGTATGTAATATTACCTAATTCTGTAATGCCTTGCAGATGAAGAGTATCTGGTGGTTGAAATACTGACTGCATGATTCTATTTCCTGAACAGTTACTGACTCCTTGTGTGAGCAGTCCAAAACCTCAGACTCCAGCAGGCTCTTAGCTGCAACAGTATTGATGCACTGAAGTTGGAATGCCAAGGTTTACTTTGTTCACCATCAAAGCTCTGGGGCAGACTGAAAGCATACAAAAATACAGCTAGTTCTTTGGAGTTACAGACTGAAGTGTGCACAGACCTTTTTATAGAAACACACTGAGCTGAATGCTGCCCACAGTGGGACTCTACTTGTGCAGTCTCAATGACCAGAGTTGTTTTATTGCAGCTCCACTTCTCATTTCACAAAACGCAACAGCAGGAGTAGAAAGGTTCTCACTCAGTTTCAACAAATATTTAGATACAGTTGGTCATTTCATAATATCCTATTCTACTTAACAAGATGTTCTGCAGTTTCTGGAAGTCACGTGGCTTACTAGTGGAAGTTTATTTTTATAAGTTGAGCTTTTGCAACCATTAGCTGCATATAACGTACTGATCTGGGGAAGGAAAAGGTTTATATTAGACACTATGGGTAAGCAATAATGATATCATCAAACACCATCATTTAGGATAAAGATACAATTGGAATACAGAAAAAGGTAACCTTTCCAGCTGAAGAGAAATTCAGAATTCATTTCTGACATGGTGGGATTGCTGTGTAGTGAAAGAAAGAGTTCTGCACCCCTACCTCAGCTTGTATTCAAAGTCCCACAAGAACCGAAGAGCTTGATTCAAAGCCTGTTGAAGTAATCTGAGTCTTTCCCTTCGCTACTGTGATTCTGGAAAAAAGGGAGAAAGTTGTATGAAAACATGTGCCTGTCTCTGAAAAGAAAATATTCTGGAAAAATAGAAAGCTTTACATTGGACTGTCTGATGAAGTGGTATTAGAGTTGCAAAAATATCTGAGATACTTGTTACAACATTAATTTTGTCTTTGAATATTAAGAAGCCACAATGTCCAGCAGTATCTTTTTTTTTTGTCCACTCAGTGAATACATTTCAGCATGATGTACTGCATTCGTAGGATCATTTGTTACCGACTAAGAATAGCAAGTATATTTCTCTACTGACTTACTTTAAAGACAGCATAACAACCTTCATCTTCTTTCCAGTCAGCATTTCTCCCTCATTCCTTTCTCTGTCTTGTATACAATTAATCATTTCTATGTACTGGAATTCAGTTATTCCCACAGCTTTAAAGCCTTCTATGTGGAATGAAAAGTGCAAATTGGAACTTCTCATTGTAATTCTTAAATTTGATGTATTATACATGATATATTGTACCAGATTCTGTCATTTTAACATTTTGGAAATTGCACATCTACTTAAACTAGTGAATTTTTTTTTTCTATTTTAATGTTGTTATGGAAAATTGCTTTTCAGAAAATAAATATTTAGAAAAAAACCAGGTTTTATAAAAGACCTGAGAAAGCATCACAGGGCTTGGAAAAAATTGAAGCATTTGGTTTTCAGCAACTTAAAACCTCAGCTTCAGGGTGTTTGGACAGGATAGACATTTTATTATTGGTCAGAATATTTTCTGATTGTGTCTTCACTCATTTACTTGCTGTAGTTTCTGCTCATCCCTTGTTCTTTTTCGTTGCCTCTTCTTCATTATTTACACAAGAATCAGAGGTTCTGTCAGAAAGCATTAGGTTTTTAGGTCATGGGTAAGGTGGTTAGCAACACCTTCACCTTTTGTAGGACCAGACTACACAGCTCAGTAGTGTCTCATAGGAAAAAGATAATTAAAATTCAGAGGACATATATTATCATTCAGAAGTCAACATACAATATTTCCATATGTATCTGATACAGTGAATGAAAAAAATGCCACTTTAATGTCACTCCAGTTATATCAGTATTCAAAGCAGAGTTTTGTGAAGTGTAAACTGAGCATTTAATGATTCTATGTATACTAATTCTACAAGCACTGAGAATTGCTTTTCCAATAATGTCTAATTTTAAAATATAGGACAAAACTGTATCTGGCTCTACATCAGTGCCCTAGAGAAGACAGAACACCCCACAGAGACAACTTCCAGCATGAAAAACTGCTTGCCTCTGTACAAAGCAGGGCATTCTCCAGACAGCATTAGTCCTAACATCACTTTCATTTCGAGGACTTAAGACTGGCACCAGCTTAATATTAACATCTATGGCAAGTAGTGAGCACGTTTTGCCAATTTCAGGCAAAACCTCTACGCATTTATCAGACTTCTAAGAGATATTACATGCCTCCCAGAGTTGAGACTGAAGTATGAACTGTTCTATAGCCACATTTTATTTTGGTGTAAAGGTTGAGGAAGTTTCTTTAAACATCTTGGGTAAACTCTTCCAAATCTTCATTTCCTTAAGCAGATAGTTACAGCCACTACGGCGGTAAAATATGTCTCAAATGCCTGCCCATGTATTTCCTGGAAAGTTAACATGATCGTCTTCTTCAGTATTTTGCTGTATTTGAATTTTACCCATAGATATTTGCTACAGTTGATGGTCTATCAACAGTTTCGCTGACTGATGGTTCATTCCAATTTTTCTCATAAAGAGAAAAACATCTGTGACA
This sequence comes from Gymnogyps californianus, assembly GCF_018139145.2. NCBI lineage: Eukaryota > Metazoa > Chordata > Aves > Accipitriformes > Cathartidae > Gymnogyps > Gymnogyps californianus. The sequence continues at coordinate 10,533,645 of NC_059478.1, read as the reverse complement.
GTAGCATCAGGAAATTTTAAAATAATACAAACAGCAATTGGCAGTACAGAACAATCAAATAATCATACTTCAATTTGTAATTTGTTCTAACATCACCATTCTGTGGTAGGATATGTGGAAACTTTAAAGAGTTTTGGGTGTGAGAAACTACTGGGAACACTTGCTTAATATGCAGAATTACTATATTTCTGAGTTATTTCAGATGTAACTTCTGTAGTATATAAGCACTGAGCCTGTACCACAGAATCTCACTGAACTTGACAAAATTAATCCCCATTGATTTCAACATTTTCATTAGCTAGTCCTTGTAGCTAGCTACTTAAAACACAGCAAAGTAATTATACAAGTTGAAGCACAAAGTTGAAGTCCAAAGAAAATAATGCTGTTAGTTGCTACCTAATCCTGAAGACACCTAAGCATCTCTAACTTTTGGCTTCAGCCTCTGGTGCATTATTTTAGACCTCAAGAGGTTGTACCTGTAAACAATAATTGTCTCTAAAAGTAAAAATAAAAATTTAGAAATCAGACATATTTGGTGACACTGACAGATGAAAATACAAACCGATATAAAATAGATTATGAACGATTGATTATAAATAAGGATAGTTAATGTACAGTACTTGCAAATTACTATCCAAATGGTTCTTGTTATGTCCATTTCTATGACATGCTACCGCACCGTGACAAAAATCTGACTTCATCTCAGGGTTTATTTTACTCTACAGTATTCATTTCTGTACTGCATGTGGAAATAGGTTATTTACAAACAGTAGTTAGTTTTGGCACATAAAATACTCAAGCAAACAAAGATTCCTGGAATTAGAAAGAAAACTTCCAGTAAAATGAAGATTGAACTCTCAAAAGTTCAAATGATACCTAAACTAAACATGACTAATCTTCAGAGATTACATGTTACTATCTTTACTTTTTGTTTTTCAAGTGCAGTGGTAGTAGAGTGTTTAAAATCACACTTCTGTTCTCCTAAGTTTGTAATAAATTTTCTGATACCACTTTGCTTTGGCAGACCCATGGTTTGGGTTTCTGTGGGTTTTTTTAGTAATACTAAGTCTCCTCTCCATTAAACCAATTTTGTTTTGTTGTAACTGCTCACTTAGATCCACTATGAAAAGACAGCCTTGTTGAATTTACAGGAAACCTAAAATTGGTATAGAAGGTGCTGAATTGGGTCCTATGTTTTAATTAGGCATTTTCTGTGTATATATTATTACAGTGGTTTATTTTCTCCTCAAGAACAAGTTGGTGTGAGCATTGCCTTTGCTGAACATTCCTTTCCTACTTGAAATCATTATGTTTGTCCAGGGATCATCAAATTATTGTTTCTTCATGGGATGAAAGAGGAGGAGGAAGCAAACAAGAACAAGGAGATAAAAATACCACCATAAAATATCAAAACAGCCAAAAGATGAAGTCTAAGTTACTACATATTTCATTATGTCAGGAGATATGAGAAAGCAGACAAGAACATATGCTGTCTGTATTGGTACATGCAGTATTTATGCATCTTTTAAAAATAATGCTTAATACTTAATTTACAAGAAAAAAAGAAGTTGATACTACTGTTCATATAAAGAATTACATTTTATTAAAAGATGTCAATAAGTTGTGGGGAATGGAGTAACTAATCCACATGCACTTGGCTTCATGGACAGCCAATAACTTTCCGCTGCACTCTATGCAGTGTAATCAGGTAGCCCAAATAGATAGGAGCATGCTATAGATGCTGAGTAATGTTTCTTTACAAGGCACTGGTGGTGAGATTAAAGTATAATATTCTTGGGGGAGGAGTAAAAGAGGTAATATTTCATTTGGTAATTAGACTCCCATAAAGTTGTCTCTTGAAAGTCAGATTTTTCTGCAGTTTTGTGATCTCTGGCTCTAGTAAAAACAAAAGGCAGAGCAGCAAAACACCCAGTAAAATTAAGACTTAGTAACCTAATTTTGGATTTATCATTCCTTTGTTTTCACGGCTAGGGCTTCAAGTACAATTTAGTAGAACTGCAGACGAGGTGCAAGTAATTTTGAGGAAAGAAATTAATTTGTTCAACAAGTTGTTAGAAGAGCTGAATTTCTGCTTCAGCAAAGAAGAAATACCTCCCGTGTCTTGCTGACTTTAATATTGTTAACTACATGTGAGAAGCTCTCGCTCATGCCAACTGAGTTCAACGAGAAACAGCTTGAATCCACAACATTTTGGATCAGACACAAAATTATTTTGATGGCTTCAAGGAATAGGAATATATAGGACTATAAGGGAGTACAGCTGATAAAATGAAATCTTGGTCTCACTAAATTCAATGGGAGTTTTACTATTCACTTAGAAAAGGCCGAAATGGTTCATGATATATTAACTTATTTCAGTTAAGCTAAAGTATGATTGGGTGGGCTGGCTACGGAAAGCTCATTCAGAAGAATAATAATAATAAAGAAAATATCTCCTTCATCAAGACTTGAGTTTTCCTACCAGCAAGCTATTAAAAATTTTTTTAAGGTATTACAAAAAGAACAAAAAGTGAAGAAACAATTTTCATTCCTTGAAAATGTAAAAAAATCCTAGGGTACCAAATTTTTTTTACATTTTAATCCATCCTGTCAGATACAAAGGGTAAACTTGACCCTTTTGCATATACAAACAGCAAGCAATTTCACAGGCACCAGCATCAGAAAAAATACATTCCTACCAATGATAACATCATGCATTATGCTTCAGTACAAACCTATCTGCAGATATTTAACACACTTCGTGGAGTGGTGTAATAGTCCTGGTATGTGGGAGCCATATCACTGGCTCAGTGTAATTGCTTCTTTCCTGGCCCTTGTGACCTTAATTCCTGAAGTCAAGGTTATGTGTTTTAGAGATGTACCCACAAAAGACAACTAAAGAGAAGAAAATACACCAAGGTCATCAGGAATAATAACAATGAAGAATTAAAAATCCATCACCATTCTGCTTTTAAAATTACATATAACTTATGTGACTAATGATATTAAAATAGCTTCTTTTTCCATACTTGGATGCCTGTGCAGTATACTCTATTATTTCAAATTAACACTGGAAAAGGATATAGCTGAAAAACCTCCTTGTCTGAGACCAAAAGAAAGCTTCATTAGCATAATTCCTTACAGTCCTTCTGTTAATATTTTCAGGGACAAAAATATAATTATCCTTTTTGTCAAAAAAAAAGGAAAAAAGAAAAAAAAGGAAAAAAAAGAAAAACTGGGAACATAGTGAAATTATGGAAGATCTAGATTACAACCCCAGTGAAAAAATGTGGGACAAACTGGATAGGAATATAAAAGTATCAGTTCTGACTGAACTATGAAACTTATGCAAACAACAGGGAAAAAAACCCCCACCCTTTTTAGAACATTTTGAGATGTGTGAAAACTACAAATGCTAGAACTGTGAAAAGGAAACTGGGAATTTGATCCATATGTTCTGGAAATGCCACTGCCCACAGCTAAATTATTTTTGGAGAACAGAACAGAGAACAGAAGAACAACTGCTAAAGCTGTTATAAACACAGGGTCTCCCTGGTGATGCAAAGACCTTACCATGGCAGATATTAATGAGTGACTATTACCATCTGGATACCATATATGAAGAAATCATCTGTGGTATGTTCTAGAATGATTACTAAGGAATACGATGTTATTTGTCAATTATCTCTCTAATTCTCTGAGGAGAAATCATTCCGCTAACTCCAAGGGAAAAAAACACTATCAGGGTGGTTCACACATTGATTTTCTTCATATAGGTGAATATAATTTAAAAACCTGAACTGATCTAAGTAATTCTACTGTATTAGAGAAGATTGTATTTTAAGCTTGGGAAGCTCTTTATCATGGTATATTTTTTCAGAGTGCAGTATTTTTAAAATCTGCAAGATATGAAATAGCGGTAAGACCTGTGGACAGATTCTGCTACTCCTTCTCAAAACCAAAAGCACATCATGCTGATTACAAGAGAAATAATTACCAATTAACTTGGGCTACCATTTACGTGTTCACAGGAATGTGTGGAAACTTATTCTGACAATTTGATAGCCTGCAATTCTCACATTCAGTTTATTCTAGACAGTCACTACCCATTTGTACCAACATTATCCTTCTAGTATGAAACACGTACTCTCATAACTAGTTTCTGCTAGTAACTCTTGCCACAGAAAGGGATAGAGACCAACATAAAGAGCAATAGATTTAAAGAAAGCGGTATGTACATTTTCTTGGCCATACCAGCAAACTCTCCCTGAAAAAGTTAAAAGATGTTTATAAAAAATTCTGAATGGTGGCAACTATATACCATCTGTTTTGTTCTGGTTTAGAAAGGAATTGCATCAATCCGTGATGTTCTATATACCACCTCTCCCTCACAACAGCCACTAAGCAAAACCTAGCAACAAAGTTGTGACTAACATATTGAAATAATCAAAAAATGAGTTTCTTTTATTACAAATGACATTTGAAAATTATATTAACAACACACTTCTGGTTTGATAGTAATTTTTACTCTTCTTTGAAAAAATGTCTTTGTTAAGCAATTTATGAATTCTGAAAATAAATAGTTCTCTGCACATATAATCATCAAACTTGAACTGACCCTAAGTACAGTTTTTATTTTTCGTGTCTTTATTCATTCTTTTCTACATAGTATTTGTGGAATTCAGCATCTGGAACGAGCAGGAAACAGGTTGACTCTCTTTGACTCCCTTTATTTCTGCATAGTGACATTTTCCACTGTGGGCTTTGGGGATGTTACACCCAAGATATGGCCTTCAAAGCTGCTTGTTGTCATTATGATCTGTGTTGCTCTTGTGGTGTTGCCCATACAGGTAAATGTGGATTTTTCTTCTCTTTAGAATTGTTTTTAAAACAAAAGAGTAATAACTGAAATAATTTATTGTTGCTATTATTATTGCATATAAAATGTCAGGAAAAATAACCATCTTCTATACCTCCTATTCAGGGTGGTTTTTTTTCCTTCCTTTTTCCTTTGTCTGTTCTCCTATAATCTAGATTTATACTAAAAAACAGAGCACTAATAACAGTTTTCAAGTGCTGGTGAAACCTTTCTGTTCCTGTTGTACCACAGAGCCCTTCCTTCATCCTGAGATATGGGTTTGTTATTAATGGAACAATTTAAAAAAAAAAAACAGTAGCCAGCACTTTCTTTATGAGTATAGCATTTCCTCTGCAGGCTCTCCCTGTTTCTAATCTTGGTTCTCTCCACTTCCTCTCTTACTCTTACAGCTCAGTGCTAACTTGAAAAAAATCTCATTAAATCTGCAACTCAAGCAAATTGGGTTTACAGCTGTGTATGTCGGTACACACAGACACAGAGAGCCAACAGCACAGTTAGGAATTTTTGATGCTCACTTAAGTTTAGTACCTCTAACAGTTTCAACAGGAAAAGGCTGATTTATGAAAATCCAAGTATTTCAAGGAGTCAATGAGTTTCATTAAATTTGTACCAAACATTTCCCAGCTCATTAGGAGAAGCTTGATGACAGAAACCCTGAGATTACATGGGAAGCCCTGCCAAGATGTTAACTGTTCCACACTTGGTGATCATCCAGACCTCGTGCCACAAAAAGGGGATGTGGGGAGACATTGTGCATGCTTAATCAAAGCTTATAGTAGACCTGCTAGACCATGAAGCTCCAAAGTTTCTCACACAGCCATAGTTTCCAGACTCTGTTTCTTTGACAGTGAACTAAAGCTCACTGTGAGCAGACAACACAGAAACCCTGGGAGGTTGGAAGCTCAGGCTTTCAGCATTAATTTTCTTGAAATTATTTGAACATTTTAATTATACCTAAATAGTTAATGTCTGCATACACAGACATATGCACTAACACAATTATATTCCCATTCAGTGTAAATTTAGTAAAATATATATTCTATTGAAAACTAAAATATGCTTTGTTTAAGAAATTTGGAATTTCCTAGGAAATAGAAATTTCATCTTTCAGGTAGTTCTGATATACACTTCAGAAGAGCTCTGCATTACTAGTAAATAACCTGGAATCTACTGCCCTTTCACATAAATTTACCTATTATTAGCTACTTTATTTTATAGCTTTGTAGTGATAATGAGGCTTCATATAGTTTTCCATACACAGAATGTAGGATGCATTCTCTCCTGAGCTTTTGTCCTGCTGTGATATGAAATCAATTATTCACAATTCAGTCTCTCCATCAGTTGAATGTGGATGAGAAAAAGCAGCTGTCACACAGATATATAGTTAAATTGAGCTCAATATTAAATGCATATTACTTGCAAGAAGCTTTGAAATGGTGGTTGTATGTTTTACTACAGATTGTTAAAATGGCACTGATTGTTACAGTATTCTCTTTGGTCTAAAGGATTCAGACTAGTAGAGCAATGTTTACTGTTAGCCTGCATATATTGTTCAGCTGGCAAAGGCAAATTTGCTGTATTAACAGCTGCTGTGTATTTAAGTTGTATCTAAATTTGTAAGACAGATAAGAGAGTATACAGAAGGTCACCTTCAGAACATTATAAAATCTCTGAGAAGAGTTATTGCCCAAACTAAGTAAAATGGTGCTTCTATCCAAGTATCTACACTCACAGTATACACTTAAGTGTGTGAAAATTTAATCTTTCATTGGAGGGAAGCATTTATGTCCCATGGCACTGGGAAAAGAGAGCTCAGAAGTATAAAATACGTAAAGGAAATAAGGTACAGCCTTCATTCTTTCATAAAATCTTGAGATTTACTGTAATCTCATGATATTTTAATGGATTTACCCTGCTATTTGTGTGTGGTAGAGACTAGCTCTACTACCATATTTTTCAATCACCTATTATTCATCTCGCCCACTTACTAGAGAACTTTTTACAAAGAAAAAGACATTGTGGGCTAAGGGCAGCTTTTCATAGAGGCATGAGATGAATGATGCAACATTGTTAAGTCATGATACAGTTGTACTGCACATCTGCTTGTCTGTATTTCACTGACAATTGGCACCTCTTGCAGTTTGAACAGCTGGCATATTTGTGGATGGAGAGACAAAAGTCTGGTGGTAACTACAGTCGACACAGAGCTCAGACGGAAAAACATGTTGTGCTGTGTGTTAGCTCTCTGAAGATTGACTTACTTATGGATTTCTTAAATGAATTCTATGCTCACCCCAGATTGCAGGTACTTACAGTGAAAAAAAAGAAAATAAACTCAAAACACTGATTTTTTGCAGACAGCCTTCTGAAATGGTCTTTAATTTGTAAAACTGAATTTGGGAATAGCTGACTGAATTGAGAATCTATAATTGCAATAAGAAGCTGAGATACAGTATGGAGACATTAATTTTAAATTGAGGTAAATAGACTAACTAGATAGAATTACTGTCTTGCTGAATTATGCCAGTCCTTTTAGAAACAGATATTTCCATGCAAATTCCTTATATTCTGCCCCAAAATAGACAATAAATGAAAACTACTCAGATTATTTTTTCCTGTTGTTTTGGGACTGGATCCAAAACTCCTCACAAGTCAAAGCATCTTTTGGTTGGCGCATTTTGCTTTGTTTTTTGCCAGTGTTAGGAAGATTAGATCCTTTTGGAATTGTTGAAATTAAGAAATAAATAGACATACTTTAAAGGACAAACCTTGAAAGATTACACACAAGAGATTTTCTTAGTGTACACATATTCCCTAGCTAATGCAAACATGCCATATGACTTGTTTTGATCACATAAAAGCTTATTTATGTGAGATAGCAATTTGGATTCATTATCATTAGCTTTGCTACAGACCATTTCTTTTACTAAATCTTCTCTATGTCTTTTACTAAGTTACCTGTGGTACCATGCTTCATCAACTAGTGCAAAAAAGCACAAAAACACAATCTTCAAATTGCTGAGCAGCAATTTGACAAATCCAAAATCCAAAATATTCCCCAAAATAATTAGCTAGTAAGAGGCATAAGCAAATGCAGAAAGAAATCCAGTTCTTTATAGATGCAAACACAAATTGAAATCCCAAATTTAGTTAACTAGCCTGAAGAATGAGTCAGGCTCTGTGATACACTGGAGACGAAGAAAAGTCCTAATACTACTTATGTAGCCTAAAAGAGCTTATATACATTCCCTTCACAGTTGAAATGGGAAGCTGAAGGATACAGATGATGCACTGGATCCAACACGCTAAGCTTTCTGCAAAAGTCTGTGTGTGTAAGGAAGACTTCTATGACAAGCCTGTCCTAAGCTCTCAGTCTCTCCTCTCACATTCCATTTATCTCTCCTTTTCATATGTACACACATGTGTACTTCAGAGCAACCTTACTTTTCCTAACAAGGACTGTCTGTGGCACAGGAAACAGAATTTGGATCTGCCCATTAATGTAGAGGAAAAAATTTGGGGGAAGACAATTCTATTTCAATTGTTGAAAACTTCCTACATTTTCCAGCTAGAATGACAGAAATGTAAATTGACTCTAAAAAAATTTCTGCTCATGTGGAAACAAAAATATTTCTAAATGGACTTTAGTTGCCACCCTGGAGTCTTTTGTGAGCAGTTGACAACTGTCCAGCATTTTTATTAAAAGAATTCAATATTTTAAGCACATGTATTCAAATAACTTTTGTCAACTAAATTTGAGAATTATATCAGAGACATTTTTGACAACCTGAGTCTCTGTTGACTCATTCTCTAGCAACAATAAATGGTAACATAAAAAAATAACATGACTATTCCCCCTTATGTTTTTGACAGGACTATTATGTCGTTATTTTGTGTCCTGCTGAGGTGGATGCTCAGGTCCGAAGGGTGTTACAAATCCCAATGTGGTCCCAAAGAGTTATCTATCTGCAAGGCTCAGCACTAAAAGATCAAGACCTGTTGAGAGCTAAGTAGGCAAATATTGACCAATATTGTTTTTTACTTTTGTTTCACTCATACTGTTTGATAAATAAGTTTGACAAACAACAAAAGCTGTGCTAGAAGGAAAACCTGTATTTAGAAAGCAAAGCTCTTTGATATAATTTGTTTTTATTAATATCTGAAATTTTTCAAGGAACAAATATTTGTAAGCTCTTTCATTGACCAAATTTTTCTTCACTGTCTTTTCTGTCTCAGTTTTTAAAGGTATTGAAACAGAGTGCCTGTGATTTCTTCTGAAAAAGCAGCACAGAAAATTCCAAAACTGCCAGTAATGCTAGAATTTCTGTTCCTTGAGCAAAGATGGTAAATGTGATGGTAGTTCTGGTGACCAACTGAAAGGGAAAAAAGTAACCAAAAATAATTATCACCCTTTGAACCCGTTGCACAGTTTTGTTTTCTTCCTAAGTTCAGCCTGGTAGCATAAGCAACTACTCTACTATACCTCTGTATACTCTTCTTTCAAGGTCTTCCTCTTACCACATACTTCCACCACTTCTAAAAAATCATCTCTGCCAGTTAATAGTGAATGACTTTAATCAAAACACATCAGTCAAACACAGTTCCTCAGCATCCCGCCCCCCCCCCCATTGCTCAATCACTTGAAGGTGTGAAGGAATTCACAGTGGAATTCACATAGGAGGATCGTCTCTTTAAACTCTCCAAAGAAAGAGAAAGGTGATTTTTAGCAAATAGCTGATTTAACTTATCTGCATTGCTCTTTGTAAGAACTTATTCAGCAACTAATGTAGATATCTAAAATTAAGCCACTACCTGTCTGAGTATTTGTGTCATTCAGCGGTCTTAACGACCCCAGGGGAGTTATTTCAAGAATCTAATCTGTGAAAAGTCTAGCGAGCAGTGTTATCTTCTCAGATTTCTGCCACTTAAAAAACAACTACTTCTATATCTGTTTAAAACTTGAAAATACAATAAAGCTTTTTTCAGGATTAGGAATTTTCTTTTAGAGAGAGGTTCCTTTTTTTGCTTTCTTGTTGATTTCAAGGAGGAATTCATATGGGGATTTAGCTGGCATTTGTTCTACACATTAGAAGAAAAATTAAGCTGTTCCCTAAAGATAATCTTGAATTTCACTTATAATAACCTGGAGGTAGTCAGCTATGGAACTGTGCTTTTTCCTGCAGAACATTTAATTGAATGTACTTGTCATAGAATAATTTTCAACCTCTCCTGAGGGAAGAAGCATAGTGGGAATTTAACAGAAAATTTAATATGAAATATAACCCAGTACCTAAGATGTTTGCTGTATTTCTTTTTAATGAGAACATAATGTACTGAGAAGATAACAAGGCACATGGTAAACTTCTTCTAATAAATAAAGTAATGGTTACCAACAACAACAACAAAAAAAATCAAGAAGTGTCTCATTATCAAAATTTATACATGTATTGTATGTGAAATGCAATGTCAAAATAACATGATAAAGGTCGCACCAAAAAGTAAAGGAATACCAAAAGTTGGCTTACTGCATAAGTAGTAAACAGATAACTAAAGACTGTATTTTTCTTTATAAACCCTAGTACACAATTTGACTCTGCAAAAATTATATTCGTTCTTGCTTCCTACCTTTGAGAGCTTCACTTTGCAAATTTTTCTTGTTCTCTGAACAGTGTTTATGTGCCCAGCTTTAACAAAAAACCAGAACGAATTCTGTCATGAGGTATCACACTAATACTTGTATTGTTCATCAGCATGACTGGAAACTTGATAGCTACTTCAGCATTTGAAACAACACAGTAACTGATTAAAACAGCTCTCATTCTCCATGCAGACTAGCACTAGAAAGTGAATAACACTCCCATGCTTGATTTCTTTCCTCTACAGCTTTCTTCCATGTTCTGTGATGACCTCAAATATTTTTTCTCTCTCCTTCCACTTTCTTTGGTAAACCATCACAAATCTTAATCCTCTTCATGTCCACTCTTTTTCTTTACCTTATACATTTTCCTTTCACAAATTTCTCTTCAACATATAAAGTCCCTTTAATTTCTGCCATCCTCAAGCAGTGGAACTGTTGGGGTTTTTTTGTCTCAGATTCAGTTTTCTGGCACATAAAAATGGTGTAAATGACAAAGGTTTTTCAGTTGTTAGGACCTTAATAACACTTCTCTCATGAGGATACTCTGGGTTCTAGTAAATGTTTTTAACACAGATGCTATTAGTGTTTCTGTTGTCTAAATTCATGACATTCATAGATGTTAATCTCAGGTTATTTTCCTTGTCGTCTGGCTAAAGTGATTCAAGAAGTTACAAAAAAACATTGGGGAAAAAGGTGAATATGTTCACATGAGGTTTCATTTCCTTACAAAACCATCTATATATACTGTCAGTCCCAGTTACCTCATCAGCTCTCATTAAAATAATCTAATTTCACTGAATTTTCTTTCCTACGACTTTGTTAGAGACCTTATCTTCCCAATTCTGCTTCCATGCTTAGCTGAAACTACTCATACAGCTCCCACGTTTTCTTCCTAATCAGCACTCAGCAGTGGCCTCCTGTCCTCACTTCTCCACATCAGCTGCATTTGACATTACTATTTTGGATATATTGATTTGCCTTTGTTACAATGATTTTTCCATTTCAGGTACTTGAATCTTTTGAGGCTTCCCCTGTTTTCCTACTGCTAGGTGCCTATGGGGAATCTACAATGACCTGACTTTATCCTTCTCTTTTCTTTATACTTTCTCTGAATGATCTCACACAAAACACACAAATTTAATCATTATTTCTATAGTCAAAAACTAAAAAGTTGGCCAAGCTATCTGGCATCTCATTATGGATATCTATTCATCAACTTTAGTTTAGTTGCAGACAGTTGTAAATAGGTCTTAATTTTTGCTACTGAAATAAAACCAGTATCCTACTGTGGATCATAAGCTTGGAATCATATTGTAGAGCATCCTGTGTAGACTAAGCCTGCATCTTGCAAGTGTTTTCTCACACAAGCTCTCATTTTTGCGCCACTTAACACTATGTTTACGTTCTTGACGTTTATCATCTCAACTCCCCGAACCCTTGTTTCAGAACACTCTGGAAATATTATTTATGTAGTACATCACTTTGCCTCATTGCAGGCTTTCCCTGGCTTACCCTTCTTTATTGCATCAAGCAGTCATCTCTTGTTCTCACTTAGCCTGCAACTCCCAGTTCTTACTGAGAGGTAACCTTCTGATAAGTCTATAATGCTATTCTCTTTCACGCATACAACAGATTAACATACAAGTCCCCTTGTGTTTTCACCCATGCTGTCCCTTCAATCTAGGATGAATTTCTCAGAAACATCTGTAAAGTAATCCCAGTATTCTCCATTGCATCCTCTCTTCAGTCAGTTCTCTGTTCTGATATCTAGTGAGACCACCTTCTACCATGATAATTTTTATATTCAGGTATTGTCACACCATTTCTTCCTGTTTCCCATGTTTGCATATATTTTTGTTGTCCTTTGTCATGTCACTTAGAGCTTATATGGCAAGGACTGTCTTTTTGTTCTGTGTTTGTACAGTACCTACAAGAATGGGCACTCAGTCTAAGCCTAGGGTCCCAAGGGTCTATCCTATTACTAACAACTACCAATTCCATTTTCTAGCAGCAGAGAAACCAAAGATTTAGGAATCTCAGGTCCCATTCCAGACTCCAGAATGCAGTTGCTGTAATGAGCAGTGAATTGCCTGTTCATTTCCCCCAGCTTCTGTCTCACTTTTCTCCTTCCCAGGAAACCCATTCTGATCATCCTGTTTCTCTTTGCCCAGAAAGTCCTGTCTTCCCAAGGTCGACCAAGTCCCTATTTCTTTACTTCCATGTACCAGTAAGTGAAGTAGGATTCACTGGAGAAGGATATCAAGATCTGAGGCAAGAGAGGAGAAGCAAACTTTGATGAAACCTTCAGTCAGACAGTTTTTCTCCACACTTCCACCACCACTGTTTTTATTACATGACCAGTTGTACCCACTAAAGAACAATTGGGCATTAGAAGTTCTCAAAGAGACCATGAACTGAAAATAGTTAATTCATTTAATGCATACCTACACAGAAACGTTTGTTACTTATCCCAAACACATTATTCTAGTACATCTACCCATCCTTCTGCTATCACTAGGCAAGACAAGTCTATATTATGTTATCTGCCTCCTCTCATTCATTCTTAGCAATAATAACTTGTATATGTCATACCCTTACACACTATGCAGACTGGTGCTATTTATTCACCTTTTATGCTCATGGCAGATAAATATTTATTTTGCAAATTAAGTGTGTTTGAGGCCACTCCACTTTTATTAGTTTGGCACAGCTTCTACTGACACCAGGGAAAGAAAGGTTCCCAGAACCTAGTCAAGAAGTACTGGTACGCCGTGAGTTAGTGCACAAGGTGACTGCTGCTGATGTTCGGATAATGCATGAGAACAGATAGACTAAACGTTCTCTGTATTCTGTTTCTATAAGCATACAAGACTATGAACTGTGAAACAAGTCCACATAAGTATTTTGTTGGTATGTAACAGGCTTGTCTCCCCTCTTCTAGAATGGATGATGCTGAAGCTTGTTTCATTCTGAGTAGCCGCTGTGAGGTGGACCGGACAGCAGCTGTAAGTTTTGAAAAATAACTAAGAATGAATGTGCATTCTGCTTATACTGTTACTGCCCTTATTCCCTCTCAGGGACTGAGACTTTTGTGAACAGAAGATTAAAATCAGCTGATTTACACAGAGATTTTGCATGTAGGATGAACTTTCTGTCTCAGTTAAGATAATGAAAAGGTTTCTATTGGATTCTATAAGGCCAGGATTTCACAAATTTATGAAACATGATCGAATGGCTCATTTCACATAACATATCTACTTCTGCTTTTTTAGAAAATAAGTTACATGACCTACCGACCAAAGAAGTTTGGATTTTACAGCACATTTTAGTTATACATTGAACTTTTTTCAAAAAAATGTAAGAATTTATACATTCTTACAGGACTTTAAAAAATTTTTAAAAAGTACTGTAAGAATACAGTACTTTCAAAAAACAATTTTCATGCTGAATAAAGTAAATTTTTATGAATTTTCTCCTTTTTTTATGGAACAATGGCAGAATACCATACAAGCACTATCATGGTACTTTATAGATATATTGACACTTGGTCATTAATCACTCCAAAGGGTAGTACTCTGTCAAAAAAGTTTTATTCAAATTACCTGGACTAATATCAGTGTTTGCTTTAGATATCCAATTCAAGGAGTTATATTTATTCAATTAGAAAAGAGATATATATCAACTGACTGGTATTTCCATTCAGAACTATTGAAGTATTGAAAGTTTACTGCTAACAAAGTAAAGATTGAATTCAACTTTATAAATTAGTGACTAATACCAAATAACCAATATATCTGAGAGTATTTGACCATTTTTCATATCAGCCAAATAAGCTGGCTGATAACTTTAAATAAGTTACTATGGTTTTGCCCATGCTACTAGTTATTTGCAGTCAGGTAAGTTACTGTCCACAAAGGAAGACTGCTAATACAAGCCTCTACTCAGCATATCTGTGATAAAAGAATAAAACTATTTTAATACGAACTAGAACTCTTCAAAGTAATGAAATTATCTACTGATCACAAATATCCAGGAAAAAAGTCCAGTGAAGAAGGATTTATGAATACAACTTTAAATTTTTCACCATGAGCTGCATGCTAAATTATTGCACACTTGCCTCTATTCAATTCGATCTTGAACTCCAAAGGAAGATCAGAATAAGTCTGAATATTCACAAAGTTAAATGCTTACAAATTGCCTGACAAGATCAAACTAGTGTTCATAATTCGGTAATTATGTTTTAAACTATCTCAATTAAAAAATACTGTTTTGCTGCTGCATTATAAGAAATAGCAATTATTTTTCTAAATGTTAAAAATAGATACAGTAAAACACGGGAAACGAGGGCTTTGCATTATATATGTAGTATTTCTTAATATATTCTTTATCACTTGCTGCAATTACTTCATCTGCCATCAAAACTTAGTTGTTTCCATACCTACACATATGGCTTATCAGAGAAGGAAGAACAAAAAAACCAACATAAGCTGCAGCTAGCAAAAAGAAAGGATTATTTCCTTGCTAGGCAAATGAGCCCCAAGAAGCAAATTTTATCAAAAATAACTTAATTTTTGTAGACTATCAGCATGCTGTAAAAAATATTTTATTCAAAGCTAAAGACCCTGTGCTGGACCCATCACTTGCAGAAAGCCACTGAACTCCCTGAGAAATACATCTGTACTCCTACTATGGTATTGAAACTTACTGAACTAAGGGCTTTGAATTCGATTAATTAGCAGTAGACTCCTGAAAACACACTAGCGAAAGCCACTGAATTGGCAGCAAGTAATCCTGGAGTTGTCAAGTAAGGCAAGCATGCTGTTTGGAAGTGACAGAGGTGCTAGGGTATTTAAGGATAAGAACAAGCAACAGTTCTTGCAAATACCTGGGAAAATACCGGTAACTTCTGTGAGACTGAAAAATATCAAAAAGCCAAACTGCCTTGCCTAAATTAGGCATGAAGTTCAGACTAAATCAGCTACAACATCTCATTTCACAAAATATACTTGACAGTTGTGAAATGGTTAGAAATGAGAATTCCCATACAAGTAGAGCATGTCATTTACGTTGTACTTCGTAGGTTTATGGAACTTTAAGGACAGCTGCACCAACACAGGATTCACTTAGAGGTAAGCTGTTCATCTCTGCTCATAACCTCTTCAGAATTTACACAAAGAAAGGACAATTTTCAGCTCTGCTGAACTCTCCTACAGGGCAGACAGTGGAGTCTACATGGAGCTCATGGAGCTTCCATCCATTCTGGCCAGCACTATGTAGTTTTAGTTTCAGAGTCATGGCCAGCTACAACTCTCTCCAGGCAGCCTTTCTGCCCTCAGGGACAGTGTGCCCCAGGAAATACCAAAATGGTACCTGGCACATTTCAGCTTCCAGTACAGACTATTATCAAATCTCGTTTATCATTGTATCTGGAGCATACAAACAGGCAAATCCTACCAAAGGCACAATCCTGTTACCTTCCTCTGGGACAGAATGCCCTGTTGGGTAACTGGCTGGCTAGTCATAACGGTGCAGTGTCTCAACTGTAGCAGGGATACTCTGAGGGTCACTGTCATCTGAAGTTTTTAAACAAGTTGTCACCTCTCTCTCCATTTTTGTTGTTGTTCAGATTTCCTTTTCACAGGGAATGCAATTATTTATACTGCAGATAGAAAACAGGACAACTGTTTTGTTTTTTTTAAATTTTGTTTTATTCTACTGCCCCCTAGAGCTTTGAAATGAAACGGATTTAACTTCCTACACTGTTCCAGCTCTAGTCACTATTAAGAACTTCAGTAATGTAGTACATAAGGTTACAGTTTGTCACTGGGCTGAAGGAAGTTCAGTTGTCAACCCAGTATCAATCTTTATAACTACAACTGATTTTTCACCCTGCTATGCTTGAGAAGCTGACAAACTGTTAGGAGTGCCTTGGGTCCTCTCCTATGTCTGACAGCTGTCAAAAGTTAACAGATGGGTTGAAGAGATTCCCAGCCAGAACGGCTGTTGTTACTCATGTGATTTTTCAAAGTCCATGAGGGTTTTTATCTCCCCAGCTACAGTCCTCAGTAGAGGATCTGCTCATTTGCCATGGATACCGCTAGCTGTTCATTGCTTGCTATTTTGTTAGTTAGTAAGTTTTAGTGCCAAAGTCTGTGTTGCTTCTGATCCATGGATCTCAACTATAGCTCAGGAGAAAAGTACAATAACAGGTGACATGCAGTTACTTCATAAAAATTGTCAGTTGCTTCCTTTTTCACTTGGAGGAGTAGGAACTTCAAGAGCCAGATCAAGAATTTGTCAGCTTTCCAAAGTCTCCTACCAGAAACTTTCTCTTCTCTGGCAAGACAAAGCTCTGCCAAATTTTATTCTATCAAATGCTATTTTGACATCTCAGACCAAGATGTAAGCCGCTTATCTGCTATAGCAAGCAGGACAGACATCTGTTTCACTTCTGGAAGATGCAACTCTTACAGAGAGTTCAAACTGTACTTAAGCCTGAATGACAATTTTTTTTTTTGATTGGTGGCTATAGAAAAGTAGTCTGTGCTACACCACGACGTTAGCCAGTGACTTCAATGGGCTGCCTACATCAAATCGCTCCACAAAACTGAGGTGCCTGAAAACAGTGCATCTGCTGTTTTAACCCAAGGAAGGATGGGAAGAGAAGTCTCTTTTGAATTATCCTATAGATAACTCATTAATAGGCTATATAAATATATGAAAGACGACTTCTCCTGCTGACAGCTTTGTTCTAATGCTTTCTGAAAATTCAGAGAAGGTTGAGTTCAAGCTTGCACCTTTTTTTTCCCCCTTCCATTAATCAAATTGTGTGACACTACTATACTGGTAATCTAAGTTACACTGCCTTGATAGCATCACAAGATGGATGCATTGCATAGGAAGATATAACTAATTTATCAAGTCGTGTGTGGCAAGAAAAAAATTAACAACTATTTTAAAACATATATTAAATCAAGGTCTTGCTTTGAGTTCTGATGATTTAAACTCCTGTTACACCCACTTTAAAACTTACAGCTTTTGATATGTGAACTTAAATATCACCTCTATATTAATCACCATTGGTATCAGTGGTAATTTTTGATGACTGACTGCAATTCATTGTGTGGAAAGCACACAGAAGAGAATATATTTTTTCCCTCATCTCCCAAAGAAGCATATATTTTATAATGTGAATAGAAGCATAATTTTGTTTCGGTTATCTCTGTTTATAGTATGTACATATATACCTCCTTTTTACTTGGGAAAAATGTGAACATTTTTTAAAGTCATGCAGTATAGTATAGAAATTGCTACATATGTAAAACAGAGAGCCACCAATACTATATGAAGAGACTGAATCTAAGAAATCACTTAAAGTGCCTACTTGTATTTGCATTTCTCTCCCCTGGAGTGCTTCTCCAGAGTGGAATTTGGGAGAGTAACTGAGCAGAAAAACCCATGGAAACCCAAATAACAGCTTTTGTACACAAACACGTGTATATACCAAGTGAAAAGAGAGAAAATGAAACATGCAAGGTTATTATATTAACAGTATATACACACTGAGTTGATCTTATGAAGCTATATAGGGCATTTAAGTATCCATTTTATATATATTACATATTTGTAGACTACTTCTTCAAAAAAGAGTTAGCAAATGGAAAGCAACGCATTTTGCAGTGTGAAAAATGCAAATGTGCTAAATAATCATCAAGAGATTTTAATTTTAAGGAGTCTTTCCCTTTCCTATATGATTATCTAAAAATATTTTATGTTGAGATTCATACTTCTAGCTCTACAACACTCACTTCTATGCATCTAGGTTTGTCTGGTTTTTTTAATAAAATGGTGTCATTTGAATCATTTTAATAAGCATCCTTCATTCTTATTTTTAACAGTTCTTGCACCTTCTGACAAAACCAGGCTTTTTAGACAAAATAATTAAAAAAAAAAAAAAAAGAAAATATCTAACATTGAGAAGAAAAGAGGAAAAGTAAACTTAGTCTGAAATGTACAACCAAAATTGTATTTATTGGTACAGTTTTGATTTATCACAGTAAATTTAATCTTAGCTCATGTTTGTGATACTCAAGAATGAAAAAAATAATTCACCTAAATTTCATTGAATATAAGTTATATTTCTATGCATGTGGCATACAGGAAACAGCCTTTTCTCACCACTTTTGCAAGCCAATGTGGTCTGTGAATGATTGCTATGGAAGGGAAGGGAGGAAACTGGTAGTGTCAAACCCTGTGCAATGAAGCCACACCATCACTGCCAGTGACTCTGAATGTGTTTCCCTGACACCTTTTACATAAAAAGATTAGGTGGCGTCTTCAGCAGCACAGGTTTTTCAAATCTGTCCCAATCCACTCCCAAACCTCTTACTCCTCCTGTAGTATATCTGTATGATCGCCATCTATCGCATTACCCAGCCATTTGCTACTTCTAAGGTGTGTTGGCATTTCATTCCCTTAAGACAAAACAGCAAAAAACCCTAAATACAAAAAAAACACTAACGCCATATGCTATAGAAAAAGTGAAGAAAAAGTGACTGCATCCAAGGAAAGCTTATAGCAGGGTACATCCAAGTTCTGAAATCTCCTGAATGGGCACAGCAATCCTACAGCTATGAAACTGTTAATAAGAAAAATGTGAAATAATGTATTTTACCATCCTCAAAAGGTCTTCCTCTTATGACTCCATTCGAGTATTTCTAGTAGAAAAAGTACTCACTAACATCTCAATTGACATTAAAATATTATGGTTTGAAAATGTCAGTTACGCTCTGTTCCAGGCAGAGATTTTCCCTTGTGTTCATGAGTCTGAAAGCTTTTCTTATTGCTGATGTTGCAAACATAATGAATCATTCTTTATATTTTATCTTTTAATACCACCAATTTCATGACTAGGCAAGGCATTTCAACCCAAGTATTGCTTCCTACATGCAGCTCTCAAATATTCCTTTTTAGTTCTGAAATAAATAAAAACTGATGGCTGATACACTGAAATTAGCCATATTTCATGAAATTCAGTATATGAATGTATTATCACATACTTTACTTTTATAGGATAGCAGTATTCATCCTGTGGTTAATTCACTCTTAACATGTGGTAACAAGTACAAAAACTTACAGGCTGGGAAATCTGTTGGAATCCTTTGGTCAGTAGCTGGCTAAATTCTGACGTCAGTTATGGAAACGTTTTAGTTGCATAAAAATGTAGATCTGTTTTTAAATGAGCTGATAGTTTTTAGAATTATCCACAATTTTAAACTCTTAATTCCTGATGTCCTCATTTAATGTTATTTAAATTGTGAGTCTCTCTGGAAGGACATACCTAATACATCATTCTTGATTAATTAGACATGACTCATCACTACCATCTAAGTTTTCACACAATTTTTCCACATCCAAATGCCACCTCTTCCAAATTATACGATCCTCAACACTTGCAGAAAGATAGGAAGGGGACAAAATACCTTACTAGTAGACGATTTCTGGAAACAAACCCTCTATTCTGCATTCCAACAAATGGAATATGTTATACTAGGATCGTAGGATAATGGAGGTTGGAAGGAAGCTCAGGAGGTCTCTAGTCTGAGAGGGGTCAGTTATGAACACAGACCACGTTGCTCAGGGCTTTATCTAGTTGGTGTGGAAAGTGTCCAAGGGTGGAGACAGCATAGCCTTTCTGCACAACCTGGTCCACTGCCTGACTGTCTTCATGGGGAAAAGGTTTCTCCTTATATCCAGTCTGAATGTCTCTTTTCAATTTACACCCATTGTCTCTTGTCTTCCAAGCACGCATCACATTGCAGAGCCTGGCTCCATCTGCTCAGTAACCATCCCATAGGTACTGGAGCTCACTGTTCGGTACCCCTGAAGCCATCTTTTCTGCAGGCTGAACAAGCTCCATTCCCTCAGCTTCTCCTCACAGGGCCTCTGCTTCTGCCCCTGACCATCTTGGTGGCCCTCTGCTGAACTCAGTCCAGCTTATACATGTCTTTGCTGTGTTGAGGGCCTGCAAACTGGATGCAGTGTCTAGATTCAGTCTAAGTTGTGCTGAGTAGAGGGGGATAATCACTGCCCTCCATCTACTCGCTGTGCTCCTGTTAAAACAGCCCAGGATGCTGTCAGCCTCCTCTGCTGCCAGGGCACACTGCCAGCCCATGCTCAGCTCACTCTCTGCCAGGACCCCCAGGTCTTTTCCAGCAGAGCTGCTGCCCAGCCAGTCAGCCCCTAGCCTGTGCCAATGCAGCTGGTTACTCAGTCCCAGCAACAGGACTCTGCTTGTGCCCTTGCTGAATTTCGTGAGGTTCTTGTCAGCCCATTCCTCCATCTTATCTTGGTCCATCTGAATGGCAGTTCTGCCCTCAAGTGATTTGACTGTTCCCTCCAGTTTGGTATCATCTGCAAACCTGCTGAGTGTGCAGTCTTTCACCTCCTCCAGGTCATGCATAAAGGTGTTTAACAGAACAGGTTCCAGTGCCGATCCCTGTGACACTCCACTTGCCCCAGGTCTCTGGGTAGAGTACGTGCCATTTACCACTACCCTAAGATTCCAGTCATCTAACCAGCATTTTACCTATATAGTTTTCCACTCATCCAGACTGTAATGTCTTAACATGGAAATGAGAATTCTGTCTGAGACACAGCATTCATGTGCCCAGAGGTATAGCTCCCCAGATCATCCTTTTGTTTGAAGATGGGTGAAACTATTACTTTTTCTGCCGTTGTTGGAGACCTCCCCCAGTCTCCACAACCTTTCAAAGATAAGAAAGCAACCGTACAAGGACATTCGCCTGCTCTCTCTGCGCCCATCTGATCCTGTGGGCTCATATGGGTTGAGTTCTCTGGAGCAATCCCTGTCTAAAATCATCCACTGCTGGTGATTTTCCTCCTGCTTGAAGCCTGCCTCAAAGCAGAGGCCTGAGAGACCTTGTTGATGAACACTGAGAGTACCTCAGCCTTGTCTGTGTCTGCAGAATTACTGAATTGTCTCTGTATGTGTATATATATTTATGTATTTAAATGTATGTAATATACATAATACGTAATATTACTTATGTACGTAAACATCCACACCAGCTAGTGTTATATAGTCTTAAAATGAGTTTTCTTCAATGGAGTCAGTCTGAGAAGAGGTTCTTTTTCTAATGTAACATGGTTATTTGTATTTCATTGACATCACCTCATACTCTTTATTCTAGGATCATCAAACCATTTTAAGAGCATGGGCAGTTAAAGACTTTGCTCCAAATTGTCCTTTGTACGTCCAGATATTGAAACCTGAGAACAAATTCCACATCAAGTTTGCAGGTAAGTGTAAGATTTCAGCCATTTGAAACACTTGTTAGTATTTGGCAGTTTGTTTCATAAACACACAAGCAAAGTGAGGTTCCCTAGGCATATTTACTGGTTAGAAGCAGATTAAGAGTGCAGTATTGTAAAATAACATGGGCTATATACATCCTGTCAATAGTAAGATGTCATGTTTTACATCTTATTTATAAGCACTTTTAAGGATTATTGCTCTTTTATGTTACATAATATACAGAGTAGAATTATTTGATATATAACACATTGTTACTCCTTAATTATAGATCCAGGTAGGTTTCCAGCTTGCTATATCCATATCTTTAAATAATTTCTGTCTACTAAAATATACTGTTACTAAGGAGTATGAGAAGATCTGCTCAGAAAAGGCCAGATTTTATTCAACAAATAATTGGAAAAAAAAATCTTCCCATTGGACTGGTTTTTTTTAAGTGGTATGAAAAACATTATTTTAATTACTTTCAAATATTTTGGAAAGAGACATATAATTTAATTCTATATCCAGTAAAATGTCTGTCTTAGAAACTATGACATAAAATGCAAAATAACATTAAGAAATCCAAACAAATCCTCTCTTATAAGAAGAGATTACCAGCTTTAATCTGCCAAACTGTTTCTCTGCACTATGTACGTAGGTTTCTCTTTCTCTCTCTGTCTATATATAATTGCACACACAGACACATGTACATACAGACGCATATATGCTCATATGCAAAAACACGCAAATACTTTTATAATGAACTCATTTTGCCTATCTTTTGAAAAATATCTCTATGAAGTAGAAGCAAAGCTTTCCTTTTCAACTGTAATTTTGAAAATTCAATTTTCTTGAAGGATATTCTAAAGAAGGAAAGATTGCTGATTCATGCAAAATTCAAAAAACTCTATGGAAAAATATTATTCTCCTCCATCATCCCAGAATGTGATGAAAAAGTAAATTCCAGTGCAGAACAATTCCAGAGCAACAGTTAAAGCTGTAATTTTAAAAGCTACTGAATTTACCACTAGGTTGGAAAGAAGAAAAAAAGCATCAATAGCAGTTCTGAAGTTATAAAAGTGTAATCTCAAACTATGAGATGGCACAGCAGGAATAAGACTCATGCTGTGACAAGAATGATGGTGCTTTTTCATCTCCCCCTTAAAACCACACAGCATAAACATAATCTCTTCTCCCTAGCCATGGCCACTTTTCTTTATTGGTAACTGTGTTAATTTGTTGTTCCTAATTGTATTTTTAAGAGAGTTTCATTATTCTTAATGGCTTGTCTCTGTAGGAGCTTATATGTAACTAGACTTGCAAAACAGAGGTAATTTTTCATATCTGTTCTAAGTCTCTGAGAATTCGGACCATATTTTTTTTACAAAAGCAAACAACAACAAAACACGAAAAACCTCTTTTTGTAATATTTCCTTCAACTGAGCTTAACCAATCTAGTATCTTACTGCCTTCATTTATGTTCTGTAGTTCAAGGGCTTGAGGAGACCTTATATATTCTGTGCCTCGTTAGCCCCGTCTAATATTAATTATAGTAGTACTGTATTGTAAGTCTAAATATTGATATAGCACCTTACATCCCAAAAGAATTTTACATGGATCATAGGGATCACTGCATCCATTTCCACACACTCTCTCTGCACAACAGTAAAAGTAGAGAATTACAAGCCTTCCTTCAAGATTGATTTAATCTTACTCATATAAAGCACAGGAAATTTTTAATGCAGTTTTAAATTCGGCAAGGTTACGAACATGGTATAAACATCACCACTGGCTGCTTACCTACTGGAAATGGTTAGGCCACTGATAGAGTCATGAGAACAACATTTGTTTGCATACATTTTCCTAAGAGGACTCTACTTTGGTTATTAATCTCATCCAACTCTTCTTCATTCTGAAATACGTACCCAGTGGGGGCTGCAGACTATAGCCCTGTCCAGAGTGCTTACGAATAAAATTTGTCATAACCATATGGAACATTTTTCTAAGTGCTTTTCGTGTTATGATTCAGGACTGCTTTATTACTGCCTTAATGCAAAAGCTTCTTTTAAATTTGATATTCCTTTAAAAAATGACTGCTTTCTTCTGGAGGTTTCCCAAAACAATATTGTGCATTTTTCTGAACCTGAAATATTCAGTAATAAGATTTCTTCTTTTTTTTTTTTTTTTTTTTTTACACACAGGTTTAGAGACTATAACTGTCAAAAACAAAGTTGCTGAATTTAGAAAAAATACAACCAAAGAGTTCTGGAAAGTCCTCCTAACAAAAGTTTAACTTTTAACTACCTTGAAAATATATAAAACCCTAGAAGCCCAGTTTCTCAGCAGCTTATATTAGGTTGACCGGTTGTCCTAGATTGCATGAGACAGTCCTGAAATTTAGACCCTGACTGCATTTGCCTGTAGAATAGCATCCTGGAGATTTTCTGCCTTAGGCTTCAGAAACAGTATGTAGGACAAGTAATTGTTATAATTTATTCCCATCTGGTAGACAAGACTTTTACATTCTTCTTCTCTTTAATGAGAGTAAGAGAACTTATTCTTGTCATCACAGCAAGAGAACGGAGACACTTTGCACAGGGTTCACATGGCCTGTCAGAAAGGCACGTTTCCTGTCTTTTCACCTGATGCCAGACACACACCCTTGCATCCTGCATTTTCTCTGTTATTTTTTATAGTGGAGTTTAACTACTTTGTTTAAAATGGTATCTTACACTTATATTAATACAGTGGAAATATTTCTGTGTGCTTGAATATGATTCTTCAGTGCAATCTGAAAAGCACAGGGCACAAGTGTTTGTCCCACCAAACTCCTTTGCAAGTTCAAGGTGTGAACACTCTATAATATACAGTCACTCTAACATGACAGTTATCAGATGGGCAAGGAAACACTGTATCACCTTGGTTAGCCATCTTATGTCTTAAGTTGAAATGCTTTGATTACTCCTTAGTAATTTCCAATATACAAATGCCTTGACATGCCCAGTTTTTCTGTCACTAATATTGCATTTCCCTTCACTGGCAGTTACATATCGTTTTCTTAATTTCCCTGCTTTTCCTTCAAACACATTGGGCTACAGAAGGCCATGTACCCTTAATGCATGCATCTGGCCTTGCATTTCAGGACAAGCATGAAATAAAGTGAAGATAGTCCACAGCAGAGCAATATATTTATGCAATTCAGAGACTGGAGTAAATTGCACATTTTCTGAGTTGAACTTATAACTTTTATATATTTGCTAGAAAACAAATAAATCGCCTTTACCTTGAATATTCGGAAATTATGTGTAATCACAGTTCCAGGAACGGGGGATACATTTTGACATTCTTTATTTATTCAAAATGTACCAATGAATTAGCATAGATTGGTGAAGTCTTACATTAAATCTTCAGTAGTTTATTCCAGAAGAACATAGTCCAGATTCACCAAAATGGATATTGAATGGATCTGATGATTAATCTATCCAATTACAGATAAAAATAGTCTAGAGATAATGGATGGGCATTTTTCTCTATCTGGTCTGGTAGCGATCATGTTAACTTATCAAATTGACAAAAGTAAGGTTTCTCAGAATAATCGTGTCAGATCTAGGACATTCTTACCACATGGCTTATGCTGCAGGCATAAATCAGTGTTTTGAGTATGTTTTATCTTCAAGAACGTTACAGAAGTCATAACTCACTGCACTGCGTTACTCCATCTATTTGAGACAGACTTAGCAACAAATTTTTTGTCAAAATATATTTTCAACAGAAACTACAGCTTCTGGGAATTCTAAATGGAATATTTCTTTAGTATAAATGCAATCAAAATACTTCTGTTTGGTAAACTGATTTGACATATTTAATATTCAAGATAAACTGCAATTTCCTCTGCTGCCTCACTGCCACACTGAATGAGTAATTGGCTGACTGTGGTACCTGCTGTCACAGGACCTGACTGATGTCCCAGACCTGAGGAGTGGGAGAGCTGTCACCCAGCTTCCTCCCTACTCACTTTAGAAGAGAAAGCATCAGATAAAGTTCTGTATGACCCTCACCACAGCTCCACAATAAGTCCTGAACGTAAATATAAAACACAGTAACATTATAGGCAAGCTATAATCTGTCAAATAATTGGAGAAATGAGCAAGTTATTTTTGACCTGATCTGTGTCGAATACCAGAACTTAACTCCAGCCAAGAGGAGAAACCCATAGTACCTCTCCTCATGTTTCAAATGGCTACAATATTTCTAATCATGGTAACTAGATCACTGAAGAATCTTTCACCTGGTGTTTTCCAAGTACCTCTGAGAATCCAAAAGCTTCAAAACAGTTCTGAAGTAGGTAGGGTATTATTTTCATATACTCATTTTACAGATGCATAAAAAGTCATGAAGGGCATAAATAGCTCATACAAGGTCAAAGGCTACAATAGGAGTGGAAATAGTCCTATGAGTCCCAGCTCCATGGCTCCTGATGTAAAAACACTTGGCAACACGATGTGAATCTCTTACACATAGGAGATTAAGATGACTATTGTAGGACAGCAATCTCTGTTTGCTGTGTGCTATATTCTCTGTTAACATGATATTTTACATAAAATCCATCCAAAAAGTCCACCATATACATTAGAGAGTATAGAACATATAGAGGATTTAAATCTGAGATATACTTTTCATTTGCATTGTGCCATCCGTGATTTATTCATTTTTATTTATATATATTTAGGTCAGCATGTACAATTTGGTTCAAGTACAAGATGTGAAATAACAGATGATGAAATAATTTTCCTGTATATTTTTTGCTCCTATTTTCGAAAGTATTAGCTATAATATGACAACATTCTAAACAAAAAGTAAGGGGAGGTTATTTGGCAAAACGTTATACAAATTCAAAACAAGGGAGAATTCTCATTCCTTCAATATCAGGAAGTCAATATTCACTTTCATAAATCTTTGCCATCTGACTAATGGTAATGGAATGCAGATATTCCATCCAAGCAGTAGACTATGCCTTACTCTCTCAAAATCTCTAGTTTAAAATTCAAACAGATTTATTAATGGCACATGGTCAACTAAAAGAACACATTTCTGTCTGAAATATTTTCTGCAGGAAATATTTAATTGCTATAACTGAAATATATTTAGGGGATGGAAAATCTCATTTTGTTCTATATTTGACAGTGTCTTTATATAACTAAATTCATTCCTTCCCTATGACATTTAAATAGGCCTTGATCTTCAGAAAATGAGAGAATGAATTTCTCCTTTCAGTAGTCAATGATTCTGTTACTGAAAAGCCTCTAGAAATTTCAAAAAAAGGAATAGAGAAGGCATATCAAGTATCCCCTCACTTTTGCTTTCAGTAAGTGGCATACTTATAGCTATACTATAAATTCTGTCTAGAAAGTAGTTTAGTTAGAGAGGTAAGGTGGTTCTAAGGATTTCTAGTGCAACTAGAAGCAGAGGTATGTATACAGCTCAGATCTAGGTGAGGAGATTATTTGCTTACTTTTACTCAGCAATTTTCATATGGCTTATGTTTCGATCATCAGCTGTACTACTTGTAGTATTCTTTCTCATCAGAAGCAAATTCTGTTCCCATTGAAAGTAATGTAGACTGAATCAAACACTAAATTCAGAAGAAAAAAAATTTACTTAGCATGCAATAAATGCTTTCATGACCTTAGAAAACCTTTATGACTTTAAGTTTCTACACTGACAAGAAGTTTAATTAAGTTGTAAGTTTTGTACTTATCCCTTCTTATATCTATTTTAATACTGTCAGGTATACGTGAATGACATTAGAGAGTAATTTCTAGTTCCTTTTAAAGTTGTCACCAGCACTGGAGAGCATTTAACTGTGATCTGAATTTCAAGCACTAGCCATCCAAGTTGAATAATAATTCATACAATACTGGAAGCATGTGCAGAAGATTTGGCGGTTTTAAGTAAAAGCTAATATAGAGGACTAGATATCATGCCTCTCTTGCTTTCTCTTCTCGCTTCCCCTCTCCTAAATTCCATTAAAAGACAGAAAAAAATAGGTATGTCTATAGTACTGTTCCATCACAGCAAGTACTAATGTGCAGACACACTTTATTGTAAGGACTCAAAAACAAAGCACAATTTTGTGATACAAAAGCCAGACAAGGACTGGGGTAAAAAGAATGCAAAGTTGTAAAACACTGGAAAAGAAAAAACAACCACCCACCTTGCCCAGATTGCAAGGAGGCAGCAGCTGTTAGCAGTTCCTGGGGGAGATATTAGTCAAGGCTACATCACACACTGAAGTGCAGTGCAAAATCCCAGAGCCACTGCCAAATAACCGGTCTGCAACCCAGTACAGCCTATCTAATTGATCAGCACTCCTGCATTGCAGTATGCTATTTCCTGAACACAAAATTATATCTCTGTACAATGCTTGATGTCTCTATACCAGTTTATGCAAAACTGCAGAAGGTGCAAAAGATACAGACTAGACGATGCTACATGGCTTACTCATACAACTAGTGCAGCAAGATAGTGGAAGTGGGATTCACAGAGCCATTGCATCCTCTCCACGTGTAGCTGCAGGACAGAAAGTATGAACTGGATGCAAAATTAACTCTACTCATGCAATCTGAGAGATAGCATAGATGAGGCAAATCATACACAGCTGGTCTCCAAGTTCAAGTGGAAGATGAAGATCTGGAGGCAAGTTTTGACTGTCCCTGTCTTCACCATTTTTCTAGACAAGGAAAGGAAGTGCTAATTCCGTTCAATGGAAAGTATTTTTGTAAAACAATTTATATCTTCTTTTTTTTCTGCAGATCATGTTGTGTGTGAAGAAGAATTCAAATATGCTATGCTAGCTCTAAATTGTATATGCCCAGCTACCTCTACATTAATCACACTGCTGGTTCATACATCTAGGGGACAGTAAGTATATACTACCATAAAAAAAAAAACCCACCTTGTAAAAGTTATAGCTGATATTCTTTGGAAAATAGCTTACCCTGAACTCCCAGACAGCTACAGTTTTTTAAAAGAAATTGGAACTTTCTGCACAATAAAAGAGTCAAGATGTTTTACTCAAGATGTTATAATTTCAAAGGGAAACACCCTCCCCCATATTTAACAATTTGTTGCATGCTGTTGTGCCACTTCCACAATAGAAGATATGAAAAATTTGTATTTGCAATTTAGTAGATTGAATTGTGGATCTATCACACAGTTCTACTTAAGAACACCAACAAGACCCAAGAATACCTATTTTAATATGTTAATTTGAAGATCTATTTTTGTACACATATAAAAATTCCTATTAATTGAGCTCAAAAAATGTTTTGCTGATAACATATAAAATATTATTTGCTATTCAGTGCCTGTATGTTAAGAAGCAAGCAAACATACATGTGAAGATATGTTTTTTAACGTAATAACCATGCTGCCGGAAGGGGTACAGAATTATGGTGTCTCTACAGACTGCATAGTCACAGTAGAACCTCTCTATATTTACCAAAATAATTTCACCACATCTAATATATCTCTTTTATGCTATATTATTGGAATAATAAGGTATTCTTATTAAAATATTGTGAGCAGAGAGAGGCGTTAAAGAGTAAATCTCCAAATATATCTGTAGAAATGGAATACGTGCATATAGACTGCACAAGAATATATTTGAGAGTCTAGTAAAAATGCACACTTTTTTCCAAGTAACCATGGACCCAGTAATATCTTTATATTTACAAGCAGAGTTATTTAACCTTCTATATGGCATTTGTAGTATTCCCCTGTGCTCAGGACAGGGAAAACTGAAATTATTGTTAGAACTTTTCCTACCAAGAACAACAAATGTCAAGATTTTAATGACACTGTCTGTACTAGAATCTGTTAATAAGAAGACAACAAAATACTGTTTCCATGCCTCCTGAGAATCATGGTGAAACACATTCTTCATCTGCCTAGCTTTCATTATCTGACACGCACAGAATACAGAGCTTTTTTAGTTATTTCGTATTATATGTACATGAAAGAAGAGTAGTATTCTTAACAGCTAGCAGAGAATTTTCCATCAGCATGAAAACAGACATGTGAAACAGACTCTATTTTTTGCTGTACTTAAGAACTTTAGCATTTCATTTTTAACACAGGCATATTGATCATTTATACAGATTCCCAACTATGATGCAAAGTAACTATACTAGAATGCAAAAGCGCTTATTATTTCTTTTGCAATCAGAATTAATTGAAGTGATCAGGGTTGTTAAAGTACCTGATTTCTAGTCTGGTCATTGTATACTAGGAGCAAAAAAAAAAAAATTTTTCTGCAAATAGTTGTCAGCATTACTTTGAATCCTTCTTACAAAAATGTACAACCTTGCTGTATAAATACAGAAAGACTGGAAAAGTGAAAAGGTCTAGTTGTCATTCTTCTACTTCAGTCAGCACTCATCAGAGCATTTAATCTCAGATGGGCTCCAAAATACTGAAAAATAGCAAACTTTGGACATCTTAGAGCATGTGTATTAATGCTGGACTAATTGGTTGAATAGATATGACTGTTCTTTAAAACCACACTGTCTCTGTGAAAGTTTAAAACAGACACATTAGAAGGAAAAAACTTCAAAAATATTTCAAATTTGAGTAGTCTTGACTTCACAGTGCTGAAAATAAAAACCTCAAAAAAATCAAGTATTTCTCTCCCAAAATATCACTTTCTAAGCTTTCAAATTTAATATTTTTGCTATTTCATTTCATTTTTGCTAAAAATTTACATAATTCCCATACATAAAAAGGTACATAATTCCCAAACCGGTGGGGTTTTTCTTCCCCTTTTATTCCTTACAACTTTACAATCCCTTGGAAATGCTGGAATATGTTCTCAAAAGTCTAATTTAACTGTGATTTTAATTTTTCATTAAGTTTTGTACAAGTGCACAAATCTGTTCAATGTATGATAAAAGTCACCAAGTCAAGCATTCAAAATTAGGAAATGAGGACAAAGCTGTCTTTCTGCTAGACTGCTCTGATCCTATTAAAAAACCCTACTATGCTGTTGAAAACATTAAGTAATGATGTACTTGAGCTTACTTTTTGCTTATAACTGAATGTTATGTAGGCCATGTTTAATCTGGAAGTTTTGTGTCCTTGAACAATTAAGATGATCTTTAACAAGCAGAGATTTAACCATTGATTTTTAACAAGTATGCGCTTCTTAATAGAATATTCTAAATTCAAAGACAGTAATCACACATAATTGAAAAAATCATAAAATATTTAAATATGTGAAAATAATTTCTCTTTCCTGAATTACCACTTCAATGTCCCAATTTTATCACTTATACTTATTTTACTTTTTTATTCATAATTTTTATGTGCAATACCATAACTGATTTAAACACTTGCTAACTAAAATAAACTCATAGCTAGATACAGGTATAAATCTGATCTTTAGAAGTATTATACTTAAGAAATTTATTTTCAAACTTTCTTACTGAGTATACGCTAATGTTTTAGGGGAAAAAATTCCTTTTAAACTTAGATTCTTCATAAGCATCTCCTGAGATTTGCACTGACTCTAGAGTGTTTCAACAGTTCTGCACTTCATTGTCTTCAGGGGGAAATCTGTTTTCAAAATAGATGTCAGTTTTGAGCTTAATCTACAGGTTGTCATTGTATTGCAGACATAAAACTGCTTTGGATTTGACTAATTTATAAGTCAGAGTAATTGTTTTGGCTATTCTAGATATTTTCTAATGTTGAACAATAGGTAAATTAACTGCTAATTGTTAAAATAGGTTAAATTACCTTTATGCATGTGAAGGATGAAGTCAGACGAACATTTGAGTTCGGCTAAGTAGAAGTAAAAAGATTAAGTGAAAATACATTATTTAAACTGCAAATAAAAATTTTAACTATAGATGCATTTATATCCAAACTAAATACTAAATTAGATCTAAATAATGAAGAGTATTTGTTAAATAGACTTCCAGTGCTGACAGTGAACTGCTTTCCTTTACATTGGTTCCTGTTTAATTATCCTTTCATTATCCTAGTTACTACCAGCACCTGCATTAAACTTTATGTCGGACTTGAGTTTTAAACCACTGTCAGTATTGACTTCCTTATATAAAAAGAACAGACTTGGATTATGGGGAGACTGCAATGAATCAACTGCTTCTAACCTTGGGTAATCTTTTTAAAGTCTATTCAAAGTCATTGGGAGGATTTTCTTAATAATTAGTTCAGATTTCCATTCATAGAAGCCCCTTATCTGTTGACTCAAAAGTTTAGTAACTTCAGTATAGTGACTGGGAGTGTTTGTTCAAGTTGTTATCACAGATAACTAAGTTCAAATGACTACCTATGCCTTTCCATTCCACAAGGAATGGCTCTTCTTTTTACACAGTATTTTAGGTGCATGTAACCAGAGGAGATTATCAAGGAACTGACCAGAACATTTCTTGCTTTTTGTGATTTCCCTGGTGAAAAGTCATTCATTAAGGGAAAATATGACCGCTTTCAAATTCTAGCTTCTTAACATTTGTTAAGTTAGTGAAGTTATGATCTTAACCTAAGTGACTTACATTTTAATGGAATTAAACACTTCATTGACAGTTCATAGATAAAACATTGTCCCAGCTGTTTGTTGTGCTCTTACAAATGAAGTGCTACCTAGTCCACAGGGAATCTATTTCCTGTATTTATTAAAAAATAGTGTGACACTGTTAATAATACAAGCTCATTTCTGATAATTATGAAGATAAGTACACTGGGAAATTACGGGAAGTTGAAGGCAATACATAGCAGCAGAATACAGGAAAAATTATTCATCTCTATTATCCTAATTGGAATGATAATACAATAAACAGTAAACAAAAAGACACACATGTACATAAATTAAAAACACCTTATCTTCTGGTTTAATATGTGAGGAGACTGGAGAAAACATTCATTTTCTAAGCAACTTTGGCCAGATCAACTTGCTGTTAAAATTAAGGGGAAGTTTGCTGCTGTTTATGTGAACTGGCTTTGGTCTTTAATGCTACTTTTCAGATGAAACAAACTAGATGTAAATAGTCCCATTGTCTTCTCAGCTGTTTATGGAATGCAAACCCTCAGTCTGTAAGACACCAAAATTCTACCTTGAATCTTATTTATAATCTTATTATTGATCTTAATAATTAATCTTAACATTTATCTTTAAATGTTATCTAATTGTCTAATCTAGTAGTAGGACTTTATTAGGTTTTGTATTATGATACAAAATATTGGAAGAAAATAGCTTTTCTGACTTGAACTTAATGTGATCTTTACAGAACAGCCCCATGGGAAGCTTTTAGACAGCTAACTGGAACCAAGCAGACTTTAAACAGGTGAACTTTTTATTTTAGGGGGAAAAGTGAAATATGGAAAAATTTTCTTCTGTAATTACTTTTCTAGTTCTGCTATTCTGCACCTAGTGCACTGTTCGTTAATACTGTTGCAAAAAAAAAATGGTTTACTTATTTCCATCTTAAAACAAAATGTTTCTACACTGAGGGTGAAGAAGAATGATAAACTGAAGAAAAACAGAAATTGTGTTAAGTATTGAAAATGTATAAATAAGCACAAAGGAGCGTGTCCCAATATCTTGAGATCTTAGCTCCAAGTGGCAAAACACAGAGCACATTTGTCAGTTTTATGTCCTACATGTATATGTATGCATCCATTATATCCTGTAAAACTCATGCAGACAGAACCTTGTTTCCACATGAAACTTAATGAAGTCAGAAGTTCACCGAAGCTCCAAGTCTGCAAGTTATGGTGTTAGCTGAGGTTTGGAACATTTCCACTAACAGTCCATTTGGATGAAGAACGTTAGCTGCATATAGTAGAGGAGGATATGCTTAATATGGTTAAAGTAATAATTTATTTTCTTGCACTAGAGAAAAGAAGGTATGTATTTGTCATAGTATACCAAGCACAGTAACTAAAAATGTCCATAGGGTAAATGCTGAAGATAACCGATAAGCAAATGAAGAAAAAAACCTTTCTTACAGATAAAGTGACTGAAGCCAAATGGGTCTTTCCTACCTAAGTTATTTTTTAGTGATTCTTTACCTACTTCAGACAGGAACCAGACAATCTGCCATGGAGCATCTGAAGAGACTGCCTTTATGAATAGAATGAGCATGCTGTTGGTTTCACCTGTCATCTTTAAATTGCAATGAATCTACTTATTATGGTGTGAATTTAAAGTAATTCAGCCATATCTCTCCTGATATTTAAGTACATAATCTTATATGCCTATTACTTATCAGAAAATGCTCTTTAATTCGTTAAAATAATCTCTGTACTTACAGTATTACCAAGCTTTGATCTCAAATATTTCTTTCAGATTGTCCTGGTTTCAGCTGGGACAGAGTTAACTTTCTTTTTAGTAGCTGGTACAGTGCTGTGTTTTGGATTTAGTGAGAGAATGATGTTGATAACACACTGATGTTTTAGCTGTTGCTAAGTAGCGCTTATCTTAAGCCAAGGACTTTTCAGTTTCCCATGCTCTGCCAGCAAGCAGGTGTGCAAGAAGCTGGGAGGGAGCAGAGCCGGGGCAGCTGACCCGAACTAGCCAAAGGGATATTCCATACCATGGAACGTCATGCCCAGTATATAAACAGGGGGGAGTTGGCCGGGAGGGGCGGATCACAGCTCGGGAACTAACTGGGCATTGGTCAGTGGGTGGTGAGCAATTGCATTGTGCATCACTGGTTTTTCCCCCCCCCCCCCACCCCTTTTTTGGTTGTATTCCTTTTCATTACTATTATTATATTTCATTATTACTATTGTTAGTATTATATTTTACTTTAGTTATTAAACTGTTCTTATCTCAACCCACGAGTTTTACTTTTTTTTCTTTCCTTTCCTCCTCCTCACCCCACTGGGAGGGGGAGGGGGAAACAGCTGCGTGGTGCTGAGTTGCTGACTGGGGTTAAACCACGACACAGATTAGCCTATGGGACCTTGTTAATAGACATTTGTAGTTCCTATTGCCATGAAATACTGTTCTGATTAATAAGAATTTTTCATTAAATTTTAAATTATTCTCTTTATCTGTACATGTTTCAGGGAGAGTCAGCAATCACCGGAACAATGGCAGAAAATGTATGGCAGATGCTCTGGTAATGAAGTGTATCATATTAACCTGGAAGAAAGTACTTTTTTTGCTGAGTATGAGGGGAAAAGCTTCACATATGCTTCTTTCCATGCACATAAAAAGTATGTTTATTTTCCTATCAACAACTAAAAGTTCAAACAAATAATTAATTGTTTTGCCTGCAATGTAGCTCTGCATTCAAAGGTGTAGTATTACACATTACTCTGTTTCTGGGTTTAAATATCTGGCCACTAATATATTTCATGGATATTTTTCTGTAAGTTACAGCTCGTCAGGCTCATGTTGGTTCTCTGTAGGCCAGCTCAGTCTGAGAGAATAGAATATAAAGGATACATAGGATAAGCCTGACAACCAGAAAAAAATTGTACCTTAGAGAGGTTATATGAGAACACCAGTCCCTTTCCATGTCCAAAACAATCTAAAAAAGGGTGGATGGGAAAGTGTTAGTGTATTTTTTTTTTTTATTTATTTAGGAGTCAAGCTGGAAATATGGCTTCCTTTGTGGTGTGTTCATTTTATGCAAAATGTTCAATTTAATGGTGGTACATGCTACATTCTGGTGATTGTTCAAAATAAAACCATATTTTTTCTGTTAGATGCTAACATATCTTCTTTAGGTTCCAGATCATGCATCACTTATTCAGTGCTGCTCTGTGAGTTGAACATACAAACTGAACAAAAATCATATACATTTGTATATATTTAACAAAATGAACATGTATCAAACCCTGAACACTGAGTTTATTCTCATACTTAGTGAGAGAGAGATTTTTTTGGCTTTAATTCCTTATTTTCTATCACTAATCAAATACATTTCTAGGAGTGACGCAAAAATGAATGCTGAAAATGGTTTCCATTACATGTGAATAATGGAACAATTGAACATGATTAATGCTTTTTCATATTATATATCCATTCTTCTACTACTAATATTTTCCCAGAAGGGACTATTCATCCAATAGAAAAAAATCAACTGGAACAGCATTAGAAGAATATTATGGGGATTAAGAAAAACACTGGATTCAAATGCCTAGGGATTCATGAGCTCATAAAAACTACTTGATCAGAAGTGGCCTATTTAGGAGATAACATTTTTCAAACATATGTGTTATCTGAAAATCTGCAAATGTTCATAATCTGCAAAATATAAAAATATACTGGAGATTCATTTTTGACACTGGATATTCTGGTATATACGGGACTATGCAAAATGAACCATGCCTTTCCTTTTCTAATTAAGGTTTGGAGTCTGTCTGATTGGTGTTAGAAAGGAAGATAACAAAAACATTTTGCTGAATCCAGGTCCTCGATATATCATGAGTTCTACAGATATATGCTTTTATATAAATATCACCAAAGAAGAGAATTCTGCTTTTAAGAAGCAAGAAAAGCATAGAAAAAACCATGAATCAAAATTATCTTACCATGGAGCTTCTAGGTTACCCGTACACAGTATAATAGCCAGCATGGGTAAGTAAAAAAAAAAAAAAAAAAAAAGCCTCCCAACATATTCTCATTCAATGAATACTGCATTTTAAAGCTTTTAACAATGTATTCCTAAAATTATAAATTAAATTAATATATAAGAAATTATAATAGTGTGCAGAAAGAAAAAATACTAAACACTTCCTTGTATTTTCAAAAAAAAAAAAACAAACCCAATGGAATTTGGTTATGTTTTTCTTTTACTTGACAATATGGAATTAAACCACTTAAGACTGTTATATAAAAAAGTAATAATAAAATGTATGCAAAGCAAAACAACTGGGAAAATCACACGGGTAATTTCTTTGTCATTCATAACCGGTTGTTTGTAACAATTTTTTGTAAGCTGCTTTAATTAAAAAAATGCCCTTGCTCAATAAAAACCTAGAGGTTGTTGATGCATATAAATACAGATTAATTATAAAAGGTATGATTTTAAAAAGGTAGTTAACAAGAAAATATATATTAATGGTCAGAAAAAGTGTTACTTTGCAGGAAAAGGCTTCCTCAGGTATAGTTTAAATATTTGTTACATTTCAATGTAATAAACACAATCAATATAGTATTCCTTTCAGTCTTTGGCCATGTACTCAGGCAATTCCCACTAAATATGGGAATCTCATTCAAATGTTTTGACAACCACATTGAGAAAATGCTTTCAACACTACTTCAGGGACAGTGGCTATCGATTTACAAGATACAGGATGCCGAACATCCAGCGGACCTACGCTAGCTCTTCCTTCCGAGGGAGGTAAAGAGGGCAGACGGCCCAGTATAGCACCTGTTTTGGAGGTTGCAGACTCGTCCTCACTTCAGACATGTGACCTGCTAAGTGACCAGTCAGAAGATGAAACTACCCCGTCAGATGATGAAGCCTCTGCAGGCTTAGAGTATGTATATTAAATATAAAATAAACAACATAATTTGAAAAGCTAATATTATGTAAACAGCATGGATAATTTTTTGACAGGCAGATGAATCCATGCAGTTGCAGCAAGCAAGACCCATAAAGGACAATTATGGAATTATTCCCTTTTATGAAATGCTATTGTCTGTTAGCAGAATGCCATTATGCCTATTTTGAAATTAAAAAAACAGATTAACTCCCCCATTTACTGGAGATTTTCTCTGCTCAGTTATAAAGATCTAGTTGTATATTGCAATTTTTTTAATAGCATTTTTTATGGCCATTTTTCTTACGTTCTATAGTTATAAAGACAGGACTCAACTAATTTGTAAACAGATAAGTACTTCTGTCCTGAGAATGCAGTGATAATCAGATCATTCAACAGGCTTGTTGAACACTGGGGCTAGGTGTCTGACTTCAAAATGTAGGAATGACAAAAAAAGCAGTATAAGACAAAATTATTACATCTAATTTAAAATGCTTGTTAGCATGTTACTGAAAGTAATGATGCATTACTCAGATAAAAACAGAAGATTCAATACTGTAACTGCCATGCAGATAAGCAATTATGTTTATTGGGATTACTGACAGGGATGTTAAAACTGAAATACACAATTAAGCCAGTGGCTCACCTAGCACAGTTTCCCATCTCCAACAGTGGCAAACATGAGAGGCCCCAGGGAAGATCATAAAGCTTCAATGAAAAAAATAACAGAACAAGTCATCTTAAATCTGCAGACTGAAATACGAGGATTTAAAAGGCCTCTTATTAAAAACTAAGGCCAATGAGAAATTTCATCTCATCAGCCACTTAAAATTTATTCCAACCATGTCGAAAGTATGTTATTAAAGCAAGAAGGTGATGACCTCACTCATTCTTGATAAGTGTTTGAAAGAAAAATGGAGAAGGAAGAGCAGAAGTACCACAATTATTTCTATTGTCTTTCCTTCCTTCTTTTCCTTCCTTAGAAGTTTCCAGTACATGCGTTCAAAACACTAGGACAGCATGCTATGATACATCAGTCCATTTCCAAAGATGCCTATACAAAAAAAAAACCCCAAGCAAAATTCCTTTAGTCCACAAAAGCATGATAGCTTTCACTAAATTGTATCGAATTGGTCGAAGCTACAAAATATACTTCTTTGGTCCTTATTAAATGTAATTCATTTCATGTACTTGACCCTGCTAGTCTACAGATAACTGCAAAACTTAGACATAGGTATAAACATCCTGTAAAATAGTTGTATAGTCAACTGTGTTTCAGTAATTTGCTATACTGAAAAATGTTTGTTCTACTCTCCTAGGTATGCCAAAGGCTATCCTCCTTACTCTCCGTATATTGGAAGCTCTCCCACATTTTGTCATCTTCTGCATGAAAAAGTACCCTTTTGTTGTCTAAGACTAGATAAGGTAAAGGGAGTTTCTGTTACTGGACAAAACTGCATTCTCATTTGTGTCTTGCATCTGAACAGAGTTAAATTCTGCTTTCTGCTTAGAGATGAGGTTCAGCACTTACTAAGCTATAGTATGTTTTCTCATCCTTTTCATCACCAAGCATTTGTTTATGTCTAATCAGGTCTATATCAGGTCATCTAGTAAAATTTTCTATTTCTAATGTTAAAACCCTTTAATGTCACAGCTAAATCTCTTTATTCATATCCACTGAACTTGTTTCTTATTTTGATTTTAGGGATGCCAACATAACTACTATGAAGATGCCAAAGCCTATGGATTCAAAAATAAATTGATTATAGTTGCAGCAGAAACTGCTGGAAATGGCTTGTATAACTTTATTGTTCCACTCAGAGCTTATTACCGACCAAAGAAAGAACTAAATCCCATTGTATTACTCCTCGATAACCCGTAAGTAATTTTTTTTTTTTTGTGATATAGTTTAAACTCATTTTACCATTACTTCAATAGATGATCACTCTTCACATGGCCAGCTTAAAATCAAAAACATTATGGCACATTTATCTTTGAGAAAAGTTGGTGACAAAAATAATACCCTATGTTCGCTGTCATATACAAAATGGACTTTTTACTGACTGTAAATGGCCATAGTGCATTTAAATGTCCTTATTCTTCGTGGCCAATGTTTCAGCTAAGTATTACTTAAAAATACCCCAAATAATGTGACTATTACTGCTAAAATGAAGTAACTTCATAAACACTGTAAAAAGCAAACTGTGTAACAGTTTTACAGCTACATGACAG
The DNA here is from genome assembly GCF_018139145.2 of Gymnogyps californianus. Lineage (NCBI taxonomy): Eukaryota > Metazoa > Chordata > Aves > Accipitriformes > Cathartidae > Gymnogyps > Gymnogyps californianus. The sequence goes on along the minus strand of NC_059478.1, from coordinate 10,494,060 downwards.
CACATCAGACAACGCTAACCTACTTAACACAAGGCACTTAGTGGCCTGGACCAGTTAGGTATATTTTTAATAATTTTAGACTCTGAGATAAACAGTTCTTTAAGCCAATAGGACACACACACACACTTTGTCTACAAATATATAGTCATGGAAGAAAATTAAAGTCTGCAATATTGTTGTTACTACCATATCTGTCTGGAGATGGCTGGAATTCTTAGCCTTTCTTGCATCAGCTGTTTAAAATTTCAGACAAATTCTTCTCTGGCAAGACTGATTCATTTATAATCTGACAATGAATGAGACTTTGGGGGGGGGGGGGGCAACACTTTGGTACTGCTCAAGTACTTAAAATTGCAATTTGGAAGACAGAAAAATGGAGGTTAGCTGTATACAGAAAATTAGATCAAACTATGACTCAAAGAAATGACAGCAGCAAAAATTTCCTATAGGTTCTGATTCCAGGCTGACACTTCCCTTTGCATATATATGTTCTAGTTTAAGTGATTTATTATAAAAAGGCCTGCTGTGAAGTGTCCCACTTTTGCCTCAGACAGCATTTTATTGAAGCTGTATACACCTGTGTTTGCAAAACAGAAGCTTTTTTGTGTATATGTTATGGCATAAAGTGAATTGCACAAATTGGTAAAAGCCTAAATTAGGCTAAAGGACTTCTGATTTGCAACTTTCTTATGATTAAAGATGTGACCATACAGTGCCCTCTAGTGCTTGTTCTCTTTTCCAGCATAGTGCCTGAGTTTACACACTTTAATGCTGTTGCGACATTCACGGTTAGAAACACTTTTTATTAGCGTGAAGTAAAAGCTATGGTTGCTAATTAAATTAATACCCTTAGCGTTGTCTCTCTCTACACAGCATTTGCAGTGACTCCTCTGAAAGGCCAGCATTCATGGGACTACAGAAGCTAGCTGAAAAGCCAGCATGCTTTTCATATATGCATGAGGTGGAATTCAGGCTGCCATTCAAGCCAATTGGAATTTTGTAATTTACTTCATTGGACTTAGGAATTCAGCCACCTTCGGTGAACAAATCTATGCCTTGTTGTTATATTCCTATTTTCTCTATTTATCAAGGCCATTTATTACAGTATGCTTATTCTGATATCTACATATCACGTGTTTCAAGATTTCTGATGTTTCTTGGTATGTAAGAAGAAACACAGTAAAGAAACAATGCAATAAAATACAGTATCTTAGTTTTCACATTCCATTTTAAAAATAAGGTTTCACCTAAGATTGTCTCATTGACTTGAATGGAGCTGTTAGCACAAAAAACAGATGATGATTGGGTTTCCACATCACATTTTAATTGAAAATTCTCACTGCTTATTTTAAGTACTCCTAAGTCATGCATTGGAGTATAACTTGGTAGTGTGTCTTTGACATCAGTCATTCATTCTTATATTCGGAATTGTACTGTGCCATAAAATTTCTGATTTAAGAGGTGCATTTATTAATATAAGCATGTTAATGCTGATCATTCTTTATGATCACAGCAAACTGTTGATTCACAGCTTTCTGCAAACCTATTTCCTGTTTAAAGTGTTATTATACTGTCAAAGTTTTAAAAAGTTGTTTTTTTTTTTAAAGCTACTAGTTTATTGAAATATTTCTGAAGAGGTGCTGCTGTTGTGATATTGTGTTTCATTTTGTAATCCCATCTGCTGCTTAGGCCAGATATGCATTTTCTGGATGCAATCTGTTGGTTTCCAATGGTTTACTACATGGTGGGCTCTATCGACAAGTAGGTGAAATACCTGTTAGAAAACTTAACATTGTAGTGCTCAGTGGTTTCTTGTGTGTATCGTCATTGCATGTTTAAGTGTGTGTTGTATTTGAAGATGATCTTTTTGCATGCACGGTTTGTGTCTGTGTGCTGTAATTTGGGATTTCAAATTTCTGACTTATAAAGGACATCATTAGTGAAAAGTATGACAGGGAAAACAGGTTAATATCTTCAAAAACATAAGATTAACACTTATTTAGGTGCATTAATATGTTTCTACAAATTGCCAGATTATAGCCCTGATTCTAGTGACATTCTATACTTAGTTATAATTTGTTTGGATTTACTGACTAGGGTTTTGTAAAGATAGCTACAGAATGTAGACAGTACTAATGCTGACAGTCTTGAATGGGTCCAGCGGTCTTCATCTTCTGCTACTTAAAATATCACCTGCTCCTACATGTCTGTCTTCACCTCTGCTAATATATATTTGCATATCTAGGTTTAGCAACATAGATTTAATGTAAAAATCAGACAGAAACAAGAGAAGAGCAAGGGCTCATTAGCATTTTAGTAAACTCCTGTGTGTAGAGTGTCAATTTAAAGAAGAAAATGGTTTGCTTCACTACATAGCTAATTTTGAGTTGGAGCTACAAGCCCATGACACTCATTCCCCAGGTAGAAATCAAAAAACTTATTTCCTGCCCTGAATTAACAGAATCCAGTTTTTCAACAAGAATTCTGGAGATTCAATGCTTCTCCATCTCAACCTGTTGTAACAAGGGCTTTAAAACTACTTATAATAGTGATATGGTTACAGGTTTACCTTGGTGATATCATAGTCATTGTGAGATTTGCAAAGAATCTACAGAAATGTTTTTCACTTTCTACATTTCTTCCTCTAAACTGAAAAAGTGTCTCAGGTTGTTAATATCTACTACTTTCTTAACTCTTAATTCCACAACAATTATAAAAAGATTCATACCAGCAGAATAATTGAATTGACTCAAAGTATCCAAAGTAATTAATAACCCAAAGATGTTAACCTGTTTTTAGTAACATGGAAGATTAAACTTTAATTAAATTTACTGAGTTTATTTCAAAAAGGAAATCGCCAAATCCCTCCCTAAAGGTGTTTTGTTGTTTTTAGAACTGAGTGCATAAAAAAAAGTGTGTAGTCTTTGAAATAAGTGATTATACAGAATTCTACAGTTTACAGTAATACTAGCATGAACTTCTGCATCTTTTCTGACAATACAATCACTTTAATTCCTCATGCAATAACCAATCATATTTTGTAGGGGGTTTTTTTGACATGTTTTCATCAATAACAAGACTTGTAAAAATAGAGTTCATACTTATTCCCTGTGTTTTCCTAAACATATTTTTAAATCATGTACAATTAATAGAAGTTGATCATCTTTAGCTAAGAACTACAACGTAAAATACGCAGTTTTCTTTCTTATATAATAGGTATAGAATACATTCCCAAAGTGCCACCTACTACCTTTTAAGTACCTAATATATTTGTCATTTGGTCACCTGGCATGAAATTTCATCATCTTAGAGAGAAAACCGCCAGAGGAATTACTCTCATTTACCACTCCTTTTTGTTAGAAGTGGATGGCCTGCAGGAAAACAGCTTTACCAAAATTCATAGCTGGGATGAACTTAATCAAAATGTGTCATCAAGTAGTAGAAACCTATTCTACAGTCTTCAGGTATAAATGATGTGAGATCTGTAACTGAACAGATTTCACAGCTATGTAGAAATCTATTCAGTATTAAGAAACCTGTAGCTAGAGGTACCTGAGCACTAGAATTATACTTCTAAATTAGTATTTTTTAAAATTCTCCACAAATCATTTGAATGTAACTGCTAAAATAAGAATAGCTGTTGAGCTTATGAAATGTTGAAATGCAGAAAATCTGGATATTTCAGAATATGCTGCTATTTTCAGGGATCAACTGAAAGACTGAAAAAGTAGAAATACTAATTACTCGGAGAAAGGTCGGAGTTCTACTTGTGCACTGAAGTCGTTAATATAGGTCATATAAAATACAGCCTTTCTTGTTTTGTAGTCAACCACAGGTGATACTGTACAGTTTCAAAAATAATTATATTATGTATTTGTTTTGGAAGAATATGTATAAGATGTAAAATAAATACCACAAATTTGTAGAGTTTTCCTTATCCAAAATTTCAAAAAGAGTTTATAATATGTTACGTAAACTTAGGAACTTAAGAAGATCTTTGCTGAAAAGAAAAACTGTATCAGGACAATTAAGACTTAATTAATATCATAGATTGCCAAATGAGAAGCAATTGTAATGCCAAAACAACTTTTCACCTTGGAATTAACAGAATGATGCAAAAATTTAGTTTTCCAATTTCCCTTGGAAACCATGAAATTCACCCTTTCTTTATTTTCACTTACTTAAAAATTGCTAGGGTCCTAGCAGTCTTTATCATTACAGAAAAGTCCTTTCTAAACTTTTTGAAAAGTGCTTAGTTTCTGTGGAAAATATTATTGTTAAAACAACAAACATGCTTCATTTTGGAAACAAAGCTATAAGGCATGATGGGAACTGTAACTCAGTTGTCCGTGAGTGTTTTCTATGGTCAGGCTTCACAGGAAACATTGTCCAGCAGAGTGCAAAGTTTTACTGATGTACAGCTGCTTCTAAAAGCATCATGAGAACACTCCAACTTGTAGATTAACCTAAAAGAGGAATGTATTTCATGTCCTGGCAGAACCTTTATTAGCATTTTGAAACTGAAATATAATTGTGGGAAAGAGCAACCCAAAGCATTCATTTTGGTCCGTTTATTGCCAAAAGTAACTTCAATGAAGCAAGTTGTTGCAGCATGTAAGGACATACTGTCTTCCCAAGTAACCATTAAAGGCTTATTTTAAAAAGTTGAAATAAATTTATCATTTTAGCAAAAGGAGAGGGGCTGTAATAACCTACTGAAGTGCATTCTGTATGACTTCAAGGAAAATAATTTTTAATATTCTATTCTATCAATTAATTGAGATGATATATTTGATATAGATTATATTGGAAGTTACGATATGTACATGGAGATGAAGGGAACCAGCAACTCAGCCTGTGATCTGCAAATTCTAACCATCCCTAATCTTTTAAGTGTTCCGTATTTAAGTTGCTTGTTTCTTTCTCCCTCTTTCTCTTCACAAAAGCCTAGATGACTTATTAAGATGTGGGGTCACCTTTGCAGCTAATATGGTGGTGGTGGACAAAGAAAGTACAATGAGTGCCGAGGAAGACTACATGGCAGATGCTAAGACTATCGTAAATGTTCAAACACTCTTTAGGTAAGACATTTTTGCAATCTATCTATACATCTTCATTAATCATGAAATACTTAATGTCTTTTGTACTCAGATAAGAAATTTTTTTTTCTTTCTTCTACTTAAGTTTTTCTCTTATATGAATTTGTGTCTTACATGAGCAAACCTTTTCCCACCCTGCTTAGCAATACACTCAGAGTACTGAGGTATTCTCCTGAAATCTTAGATGAAATTCTATGCATCCCAAAACTGGATGTTCGTTTTAAAAGTCAACTGTCAGGTTTGCAGGAAGGAAAAGAAAGCCACTCTTGAATACTTAGGACCAAAGACAGTTGAGAAAAGAAATTTTTCCTCAGTGCAGCAGTCTTTCACAGTAATGCTAAAGCCAGTATGAAAAGCAGATCCTTCTAAAAGGTAAGCAATGCATCACTATGAAGTTAGTAGTAATTGTTCAGGTTTTGAATAGTTTTGAACAAAAACTAGGTTTTTAGGCACATGTATGCAACATTACGTATGACAACAACATACTAAGAGTCATGAAGGAATAACTGAATACAGAGTGAAAAAAAGATCAGTCTAGTAAAGAGGCTGAGAAGGCAGTGCTGTGATGAAGAGCTAAACGCCTCACTTCGTGTTAAATATCTTGTTTCAACAAGTACCAAGAGATACGTGTCCCTTTAAACTGAAAAAAGTTCTTATTTGCTTAAAAACCAAACCAAAACAAAAAAACACCAAAAAAACCCCCACATGAAACAAAACACACTCTACAGTCAAGTATGAAATGCCTCCCTGATTTGGGGCTTAAGCCTAGCACTTCCTGTTGTTCATTCTAGTAAGACCTGGACAAAATGAAGTCCTTCCCTAGAGGATTCAGTATCATTCAATATTGCTGCCCTTTTCTGTGTCAAGCCTTCCACATAAGACCAGAGAGAGGTGCATAGTAAAAGTCTTCTGAATCTGTCAGTGTTTTAGAAAACTGAGCTTATTAAAACACAAGTATTTCAATGGAGAGATTTTTTTTTAATGCAACCGCATGTGAGAATGCAGTTAAATGCTGTTAGCATTTCTGCATGTGCTCAAAAGAAGCAAAATCTATGCTGCACGAGAAACTTTAGTTCTGTTTTTTTCTAACTTTGAGTTTTTGAATTTGTACCCAATACAAGCACAAGTATGTGTTTCATAATCACACCTAAATTTGATTTAGAAACTATAATTGAACTTAATCTGTGCATCATTCAAGTCTACTCTTAACTGTATTGTGCTAGGGTATCTCACTGAGGTTTTGACATGTATCACTTAAGTTTTTCAGAAATATATTTTACCCCAAATATAAAACAGAAAAATGAGTTGAATAAAAAATAAAACTTACAAAGTATCAGTTGATTTTTCCTGTAGTTGTGTTCTATCTTGTAAAAAATACTGAAAAAAAAAAATCATAGTAGTACAGTATGTACCATAGGTATGCAACTAGAACTTACTATATAATCATTCAGTTGTCTTGCACGATGCTGACAACTAGATGGCAGCTTTAACTCATGTATGAACTATATATCTGGTTCGGTATAATTTTAAGACCGCATGGTACTTTTTACAGATATCAAAAGCAATCAGAATATCTTGGTTTAAGACTTAACAATACTTTTTCAGAAAACTTTGTAAACTTTCACAAGTAGTGTGTTTTATAATTTTTTTCCCTAGAATACCTACAATAATTTCACTGCAATTTTTATATTATGTAGAAGTTGTAGAAATAAGTAAGCTTTGGGAAGAGGCATAAGGTAGTGGCATTTACCTGTTCTACAGAATAAACAACATTCATTGCACCAAGGTAAATAGTTTTGTAAATGAACTTTAAAAATATGTTTAAAGGTTTTTCATTACTTAATAATAGCTAATAATATCAGAAACTAATGAAGAAGAGGCTAGACATGGTGAAGAACAACAGCACTTAACACAAACTGTAGTGTTAAAGAAGGATTTTAAACCACTGGAGTTTTGCTAATATATGCTGTTCTCAAAGACATCACATCAATGAAGAAGATTTCACTTAAGTCTCACCAAATGAAATCATTCAGAAGAAACAGGCTAATCTAAACCTCACTGATTTGATTGACTCAGATCAGCTGACCTCATTAAGGGTTGCAGACAGGCCTGAAAAGGTGATGTAAGCGTGCTGCAGTACTGTTTGGCCTAGGTTGCCAGTTCTCATATACTTGTTCTGGCATTATGCCCTGATTTACATAAATTAATACTCTTGCTTTGCCAGAAGAGTGTGTCCCCCCCTACACCTTAGAAGACAGATGCATTGTTTATAATGACAGGGTTACTAGCACCTTTAAGGCTAGAAACTGCTCCATACCAATTAAAACTGTGACACAACCCTAGCTTATCTGACTTAATTATAGTTAAAAGGAGTAAAGAAGTGTGACTCAAATGGTCACACTGACTAAGAAAGGAAATCTTTAATCCTTTGGATGGGAAAGAACAAGTTAGCATAGTTTAAAAGTACAAGGAGAAATTACTAGTTTTGAACTGTATCCTAGAGATGCTTTTCACTTTTTAATATGAAATATGAAGCCAACCATTGAGTCCCTATTGACAGTTATGAGTCCACCTCAGAAAAATAGTGGGTTTCCTCAGGTAGTAGATCTGTGCTAGAAGGAGTGTTTATATTTACTCTTGCTTTCTATTAATTAATGGGTTTAGATGTTGGTGTTTGGGAGGCCCCGTTATTAAGTTGTTTTTAGCTAACATCTTGAAGGCTATGTTTCAAACACTGCAAGAAGCCTATTGACAGCAGTACACCTAACAAGTCAATAGTGCGGCTGGTATCTAGCAGTCAGCATCAATTTATAGATAAACCAAATGAGGTGTTATGATGGCATTACATTGTTTTCTTGGTTTATCTTTTTGGTTCGGGAAAGAACTAAATGTATCTCTTGCTTGTCTGATTCCCAAATACCAGTTCAACAGCAACCCATGTCTTCCATCACGCTGATTAGGGCTTTCTCTGCCCCATCCAGTCCTTTTTTACCAGAATGGGACAGAAAAGAGGGATCTTTGCACAGAAGTAGCCCGCTCCAGTGCTGAAAGCTTGCAGGCAGTGTGCCTTACACCCAGGGCAAGAGGCAGTCTGGCCCTGACTACCTGGAAAGTCATTTGCCCTAATTCCGCTAAAAGGCACTCATAAGTAAAAGATTAATTTTGCCAATACCAGGTTTGAAACCGATTTCCTCATGTAAATCAGTTTTCATATCTTGGTGATAAACTAAACCCATTTTTAACAGAAACCTAGTAACCTGCATTTTTTCCTGTAAGTTGTGTATATTTTATCGTTAGATCAGCTTTTAATTTCCTGTTACTCTTAGTTCTGAATGTTATATTGTTAGTTTTCAAATATGAACGCCTGTCCTTTAATACAGCAATACAAGAAAATTTCCAGCCAGCAGAAGCTTAAGTTAATCTATGCTACATGATACAGAATTAATGCAGAGGAAATTTATTCTCTTTCCTCAGAACTTTAACACATTTGTTAAGCTACTTAATAAGTACAAGTTCATACCCACAAGTGTGATATTATCAGGATTTTTTTCAATTTTCATGAGCACTTCACAGGTTTTTATAACACACAGCATAAAACTGAAGATGTACCACAGTTGCATCTCAAGGGTGTGGTTATCATGTATTTAATCTATCCATGTAGCCTCCATTCCGTAAGCGCTTAATCTTTAGTAGGACATAGTAGACTTTGTATAACAATACTACACCACTCAGTTTGTATCAAAGTCTGACTAAGAGCTAAAAAGGTACAGAAACTCCTGAGCATGCACAATGCCTTTCAAACTACAGTGCACACAAATGGTCATTAAGTGATTCACATTCTCATCCAGTTTGCCAAGTCCATTTTTCCTTGTATGATCACATGTAATATTTGGTTATTCACAGGGACATGATAACTGCTAACATAAGAATGGCTAGCATTTCTACGATCATATGTTCAGAACATGTTTGGGATCATGTGATCATTACCAGTCTACATTTTGGCATCAACAGACCTAGGAAACTGTATTGCAATAAGATGGCATTAACACGTACTGACAGATAGTTTTGACATACAGTTTCCCCACATTTAGGCTCCACTTGAATTGCCATTTCAGTGAAGTTGCTCCCTACAAAAATGAGGGAAAAAGACTAAAGACTTGCAAAAAGGTACATTGGATTCCATTTGACACTAACTTACTAAATTCAGCTTTCAAGAAAACCACATTAATTTGTATCTGAATGGAACAAAAGCCACATTAATTATGTCATTAGTACTACAATTATCTGTTGTTACATGTAGATAAGTACTTTCAGGATCAGCAGAACAGATAACAAATGCACATCTCATTTTCTGACACTAATCTGTAGAGGAAATACTCAAATAATAATCTAAGTTCTATTCCAAGTTGTTTAGTATTTGCATAGCATAAACTACAAATTTCTTTCTAGTTCTTAGAGCCCTGGGGGCTGGGGAGGGGCTCTTTAGTCTGCTTCATGAAAATCTGTGTAATTCAGCCAGATCAGAGTTAAAATTTCTTCACTGTTTTTTGTTATTGGAAGCCTGAATTAGTGTTAACTTATGAATATTTTGTATATGTAAATATTTCAAAGTGAGAACATAACTATACATAAGCATACATTTTCTCAGCAACTCCCAAGAAGTGTCAGTTTTCATCTATGTTGCTCGGTCTGTGGACACAGAGCATACAAACAGAACTCAAAAAAAAAATCAAATGGAAAGAGTGCATAAGCCAGTTCTAATAAAATGGTAGTTCACATGCAGCCAGCTACTAAGTGCAGGCTATATAGTTTTGCATTTTTTGTTGTTTCTTACAGATTTGTATCATTTTAGAAATTATTAAATAAAATCTCTGGTAATGAAATTAAGTGGTTACTTTCCAGCATTAAAATATTTTATAAGCTCAACCTTTGAATGTATGTTTGCTTCTTTGAATTCTACAGAGAATGTTTTGTAGTTTCCTCTGCTATTATACCAGCATTTCATTGTGCCAAAAACCACCACAGGTTTCAGGGACTTCATTAAAAACATGGACATGAGCACAAGGTGTAGCATTATGTAGAGCCTTACATTTGTGAATTGTTATAATTAGAGGTATAACTATTGCATTCTTTTAAAATACAGGTTGTTCTCAAGCCTAAGCATTATCACAGAACTAACTCACCCAGCCAATATGAGATTCATGCAGTTCAGAGCCAAAGACTGCTATTCTCTTGCTCTGTCCAAATTAGAAAAGGTAAGGAGATTTGCCTCCCCCTGCCCCCAGTTTAAATGTTGTCATTTTAAGACTTTTTCTGATTTTGTGACAATGCTTTCAAAACAAGTGGAAACAGTGAAATGGTTTTATAGTTGCAGAGCTAATGTAAAAGATTATTTTTTCCAAATTCTACCCTCATTTAAGAATGAAGTTTGATTTGAGTTCCATCACTTTACAATATAATATTAATTCACCAACCCTCTGGTGGAATTTACTCAAGGAAAATTGAATATTTTTGGATAACTGAATATTTAAAGCTAATATGGTTTTCCAAGAGGCTGCCACAGGCAATTAATGTGGAAAATATTTTAATTGACTAATGTCATGGTTTAACCCCAGCTGGCAATTAAGCACCACTCAGCTGCTCGCTCACTCCCCCCACCCAGTGGGATGGGGGAGAGAATCGGAGGGGAAAAAGTAAAACTCTTGGGTTGAGATAAAGACAGTTTAATAGGACAGAAAAGGAAGGGAAAATAATAATAATAATAATATTAGAATATACAAAACCAGTGATGCACAATACAGTCACTCACCACCCACTGACCGATGCCCAGCCAGTCCCCGAGCCACGGTGCCCCAGCCAACTCCCCCCAGTTTACATACTGGGCATGATGTAATGTGGTATGGAATATGGCTTTGATTTGTTTGTGTCAGCTGTCCTTGCTGTGTACCCTCCCAGTTTCTTGTGCACTCCCAGCCTCCGCTGGCAGGGCAGTATGAGAAATTGAAAAGTCCTTGACTTAGTATAAACACTGCTCAGCAACAACTGAAACATCAGTGTGTTATCAACATTATTTTCATCCCAAATCCAAAACACAGCACTGTACCAGCTCCTAGGAAGAAAATTAACTTTATTCCAGCTGAAAGCAGGACAACTAAACACTTAAAACATATACAGCTTTTATTATAATGCATTTTTTATTCCAATTCACTTTAAAGGCACTATAATTACATATTCTGTATACAGTTCCATGTATCTGTATGGGGTATTTGCGTTACTGTGACAGTTTGAGAACAGCAGTTGTTCTCTGTCAAAGGGCAGTCCTAGTGACGATAAGGATAGTAACACTACTTAAATGCTAGATAAAACCTTCATATGCTATACATTCTAGCGCACATGTTGGCATTTTCAAGCTGTGGAACAGGGAGGCTATATGGAGATAAGTTTAATTTGATTTGCTTGTCCAAAATACTATCGCTAAAACATTAGATGGAGCATACGAAATAACATTGTGCATCTGTTTAACTTGGTAAATTCAAGGACAATCCTCTTTTTCACAGATCTTTGTTGGTGATCTGACCTACCTACCTCTGCAGTCCACAAAACTTACAGTATCACCTTCATGATCTTTCAGACCATTTTCTGAGTTTATGAGAGTAAGACAAATAATATCACTGTGCCAGTCTTCAAGGATAGAGATCTTTCACTCCAGTCATCTCTTTTTCCCCTTGTTATCAATCTAAATATTATTGCTAGGTTCTCTTGTGTAGCCTCCCAATCTCTTCACCTCAGATATCTTACATATCTTAGCAGATCTGATTTCATGCTAAAATCATTATCATTATACAGCATATAATTTCCATTTCCTAGCTGTACAGTAAATTTCCTAGATTTTGGGGATTTCAGATATTTCACTATTTACTGTATAATGTTCACATAGTTAATTTTAATAGATATTTAATGGAAAACAGCCTTTTCATACAAACTTATCTTCACAGGCCAGCTCCTAGTTTCTTACACAGGAATCGAACTCTGCAAAAATTCAGCCTGTCTAGATGAAATAGGATAAGTATTAGAAGTCAATCTTTTACTCAGTTGACTGTTATGCTTACATTTTGACCACAAGATGTAAATATCTGGGTGATATTTTGTGATTTGTTGACCTTTGCCTGAAATAGAACAAAGGCTTAATCTTATTTAGGTGGTGTTCTAGCACCATAAAATGGAGAACTGCGAGGAAGCTAGACAGAAGTTGTTACGCAAAGAGAGGAGCAGTTTGCAGTGGGAGGCACATCTTCATTTGGATTATTCCACTCCCACTATCCATTAAGGTCTGCACCGGTGGTTCCTCCATTTTAGCACTCCCTCCCTCAATGGTAACTTCAGGAAGAATAAGCTGAAACTGGCTGGAATCATACATTGCCAGTTTATTCAGGGCAACAAGTGCCAACAGCTGGATGGTGCCTTCAAGACTGTGTTCCAACCTAACTTAGTTCCTTGGTGTACTATAACCAACAGCATTTTCTTTTTTTTTTAAACATATTCCCTTAATCCATACAGTTTAGTGATAAGGGGAGGTAAGAATAGTAACAGCTTTCCCAGTATGTGGTGCCTACAGTTGCTTCTGGAATACTCTGTGGGGCTGTAGCCTATCTACTTCAATGCAGTGAAACCAGGATTTTTATCTCAGTTCTCTTTCTTGGTTTACATAGGCGCCTTCATTTTTCCAGCAGAGGTTCTGGAAATCATTAGAAATATTATAACTTCTTCCCTATCTTTATTAATTTATTGTGCAAATGTAAAGTTGTGAATATAGGTTGGAAGCTGAACAGTTAATTAACTTCCTATCCAAACTATGCTATGCTGAAATAGAGGTAGATAAATTACCTTAAAGAACATTTTCTTCATTGCTGTTGAAGTTGCCTGCTGTTGATATTTCCCACTCATTTCATCTTAACATTTGCAGGGAGCACTTCACAGGTGGTGCTGTAGTTCATTTGATGTTTCAGAACTCCCTCATGCAAAATGAAAGGCAATTAAAAACTCGAGTAAAAATTATCTAATGCAGTCAAATGTACAGTTGATTGTTATTTCTGCATTAAGCACCTCATTTGCAGAAAGACTAAAAAAGTCAGGCAAGTTGCCTTCAGGTAGCACTGAAACACACATGCAAAATTGACTTTTCAACCTAATGGGCTGCAGAAGAAAGATACGCAAATCAGAAGTCCATCTGCTGTTGCAGCTGCAACTTTCCTCATTTCAGAGACAAATAAATCTGAACACCAAACTCAGCACTGACGTAGGAGAAAGCAATGGCCCTTAGACAACAGAGAAAAGGAAAAAAGAAGCCACCCACGGTCTAAACTTAAAACTTATGTTCTCCATTTGTCTTAGATAAGAAAAAAATGAGGTAACCACTCCCTCTTTCTTGAAAGAAAGGGTTTAGAATGTCTCGGATAAGAGTCACACTTTAGTTTTCTATGATTTTTTTATTTTCCCAAGTAAATATTGCAGGTGTTAACTGAAGGATAAAAATTCTAAACCTTTAGGTGATCATTTTAAAATATGTGCAAACTCCTATATCTTTTAATCAAACCAATAGTGTGATTTTGTATCTTCCACAGCAATAAGCACATACATGTTAGGTGAGCGTAAATCTGTCTGGGATGGCCCAGTATATTTGCAGTGATATACACAAAGCCAGGCTGCTTTTTTCACCTTCAATTAAGAACAGGGCATGCTGTCTCCATTTGTTTTTAATATTGTTCAGGTTTTAAGCAGATTTGAAGTAACATTAAGTAATAGCATGCAGTAATGATATATGGGTTATAAAAAATAGATTGGTACCTCTTAATTGGTGTAAGTCTTATTTTAGATGAATCTCTAATGATTTACATCAGCTACAATTCTAAAACTGTATAAATAATTAGCATACACATTTGGCTGTTGAACTGATAGGTTTTTAGAAAGCTGTTCCAGATGAACAACAGAAAATGAATCAGTTCTTGCCAAAAAGGTAGAACAGAAGCAATTAAGAACACATAGTCCAAGATATTGTAAACTGTTCTAGAGGTGAAGTGTTATCGATCCAAAATCCCTTATGTCGAGAAAGGTACTGTAAAGAGCTTTCCATGCCCAGATTTCTAATCAGTCTTATATCTGACATGGGCAACAACTGACATTTACCAAAACTAACAGTGCACTGACTGTTCCCTGCAATAAGCCACTACCTCTGTCACCTTTATATGTTCTTGCATGACCCCCAGGCCCCGCCCCCCCCATATCCTTGTATGTTCATTAAAGCAACTTTGCATCGTTTGTACACAACAGCATGGCAGTTCCCATATTACTGTCTATATCAGAGGAGAATATATTAAATCAGGATGGGCCCTAGATCTCTTTCAACCACTGGCAGAGTGGCCAAAACAGGGCTTCAGGTTAGTTTGGGGTTGGTACTTTGTTACTGGTATCATAGAATTAGCTGTTACGAAGGAATAGGTATTTATTTAGAAATAGTAAAAAGATAAAACCATGATAAAGAACCCTAAAAAGGATTTGACACAAATATAAATGGAGGTAGAAAAGAGGGACATAAACTGAAAAGCTTATGAACTTGACCTTCTAGGGAGATATTCTCTGGTATTCTGACAATATGCAAACCCAAAAGGAAATAATTAATTAACTTCAAATTAAATGGCCTATATGGAGGAAGCACATGCTAAGAACTTCTCAAAACCACAAGTGTACACCTGTTATTACTTAGAAAGAAAGCAGTAAAAATTCTGAACTTCATGACTTGAGCAAAGCCACAAACATAGGAAGACTGAGGATGAAGTAAAGATCTCCATCTATTAATAGCGGTGTCTTAAAATGTCGTCTATATATGCAAAGTTCTACAGGATGCACTCATGCCATGATCTTTTATTTATGTTCCTAGAAATGATCTATGATTTTCTTTAAGTATTTATATCCCCTTCCTCATGAATTCCAAAAAGTGTCAGGGAAGGAGCTGCTGGGCATCACACTTATCATGAAATAAAACTGCTGGGACATTCTGGCACATTTCTGGCTTCTATATCCTCAGTATTCTCTGGGAAGCTAATAAGTCTGCAAGTAATAAAGCAGAACTCAATGCAAAGTGCCTGAGTAAAAATTGTATTTCTCACAAATCTCTTTTAAGCAAGAATAAGGAAAAAGCAAGCCTGTAATAAGAAATAGAAGGAAACAATGTAAGAAATTTAAAATAAAGGGGGAGAATAAATTTCTAAGCTTCCATTTTAAAATAAAACAAATAGGAACATCCTTATGTTTATCATCAGAATTTTGGATAAGAATCAAATTATTCCCCAAATATCTCTTGCCTTATCCCACCTTTCTTGGCACAAAACCAGAATCTGCTGCAAATTTCTCTCAACAGATGGAAGGATAAACATAATACCTGAGTCACATGGTAGGAGGATAGTCACTTCACAGCCAATTCCCTATAAAATATTTTATGGCATGCATCTAAAAGGATTTAATGTAACATATGTTATAATATGCATGTAGTTTTAATTTTGAAGTATTTGTTGTAAAACAAATTTTTTCCATAATTCACACACAAGTTTTTATTCTCAATAGCAATTGAAGAAAAATATCTTCTACTTTGACTGCACTAAAAGAAAAGCACTCAAATATATGAGATCAAACTACAAAAGAAATACATAAGTTCTTGTTTCTGTGGCCTACACCAATAAGCACAATAGTGTGCTTATCTAGGTAAAAGTGTTCTTTGTACAATTAGACTGCTTTCTTCTTCAACTATCAGAAGTACACAACATGCTAGAAACACCCCTTTGCTGCTCAGCCATCAAAGCATGTGTGTGTGTGTGTGTGTGCATATGTGAGAGCATGAGTGTATAAGCATGTATGCATTTCTTATGGAGAAGAAACTCTAATACAAGCCAGTAGAATTTGGTCAGAATATAGAGAATGTTTGGAACAAAAAAAACCCTGAAATAATAATTATATTTTGTTTCCTTAAAAATTTTGAAACCCCTTAAATCTGAAGAGCTTGACAGAGTGACATTTTATAAAGAACAGATTAACGTCATATGTTTAAGAGTTATTTGCTGTGTATTTTTATCTGGAGAGGAAATTCTTTTTGCGTGACATCTTTTTCAACTCCAGTCATATGAAGCCACAGAAATCAACAGGTACAACCAGACTGTCCAACAACAACAAACAGGGGTTAGAATGCTGCTGTTCAACCAGACCATTAGTTAGAGCAGACTGCCCATTTGCATATAACAGAATCAGAGCATGGTTAGGGTTGGAAGGGACCTTTGGAGGTCATCTTGCCTAAGGCCCCTGCTCCAGCAGGGCCACCTAGAGCCAGAAGCTCAGGACAATGTCCAGAGGGCTTTTAATTATCTCCAAAGAGGGAGACTCCACAACCTCCCTGGGCAACCTATGCCAGTGCTCAGTCACTCTCACAGTAAAAATGTGTTTCCTGATGTTCAGAAGGAACCGACCGTATTTCAGCTGGTGCCCATTGCCTCTTGTCCTGTCCCCTAGGCACCACTGAAAAGAGCCTGACTCTGTCTTCTCTACGCCCTCCCTTCAGGTACTTATACACATTGATGAGATCTTCCCTGAGCCTACTGTTCTCCTGGCTAAACAGTCCCAGCTGTCTCTCAGCCTTTCCTCATAGGAGAGATGCTCCAGTCCCTTGATCATCTTCATGGTGCTTTTATGGACTACCTCCAGTAGCTCCATCTCTCCTTGTACTGGGGAGCCTAGAACTGGACATAGTACTCCAGGTGTGGCCTTACTAGTGCTGAGTAGTGGGGAAGGATCACCTTCCTCAGCCTGCTGGCAGCACTTCTGCTAATGCAGCCCAGGACATTGTTCGCCTTCTTCACCACAAAAGCACATTGGTGGCTCATGTTCAACTTGGTGTCCACCAGCACCGTCAGGGTCTTTTCTGCCAAGCTGCTTACCAGCCAGTCAGTCCCCAGCATGTACTACTGCGTATATGTGGTGGATGTAATTGTCTCAATTCCAAGACACGTAACATTTCTGTACTTTGAGAACACATCTTATTCTTCATGACATCTCTGAACTGAAAGCTTGATATTTCCTCTCTTCTTAAAATAACAAAATCACTTCCAACCTGTAGTTTTGCTCTCTGATAACTGAAGGAAGCACATTGCGGTATGATCCCTCTGCAACTGAGACGTGATAAGAAAAAGGCGTAACTATAGTTATGTTTTTCTGCATCCCTTCCCCAGAAGCATCAGAGCAAGAAGTTTCTACCCCAGTCCATGTCTGATCCCATCTCATCCTCACATTCACTGAAATACTATTTCTTCCGTTTTGCATCAGATTCTGTTCATGTTTCGTGTTCCTGTTCCTAGTACACTTTCTGGACCTGAATGAGAGTCCACTGTCAGCACCAAGGAGTTGGAGCAGGAATAACAAAAGCTTTGCTCTAAGCAGAGTTGAAATCCCTCAATCTTTTTTAAAATGATCTGGTAGAATATGCCCATGCAATTTGAGATGTGATGATTGAAACAACACATGCATTAAACAAAATCTTTCAACCTGAAAAACTGTAAGTACTGAACAAAGATGCTACATATTTGTAGAAAGAAACTATATTGAGAGTAAAGGGATTTTACACTTTTGACCTCTCTCAAGGTAATATCAATTTGATGTTTTTATTACAGTCCTTCCAAAACCAGCACTAAAAGTATTTTCTATTTTTTAATTCCTTAACAGAAAGAGCGGGAGAAGGGATCTAATCTGGCATTTATGTTTCGACTGCCCTTCGCTGCTGGCAGGGTTTTCAGCATCAGTATGTTGGATACGCTGCTTTATCAGGTACTATGAACAATAATGTGACTTATCTTAACACAGACATGCAGTGTTACCACCTATTTTATTGTACTTAATTGTTAGATGACCCTGTTTTCCTGCATGTAAGCCATTCATGTGCATGTCTGTACCAGGAACAATCAAAGGCAAAAGATAATGGAGCATGTTCCACACGACAGTACTAGCTCAGTTATCAACCCCAAAATCACCCTGTCCTTGCACAAATTCTGTTGTTAAACCACATAATACTGTTTGTGAACCTCTCCAGAGTTAAATAAGCGGGATAGTTTTGATAAGGCCTACATAAAATACAGATTATACAGACTAATAACGCTTGTACTCTGCAACAAAAAGGCAGTGCCCATTCCCACGAAGTAGTGTCTCTAACCACGAAAATCAACAGAATTACTTTTTTGAGTAATTCATCAGTCATCTGCATTTGCTGATAGAGGCCTCAATTATTTCATTGTGTCCTGTCCTCCTACTCATGTCGACTAGACCTCCAGATGACCAGTCATCATACCTTGAAGTAACCCATTCTGGCCCTCACAAGAAATATATGCAGTGGTTACAAAGAGACAGTGGGGGAAGAAAAGGCAGCACTGAACTTTGTTGCTGAAGAATCCAGGACAGAGCTCCTCATGCAAAAAGAAGTTGATGACAGTCAGTGGGGATAAGGGAAGGGCAACAGCCTCAGACAGTTGAAGAAACAATATATCAGAAAATACGAGGTCAGGACAAATGAAGGTAGTAGTTGCTGGTTTCAGGGTGGAAAAAGAAGAGACTATTGCCCTCGCTCCTCAGCAATGACCACCTTTCTGCACACCCTGATACACTGGGATGCCCAAGCAGCAGCCCCCAGCACTAGCCTTTAAGGATGAAGGTACGCAGAATAAGCAGCAACACCACCATGGCCCATATAGTCTGCTCACCGAAGCAGCTACCTACTTTGCCTATACCTAGAGGTAGCCTGTGGATGCTTTTGTATTCAGGTGCTAAATGTTCTTTCAGGGAAATTAGTTTCCTTGGTAATTTGGTGCATGAAAGGTGTTCTTTCATCTCAATTCTGCTTCCAAATAAATTCCCTGAAGGCAAATTCAACATAAATAGAAAAATTCCTGGAGCTAAGCTTTTCTCAAAAAGTCATTAATACAGAAAACAGTCACGTATGTGGACAGGTACCAAAAGCAGATCAGCCAACAGATGTAAAGCCATTTATCAAATTCTAGATGTTTTAGAAATAAATGTATTTGCTTATAAAACATGTTTTTAATCGTGTCGCAGAATATCAACATCACATATGGCAAAATTTTTTTAAAAAGTAGATTAAGACACCTATATAGAAACAGATCTGTCATCAACAACTCCTGCCAGCACATAAGTAACTTCAATATTTTATATTTGTTCCTAGACATGATCAGTCATGCTATGACTTGACAGAGTAAAACCATTCACCAGGAAGTGTTTAAAACAAAAAAAACCCCACACTCATTCTCACTCAAATTCCACCCATTCTTTGTTTGAAGTCCTACTGCTCAGGTGAACTGTCATTTTTCTAGAATTATCTTTCTTATTCCAAGTTATAATTACTATGACAGCAAGTTCTCTCTGTTGTTTTTCATGGTCCCATCCTTTTCTGTATGACATCTTTTTCTTCTGCATACAAGGAACAGAGTAAATGACGTGGGAAACGGCAGGGTTCATCTGGTGCTTCCTATTTTAGGCCAAAAGAAAAGCCTTCGACTTATCTTTAGGACACTGACTGAAAAATGAAAACTTGGTCTAGCAAATCCTTGTGAATACACTTGGAAATCTAATGATAATTCCATAGCATAAATGATGCGGCCAAGATAACAAATAGGTGAAGGTTACAAAAAATTTTCTTATTTTCAAGAAGATGCTCATTGGCATTTACCCTGTCACAACTGGAAGATTACCAGTACAAAAATTAAAACAGTTGAATCACTATGTATGAAATTAAATCTGTCTAGCTTCTGAGTTTAAACAAATTCAGATGCTATAACTCTAAAGGATTTATATAACACCTTTGTAAGGTATTTCCTTATTAAAACTTACTTGCTAGCTCCGTATTTGCATTAAGCCAAAAGAGCTAATTGCAAGTTGTGTTCCAACAAGGATTGATAGCCTGCCTTGAATGCTGCCCTACTACACCTAAGAAGAGGTGGCAATGAACAGTCCTACAGTTAGCAGAGCACCCACATGGCCCTCTGTTTCTAGCAGCCCAACTCATAAGGAGGAGAAATATTTGTGCTTTTAGCTGATCTAATGTCTGTTCCTGGTCTTAGCCTACACTTACATTTAGCTTAATTTCTACCTTTTAACCAATCAGCAAAACATTTCTGTTAGCAGAGCAACAAGCCTGACCTAAGATAAGGCAGATCAACCCTTAAGAAAATACATGGATTGGTGAAGGCAAATGACTTGTTTGAATTAAAATAACAGTAGTCTCACCTTAGTATTACCCACTACTCAGTGCTGCAGACCCATCTAACATACGACAGCATTTCTTTTGCACAGAAGAGTTCATTATTATAATTTCACACCTAATAAGGCTAACACCTTACTTCCATCGATCTTACGTCTACATTCATCTTCGCTTTCATGGTGCCTTATTATGCCTTAGTCTCTTTGAATCCTGTATGTACATTGCATGCATATGCAGAACCAAATAAGAAAACTTATTTTATGAAAGTAGATTCAGCACAAAGAAAGGGATAGCTATTTCTACAGTAATTAAGATACTTAAAGAGATTGACTGTAAACACAGATGTACAATTTCTTTGAAATACACACGTGGTGCTAATGGTTACTTGCTCATCTGTTCATTAAAGCTTTTTTTTCTTTTCCGTCTCTCCTGTTAAAAATCTTGCAGTCATTTGTGAAAGATTATATGATTTCTATCACAAGACTTCTGCTGGGACTTGATACCACACCAGGATCTGGCTTTCTTTGTTCTGTAAGTTATTTAAAAAAAAAAAAAAAAAAAAATTACAGAGTATCAGAGAAGATTCCATACTGTCTGCAAAATACCTCTACTTTGTTTGTATGGCACTTCCTTTTGTGAAAGTCCAAGAAAGGCCACCTGTTTCCTTTTTCACCAGGGGAGAAGACAGGAAAACTAGATAGAAAACATACCCATTTTTAGTTACTTCCATAGTAAAAAACACCTCCCCCCCCCCCAAGAAAGCACAATACATTCTATAAAGCACACAGGAAAATAGGAAAGACAAGAAAACACAGGAAAAGTGCATTTTATATGAAATAGCAATGGCAGTTCAGCAACCAATTTTAAAAATTAAGTATATAAAAACCAGGAAGCACTACTTATATTGTACAGCATGGCTAGCACTTACACGCAATGCTATTTCACAACACCCATTTCCATCATAGGCAATAAAGGGCAGAACTGGATTTTACATAAAGATGTATTAAATGACTTTAGTTCAGGTGTCGAAGTTCAAAAGTCATCTTGTTATTATGTATGTCAATATTCCCCAGTGCAGAGTTTATTTTTTATATCTATTTTTTATATGTATATACACACACACATAAAAAAATAAAACCATAAAAAATTATTTTTTATTAAAAATAAAACCCACCTTTCTGTTTTCTCCCACACCCATCACACCCCAGGTGGCAAACAGATCAATAGAAGTTGAGTTATTTACCAGTTGCTTTCTGGGGAACTATAAAGAACTGCAGGATGTTGTTCGCAAAAAGGAAGTTATCAATGATGGTTTAAGAAAGATGTTTAAATAAAAACAGTTATGGATTTGTTGGTCAATCATTAAGCTTTGTTACAGTGAATGCAAGACAGCCGAATCTCTGAAAAGGGGCTCACGTATCTTGAAACAAAGCTAGTATAATAGTAATGAAATACTTGAGATTAATTTAAGACTTTCTTAGGCCATATACGCTTAGTGTATTACTTCCCCCCCTACTCCCTTCTCCCCAGATATTCAGCCTGCAGTCTAGCGAACAGTTATGTCTGCATTCAAAATATTTGCGCGTTCTTCAGTCTGTCCATCACCAGTTTTTTACTGCTGCCGATATTTAGTTCATTCTTTTATATTTTAGTCGCATATGAACACTGGATGAAGGATGCCATGTAAGTTTTTAAGTAATCTGAAAACCAGAACAGAAGTAATTTCATAAGACTGAACCATTTGCACTGCTATGTCTCCCAAACAGGGAGAGAACAAAAGAAAGTGTCTACAAACTCAGTAGAAGTTCCAGATTTGTTGTGGAGCAAAGGTGCAATACTACAATATGATCATTACCAGCTAGTGTCTAGTTTTAAATTTTTTTCAAGAGTAGTATAGTGAGCAAGTGATAAGCCCTCAAGAGTTAAAAGTCCTCCTTCCTATTATTATTTGTTCAGATGAAAATCACAGAAGAGGATCTATGGATTAGGACATATGCCAGACTATATCAGAAACTTTGTTCTTCTACAGGAGACATTCCAATTGGAGTCTATAGGACAGAATCCCAAAAGCTTACAACATCTGAGGTATGTCAGTTTATTATATTGTTCTTTGGATTTGATTACAGAATATACAACGTTCTTTGGTCCTCATAAGAATGGGAACCACTTATTTAAAGAGAATTGTGAATGCCGTATCTGCAAATGCACAGAATTCCAGTAACTGACTGAAGGTCTCCCTCTGCTGACACGTATATGGTCACATTAACTCAGGGCTCGCATTCAGCCCCAGACTTCACGAATACCCAGAGCCAGTCTGCTTACTGACTTTCAGTCTTGTGCTTGCCCACAGAGAACTGACTGATTGAAAACAAGGGGTAGCTCAGGCGCAGGACAGGACAGGCTAGGATAGCGAGCGCTAGTCTGAACTGGCGTGCTAATGGCAGTATCCATAACAAGCTGTATGACCAGGTCCTGTACCAGGCGTGACAAGAATATCAACACTGTATCTCAAAACAGGTGGCATTTCAGTATTCATGTGAATTTCTAACTAGAAATGAGCAACAAGAGAACAAATTAATGTTATTAAAAGTATTGTGGGATTTCTCTAAATTTAGCTGCCAAACAGTGGTAATTTTTTGTATATATGTATTTATGTGTCTGCCATATAAATGTATACATTTCTCCCTATAGAAAGAATGACAAAAATACTTTTTTCTGACTATTTAACATACATTTTTTTGTTTGTGCAGCTTTTATTTCTGTCATGTATAAGCCATTTGTTTACGTGATCATTAATACTGCCATCTCATTAAACCTGGCTCAAATACAGCTCTAAAATGCAACAGTAAACAACAACTTTCTCCTTTCTTCTGAAATACTCATAGTTTACTGATTTCCAAGACAGCCAATTTGTATTTTCTCTTCCATATTTCAGAAAAATGTTATAAAACATTAAGCCATGTAATGCTTAACTGCAAGATTTGTCTTGAAGGAAGTACAAACATTCAGTTAAAGTTAATTTAAAAATAAGGGTTAAAAAAAGCTATGCAAGATTCCACCAGGTTCACTGGTGTCTCTCTTTGTGGACCGCCAATACCTCTACAGGTGGCTTTTACAGCTTAGCCGGCAGACTGTGCCACTGCAATAATGTCAGCTGAGTTTTTTTAAATATAGCAGCATTAACATAATCCATCACAATCATTCCTTGGAGAAGAATATAGGCAGCATCACTGCTGGCATACAAAAAAGTCTGTCATAGCTTTCAACAAAACAGAAGACATGCCAGATTTTAAGAATTCATTAAATAAGGATAAGTAAGATAAAATTCATGGCAATGCTTTATTCTCACGTTCACAGCTGGCTATTTAATTTCAGGTCCAAAAAAGAGAATCAAGAACAGTTGAACTGTGAGCATAAAACATATTGTGAAGAGTGCATTTTGGTGGCCTGTTTTTTAACTTTCTGCATTTTCACGTGCTTTCAAACATGCAGGCTGACTGGCAAACAGCATCTGTACAGGGGAGGGGTAACTGTAAGAGTAACACTCATATTTTTTACATGCACTTTTTTCTTGGCAGGGGGCGGGGTAAGCATACACACTCTAAGTCTTCTGAGGCAAGCTTAACTGGTAAATTAAAGATCTTTCAAATGTTTTTCTGAAAACAAGATTTGGGACCATCAGTCACTTAACTCTAAACTCCTGATTTTAACATAACATTGGGAACCTCTTGAGCTTGTAAACATGCAGCTGCTCAAGTGCTTGAATACTTGATCAGACCAGGCCCAGATTTAGTTTAAGATAGTTATTGATTATCTTTTACAAGCCACTGTCCAATA
Organism: Gymnogyps californianus; assembly: GCF_018139145.2. Lineage (NCBI taxonomy): Eukaryota > Metazoa > Chordata > Aves > Accipitriformes > Cathartidae > Gymnogyps > Gymnogyps californianus. The sequence continues at coordinate 10,469,823 of NC_059478.1, read as the reverse complement.
GGTAAGAGGAGTTCTACTATTACTTCCTTCCAGCTTTCACAGGTAATCTCCTGAAGAGTTTGAATTAAATCAGGTAGAGGAAAAAGCGGGGGGGGTAAGGGAAATCTCCTAGTTAAGTTTTCAAATTGTCAGGTACTGGACTAATGTGGAAGAGTGGCACTGTCTTTGTTTATTAAGTGAAGTAAAAGCATTTGTTACTCTTTTTAAAAAGCTCAAGGCTCTGAATGGAGACCCCCAGTGGTATTTTCACACTTAAGTACTTCAGCAGTTTCTTGTTTAGTGAATGAGTATTTGTGAAATCCTTCCCCCTCTAGAGAGGGGCAGCGGAATCTTCCCTCATCTAGCTCTTCCCCAGAATACAAGAGAGCAACATCTAGCTCTGCTTCTGTGGTCTTTATGGTTAGATACCTGCAAATGCAGAGATGCTGAAAGCTGTAATCTTTCTGCAAAGTGTTTCTTTTGAAGTTAAAGGAATTTTCAACTAATTTCACTAATAAAATAATATTAGTGTGGGCTGTTATTTTAGCTTTTCAATATATTAAGCCAGAAACAACTTTAAAATACTGTTGGATGAGATCTTTAAAATGGAGGTTAGAGAAATGTAAATTGCTATTTTTCTCAGGAATTATGAACTTCTAACCATAATTTGAAGGTTTCTAACTCAGAACCTCCAATGTGTATATCAATTTGCGTTTAAACAGACATATAAAACTTATTTTATTGCACCTGGAAGCTGTCAGTTAATGGTTAACTTGAGTCACAAGAACAAAATACGCCAACATTAATATTTCTATATGTACGATTTCTCCTTTGACACCCCCTTTTTGTACTACGCAGATGAGAAGCCCTCACTTCACTCTGACAGATAAATATAATTCCTTTAAAAAGAAAGCAAATTTTCAGTGATGTAGTTACTAAATAACAAGCAAATTTAGCCAGCCTTTCAGTGACCTGCACCTATGGGTCAAACCATTTCCATTTCATAAAAAAAAAAAAGAGAGATGAAGTCTTCCTTACTACCTGTGTAGCTGATTTTCTGTGGTTCCTGTTAAACAGTCCATGTTTATCTCTTTAGATTCACTTCTGTTTAAATTGTCTTTTGTTTTCTTTTTCCCCTTCCTTTGTCAGTCACGAGAAACAGCTTCACAAGTAAGTATTTGCTTATTGTCTGCCTGTTCCTGGGTGTTGTGGTTTAAGCCCGGTAGGCAGTAAGCACCGCACAGCCGCTCGCTCGCTCCCCCCACACTGGGACGGGGGAGAGAATCGGAAGGGTGAAAGTGAGACAACTCGGAGGTTGAGATAAAGACAGTTTAACAGGTAAAGCAAAAGCTGCGTGTGCAAGCAAAGCAACATAAGGAATTCACTCACTACTTCCCATCAGCAGGCAGGTGTTCAGCCATCTCCAGGAAAGCAGGGCTCCATCACGCATACTTGGGAAGACAAATGCCGTCACTCCGCAAGTCCCCCCATTCCTTCATCTTCCTCCAGCTTTTATTGCTGGAGCCATATAGTATGGGATATCCCTTTGGACAGTTGGGGTCAGCTGTCCCGGCTGTGTTCCCTTCCCAACTTCTTGTGCACCCCCGGCCTATTCACCAGCAGGGCACTGTGAGAAGCAGAAGAGGCCTTGACACTGTGTAAGCACTGCTCAGCAATAACTGAAACATCCCTGTGTTATCAACACTGTTTTCATCACAAATCCAAAACACAGCCTCATACAAGCTACTATGAAGAAATTTAACTCGATCCCAGCCAAAAACAGTACAGTGGGTTAAACCCTGGGAGTAAAATCCTTATAGGAAATGAAACTATGCAATGGATCATCCTTAAGTAAATAAAGCTTAAAGCAACATTGTTCTGGACACAAACGTCTTATTAAAAATCTGAAAGCTGACAGACTGGGACTTTCAAAAAAGCCCAATGGAATTTGGTCCCTATTGGGCCTGTCCCTATTGAATTCTGAAGATAACAGATCATCTTTGCAGTCTGGTGAAAGCCTTGATCCTAAACACCTTAAATGCTAATTGACAAAAATCCCCAAGTTTATCATAAAAGGAATATGTGGCTGTACTTAACAATGGTTCAGACAGCTGTTGGAGCAGAAAAGCATTCCTAGAACGCTAGATGGAATTAAGGGCTGTTGGTATACAGAACAGTAAAATTATTTTAACATAGAACTTACAGTTAGTTAAAAATAAGGCATTGCTTCAGAATAGTATAGATGAATCTGCACATTAAAACTGTTCCATATTTTACACTCTCAGCTCCCAGGGAGCAGCAAGGCAAGGGAACAAAGATCCAAGAAACTAATTGATGTTTGGTGGTGTAGTGCTGTTACCACCATACTCACAGCTACCCTGACCATCTCAAATATGAACACTAGTGTGTTCGTGACTACATTCCCGTTCCTGCCACGTGTTGGCCAGCCTGAGCTAGTGTTTAAATAAGGGTGTGAAACATCCCATTAGAGCACCTTGCCTGAGTAGAAAACCCCCTGTGGATCACAGATGTCCAGCGGCACAAGTGAGCAATCACACCCATTTGGGCACACAGTCTGATACTTGAGATGGGAACCTGCCTTTAAAAAAAACTCAAAAAACCCCTGAAACTTAAAAAAAAAAAAAAGTTTAAAGGCAAAAGTTTCTTCACTTAATGTGTGACATACAGATTTTTCCCCAGTAAAAGTAGCAGTGATTCTGTAAAGACTTAACGTGCACCTTGGTACTTTCCAGAGATTTCACCATGTTTCTATTTTAAGGGATCTCAAAAAAAAAAAAAAAATACACTTCATAAAACATAAGATGATCAATTACTACTATATAGTAGAAGTGACATCATATCATCAATTATGCTTCTCATACAGCAGGTTTACAAGCTATGCAAAAAGGAAATTAAATGAAAAGAAATTAAAGCAACCAAACCTCAAAATAAATTAATGATAGTTATGAAAGTATTTTTAAAGGAAGTTTGAGACTGATTAAAACAGAGGGGGACACACAGAAGTACTCTGCGCTGAGCTTTTATCTTCTATGTATTAAACAGCTGCCACTGGCAGGCACGCTTTTGTGCTGCCTTTGAAAGAGGGTTTGGGTTTCTTTGGTTTTGCTTTGTCTTTAAACAGTTTAATTTTTTCCTCCTGCATACACTGAAGGGCCATTCTGCACACCTTTCTCGATAGGCACCGTAAAATCGAATAGTCACCTAAGTAAATATTTATCACCTTCATTTATGGTTTCAATTCACCTATCACAGTGTTTCAAAAGTTCACGCGAAGGATTTACAGAATCAAAAGACTTGTTCTTTTACTTGGCCTCTCCCAATTAATCTCTGGCTCAAAAAATGTGACTTACCCTCCTGTAATAATTAGGATGTTCGGTCTCTGCCTTTCCAATACTACTGCCAGCAAGTCCAGATGGCTCTTTTATCAAGAGTTGGACAAGGAAGGCTACCAATGCAGACAGGAAGAAAGGCAAAACAAGACCATCCTTTATGCTCAGTTTGTATCAGATTTGTTCACACCAAATAGACTCTCCCTATCCATTATCATATGGAATGTGCTTTGCCTACCTTAATCCTTACTGTAAAATACATGCAAAACCAAAATGTCAATGTAAAATAACAAAAAACAACAACAACAAAATCAAATAGCATTCCTATACACAGGGACTCATGGTTCTCTTATGCCCTACCCAAAATAACATCAGCTGAGTCAGTAACAAAACTTCAAAAATCATGTAATTTAAAAAAAAAAAAAAACAAACCAACAAACCCTTTCTATTGCAGACTAAGCTGAAGAGCCTCAATAAATTAGTGGGTTTTTGCATGAGGCTTATTGCAAGATCCTAGTCTAGAATATTAAAAATGTGATTTTTACTGGAGCATATTTAGTGTTCTTTTTAATTATTGGGTTTGATTGATTGATTGTTTTGTTGTTTGTTTGTTTGGGGTCTTTTTTTTTTTACATAGATAAAAGCTAGTCTGTGCAAAAGGGAAAAAAATTAGTATCTTTCTCACACTGTCAGACTTACTTACATCAAATATTATTTTATGGACTCCAGGAACCTTAGATTCTGTGCAGGACAGGGTGGTGAGCCTTCTAAAGAAAGACTATATTCAACACTGATGAGATCAACAGAATCTTGCTTTCAGATTTTATATTAATGGGAAAAGGCCTTTAGAACCTCAGTAGCTCTTCAGTTAAATTTGCTTTATTCACTGATCACTTCCAGCATATTGTGAAGTCTTTCTGTTCTTGGGGATTCATACAAACTGAGCCAGCTCCACTTTAAGTCGCCTTTGTTTTTTACTTCATTTATTTATTTTAAACACTCAACACACTGAAATCAGTCACCGGTAACTTGGTAATACGACTGCACTGATACCAGCGAGGGCTTCAGTATTTCAATATCAATAAAAGACATGTTTCAAAGATCACAACAATAGCTCAGGATTATAAGGAAGTAGTTTTGAAACTAGAAGCTAGAAGTGTTAGTTAAATGTAAAACAGACATTAAAACAATTTTGAAGTTATCTTTTGAAATGTTTCCTCTTATATTCCCTATGATCTTTTTGTATGTTAGAACTGCATATGTAGCCCATCCACTTGAGTTCTTTCAGTACTGCTGCATGCGTATACTATTGGTCATACTTGGGTGGCATGAAGAAAACACAGCAACAGAGGGCCAGATTTTAAGTCTGCTTGTTTTTGTTACCGTATGAGTAAAAAAGCAGCATTGCTATGCTTTAAGGTAGGAATTAATGACCTCATTTGCAAGAGATGCCCTGAATCACACTGAAGGCTAGTGCATACGTCCCTACTTTCAGCCGCAGAGGTGTTCCAGATATTATGTGCTGGAAGGTCAAAAATGCCTGGGAATTTGAGAGACAGGTAACACGCACATTCCACCTGTGGTCTTAAAAGAGTACTCAAAACGGTGCAGCCAAAGTTGAACTATTACTTAATGAATCCACAACATACATCTAAAAAGCAGTTACAGAACTTGAATTTCTAAAAATATGCAGACTAGAAAGAAAGTGGAGAAGTCATTCAGAACAGATTCCTAGATTCAGGAAAGGCAGTATCAGAAGGCTAGAGTTGTTCTTCTCAGAATCAAAATGGAATCAGATACTAAATAACGCTTAACTGCTTTTGCACTTGAGAAATGTATTTATATCATAAATAAGCATTTTACATAAAAAGTCAAAGTCTAGTAAAGGGTGCTCAATTCAGGAACACTTGCTGAGTACGAACAGCTGAATCCCCTCAGCTCCACTGCAACCAAAACACATGTTCAACTGCACTGTTAAAAAGAGGCGAGAACATCTTAATCTGCTTCCATTTTTTAAAGCCCTTAATCTCTCTTGTCATTTTCCTTTCAAGTCTCAAATCTCTATCAGTGTGGAAGAATGGGAAGACACTAAAGACACCAAAGAACAGATTAGTTATCGTAGTAATCATCGTAACTCAACATCTAGTGATCAGTCTGATCATCCCTTGTTACGACGAAAAAGCATGCAGTGGGCCCGACGGCTGAGCAGAAGAGTACCAAGACACTCTGGTAAAACAGCTGAGAAGATAAACCAGCAGCGGATGAACCTTTACAGGAGGTCAGAAAGACAGGAGCTTGCTGAACTTGTAAAAAACAGAATGAAGCATTTGGGCCTTTCTCCAGCAGGATATGGTATGATTACTATAATACTTTAATAAAAACATTAGTATTATGCAAGATGAACTTATTTTTAAGAACTGAGGGTGCCATAAACAAAATACTAAGTTTATGATAATGGTTTTTGTTTTGTTGGTTTAGGGAGTTTTTTTGTTTTGTTGCTTTTTTTTTTTTTTTACTGAGAGAAACTTGCTGGAGTGTTCTTAATCAGTTCTATTATCACCCATTCCTATTTTCAGATGGAAAGCCCAGAAGGCAGCATGTCAATCACATTTATATTTAGCACATGATATGTGTGTGCAGAATATATAAATATTCCCCTGTCATTGAACAACTGCGCCATATTTCCACAAACTTGTTGAAATCTAGATGAAGACAGAACTGTTGTGAAGTTCACTCATATGTCAAGGTGGGGAGTTGTTTATATGTGAAGGATATTGCATTTTCCCCACAATTTTTAAAATTAATGCCAAAGTGTCACATTAAAGTAATGTTTATGAAGCATGTGAACTAGGTCTTTAGATGCCATTTTTATCCATCAAGTCCTTCTCCAGCAAGGCTGATGCTGGGTTGCTTTTTTGTTTGGGTGGGTGGTTGGTTTGTTTGTGGTGGGTTTTTTTTGTTGGGGTGTTTTGTTTTGTTTTTTGAAGCTATTGACAAGAGCTCTGTAACACTCTTTTTAATACGTGCACCACAGCTGCCTGGGTTGCCTTTCTACGGCCTTGGCTCTGTAGCATGTTGTGTGGAAACCCCCAGCACTATGGGTTCCAGTTTTCCTAGAAACACCAAGAATTTCTAGATCCCAGCTTACTTGTCTGCATAGTAGGTCCAATCTGGAGCTTAGTGCTTTCTACTTCAGAAGCACCAACACTAGGGTTCCCATACTCAATTTTCATTTGAAGAATCTAAAATTTGCTGTTTTACAAATGTGTTACTCTTCATTTTTCAACACAATTATTTTTAAATTTGACTTATCCCTAAAATATCCATTAATTGAAGGTAAATATAGTATTTCCTGCAGAATGGATATTTTTATTTGTCCATTTTAACTACACACATTCTTAATGCAGAGTCAAAACATCTTTTGACACCAATAGCAATGTACTACCCAACAGTAGTTTTTATTGTTGCTATTGATACAAAATCAACTTAATTATGAGAGAAGGCTGCTACAGAAAACATGGTTATAGTTTTGCTCAATCTTTACAAATTAGATATGTAGATACAAGGTCTTTATCCCACACTCGAACTGGATAGTTACTATTCCTGCTTTCTTTGTGGATGCTATATGACTCTCTGCAGGAAGATTCAAGACTAAGTATTTTCCAGGATTGACACAGGCCACAATAACATTTGGTCAACCACAAAGAAGTTTTGTAAATTTGATTCATATTTATACTACTAACAAGAAAACTTTGTTGTATTCCTGCTTTTCTTTTAAAATCCTGGTTAAAAGCCAACAGTAAATGTTCATTTCATTATTTAAATTTAGGAAGATTATATACCATCTGCAGAACAGCAAAATCTTGATAGGTAAATGCTTCACCTGATTACATTTACCTGCCCCGATTCCGATTTATAGATTTTCATGATCACGTCCCTATTTTCCCTGTAACAAGATGCACCTCATTATAAAGGAAGCTTCTACTTTTACAACCCCAGGAACACTCACATTCTGAAAAAAAAACCCCAAACCCCTCAAAAAACCACAAACCAGTTTTGTACATGCAGTCAGCTGCAAACCTGGGTTGTCACATTCCCACTGCCATCTCTCCACCCTCCCTCACATTCAGAAAGAAATTTCAGAAGCCTTTCACCCCCCTTCAGAGCTATCTCACTCCCCACTCATCCCACTACATATTAAACATGGAATAGAAACTTTTAAATCTCCCTGTTCTTTCAAACTAGCAGGAATCAATCATGCCAGTCAGCTCCCTGCAAAAGTTAAACATACTCCTTAGTACTCTCTCTCTGCTTGTGCGGGGAACAATGAAAAAAAAAAAAACAAACAGGAAACAAAAATCACAGCTACTTATATATCTCCATGTATGGGGATGATCTCTAAAGCCAATTTCACATCTTCAATGTCCTTTTTACACTGATAACCTAATAACCTCTAAGACCTCCAGATTTAAATTCAATTAACTGTGAATTTATTTAAGTCGACTGAGACACAACAGTTTTGACTATGCAAGCCTCTAGCAGAGGTGTGATGTTAGCAGGGTGGTGCAGGTGCTTGTATAACTAGTTACAATACTTTGCATTGGTTTCACCTTACAGAAATAAGCTGTATTGTAAAACACCATTTTAGCTGTATAATTGCATCTATACTCAGAGTCTATGTGAGCTTACCTAATTGTTTTCTGGATAGAAGTACTTATGGTGGTGCAAATATGTGATACAAGCCTGTAGAAAAATGACGTATACTAGAAAATACCCAATATAGTGATTTTCAACCTGCAGACAGTATATCAAGAATACTTCATTAACAAAAGATTTAGGAATTGCGTTGAAACTAGAATGGGGCTGTTCTCTTTCAAATCATTTTCCGTAAAAAGCTAAAGAGAGAAGTTAACACAGAAGCAATGCCTCTCCTTTTTAGTCCTATTAAATTGAAACTAGTCTCACTGCAGCACCCCAGGAAGCGTACCAAGAGAAAGCTACACAGAAGATACTGTAATGACAGCTAGGTAAGTGTAGCGAGACTCGACTAGGCAAAAACTATTAAAAAAAAAAAAAGAGATTTTCTGTCAGCCTTCATTTGCAACATACCATTAGAAGAATAGTTAAAAATACAAGAAGGAAATACCAATTTCCATTTATACAGCAATCACATTTCAACCCATTGGCACAGGTGATAAAAGGAAAACACTTACTAGATAAATAGGGAAAGGGAAAAAAGGTTTATATTGACTAAATCTGGAAATGGATGAGAATGCCATACACCTGCATTTAACCTTGCTTATCACTTGAACTCAATGCCAAGTGAGGACGGAAGTCCCTACTTCCCACGTACTAACATAAGCTGCATGACAGATTGGTAAATTACACTAAAATTGGGTTGCATTCACAATTGCTATGACTGAAAAAAATGCAAAAGAACATTTTTAGAACATTCAGAAAGAAAACAGGTTATTTTAAGAGCTGATAAAAGATGCTGTGTCAGATAGTTCCAGTTCAAGTACAGTTGAAAAGAAGTTGCTAAACTTCTTTGAAATCACTTTGACACCTGACACTTTTTGACAGCTCTATGAACCAAAGATGATCTTATATCAAATTAATTTGTCAGAAATCATACTTTCCACTATTTTTTTGTAAATATAATTAATTTGGTATGGTTTTTTTTGTCCTCTAGATGAAATGAATGATCATCAGAACACCCTTTCTTACATCCTGATCAATCCTTCTCCAGATACAAGATTAGAGCTGAATGATATAGTGTAAGTTAAAGCAAAAAAACAAAAAACAAAAAAACCCCAAAACACAAGACCTGCAAAATTTATTGTTTGCACTTCCTGCCTGAATTTATTTTATTATCTTTCTGCTGGAAAAGAACCTCAAACGTTCCCATGCACCTGCAAAAAATAAAAATTAATATGGAGACTTGTATTTAAATAGACACCTAATTATACATATATGTATATATTTGAAATACACATAAATATGTAATACATATGTTAGTAATGCTCTTACCTCCTTATTCTCTCATCCTCCTCTTACTCTGTGTATTTAAAAAATAATCTAGCCAAGTCTGCTGGATAGCTTCACAGAATTAATATTCTCATTAAATTCTTGCTTATAATTTAGCTACCCAGTCTTAATAGAAAGATTAACCCTTCAAAATCAGTGTTTTCAAATGGGATTTTATTACATGGATTCAAAGATCATTAAAGCAAACAGCAGTCTTCCCCTGAGTATCATGTGATATTCGTGCTTAAGATAATTCATATACAAATGGCAGGACCTTAACACAGGAAATTTTTTCACTTGCTTACCAGGAATTTTGCAGACTACATGAAAAAAAAGTGAACACAAATTCGAACTGTCAAGAAAGTTTTGAAAGTCAAGAATTTTAGATAATTATCTGGCATTGTCTCATACTGAAGTCTGATGTGATTGCTGTGTTCAGGTCCTGAGCCATTTCTGTCTCTAGCCTCTCCTGCCTCTGCCTTGCTATACTGACATGCCCCATCTGCTCCATGGTAAAGAAACCACGCAGCCCAGTTGTGCGAGGTCCTCCACATCAGTGCTGACCCACCTCACTCCTTGCTCACAAGGAGGAAAACTGTTTGAAGTACTAGCCCTCCTGATACTAAAACAAAATCGTCGTAGTGCTTTGTAGCAGTGTAGTGTATGAAAAGCACAGCATATTAACTGTATCAAACAGCAAAGGCATTTATCATAAAATTTGTTGAAATTATTTGGAATACTATTTTCATTGTTATGGAACTCCACAGCATGATGCGTACTAATATTTAACCTGTAAATTCACATACTGTTACCTAGTCTGTCTAGGTGGACTAGGTATCCTGCATTCCATTTTTCTTTTTTTGCAAAAACAAAGGTACTTGGCAATCCAATATTGCATAATTTTGCAGTGGTACTGAATTTGCAGTGTGCTACCTACACATATTTAGCCTGTAAATGCACATACTGTTACCTAGCTTGATGTATGTTCATTTCCTGATACTTAATGAGTGGGCCTGTGTCTCAGCTTAAGCTCAGACTTTTTTTTTTTCCCTTCTTTTTAAACCTGACACGAGGAACATGATCTTTGTATCTGGATAACAGTTAATGCTTCAATAACCCAGATCACTACTTCATCTGATTATAGTTCTCTTGACTAGGCAGCCAGTTTACCCTCATGCAATGGGGGATTATTAGTGGAGAGGCAAGGAAGAAGAGGTTGTTCTCTTAGTCACAAATCCCAGAGCAGGTAAAGAGCTTTTTTCTGTTTGTCCTTCCTACTGACAAGCTGGAAGGCTAGTCTTTCTATATTTTTTTTTCTCCCCTTCTCAATGTATTTTGCAGACCTCCTCCAGCTGGTTACTCTTCCATCACACTTGTTAGCTGCACTTTTATGCCAATGTGGCTTATTCTTATCCAAACCACATATTTCTGTGCATATCTATGACAGAAGCCAAAACATGTATTCACTTTAAGTCCTATAGACGCAACCTTCATTCTCTGATTTCCTATGCTTATACCACTTTAAGTCTTTTGCATTCACTATGATCTCTTACATTTGTGGGTATATTAGGTAACCTACAACCCTGGGCAAGCATATGAGGAAATGTTCTCAGCTTTTAGAGATAGGTTGCACCCAAAGCAGTATTCGCAGCTGTTGGTTGCTCAAAAAGCTTTCTTGTTAGTCTTTGCATTAGCTTTGCAAGTTAATGTTTAGTATCTTGACCTGATGGAGCTTAAAGGACAATGATCTCACTGTCTTTATTGAACAATTAAAACAAAAGCACTTACACGTCAAGTAATATGTTCAGACTTTGCCTTAATAACTCCATATTTCATCTAGCCTATTTGCCTTAAGAAGCAGGTACTGCATAGCAGCATTTTCATTCTATAGCCATGAGATTTTTGTACCAAAACATTTAACATTTTGACTCTCAACAGAGCATGATGTTCTTTTTCTATCTTGGAGTTCAGTACTTGCAAATGGATCTTGCAGTAACACTCCTTGTTCTCTTTCATTCCAGAATTAGTACAATACATTCTGTTGCTAGCACTAGCCCTCTCCTTATTAAAAAACCCAAACAAACAAAAAACACACAAAAAAACCCAAACCCCCAAAACCCCCACCCCTCCAAAAAACCACAAAAAACAAACACCCCCCCCAACCCAAACAAAAAAAACCAAACAAAAAAAAACCCACAAAACCCAACCAACCAAAAAAAAAAAACCCCAAACCCACAAAACCCCACTATTGGCTGTTTGTTCCTTTGACATGTTTTGGGATTTTTTTCTGGAGATTAACACTCTCCTTATTTGCTCTGAGGCTGGTGTTGATGATGCCCTATAAAAACATCAAATTCAGAGTTGCAATTTCAGTTCCAAGCGTTGCAACTGGGAGTTCCAAATTTCAGCAGTCTGCAGTAACAGCCAAAGATCACGCACAGGAATTGCTTATGCAGTACTGCTCCAGACATGCCTAAGGGACGAAGGTGACCACGGAGATTTGGCAGCTGTGACATCAGGCCAGTTGTAAGTCCTTGAGGCTCTAGCAGTTGTTTATCATATATTCAGGTACAATTTTATCAATAGTTTATCACTATAAAAGTCTTGTTCATTTTTACTTAAGGGATGCTGTGATTTACTTACTACAGAATTATTTGTGATGTAGAACTTGTGAATTACATATTTCAGGTACAAGTCTTTTGTTTAGTTTACTCTTAAAAAAAAAAAAAAAGAAACACCTGAATTTTCTCCCCAAATCTAAGAAAACCTATTAAAAAAAGAATCAAGCAAGAAAAGTAAGATTTTTTTCATGTGTTTAAACATGCTTCATTTGGATTTGATGAACAGAATAGAGCAGACTCTTCCACTACTCATCAGTTTCATTGGCTGGATCAGCAAAACAAATCAGTTGTCCTAGAGTAAACATAAATATCAGATGTTATAAACAGAGGGTAATAAGTCTGACTTTAAACAAATAGATACCATGAGAACATTATCTAAATAGGAACAGTACGAGTAGATTTTTTTAATCCCATATTTAAGTCAACTGTTTTCTTACACAAATAAGTTCAGCAGCAAACTCTATGAGAGAGAGAAAATGCTGCTATTCTATTTTAGCCCTGACAGCAGGAGAAACATTAACGAAGTAAGAGAGGCAGGTGGTGTTTCCAAATTGCGGAGACAAGGCGATTCTCTTGGGTATCCACCATAAAGCCAATGTCCCACAGACTCAGAAGCTCATGCTTTGAGGAGCCATGAACGGTCTGTTACTAGGTGAGCTGAAAACAGATACAGCAGTTCTGTGGGAAATACGACAGTGATTGCTCATACACTTACAGAACCTGTTAGTTCATTTCATCAGGATTTTCCATTTCACATTTTGTTGAAGAATTTTTCAGGCTGTTTTAGTTAAGTCTGGGGCAAAATATACTCATTATACTCAATGGTAGAAGTTCATGGCCTGTAAAAACAGAAACTTTCTTCAGGACCACTGCAAAGTAATACAGCAGATCTTTATAAGCACCACACAGCATGCACACGATCTCTGAATATTTAAGCATTTTCATTTGGCTGATGAGGAGGAGGTGGACAGACATGTGGCGCCAAGATTTCTGAGGATATGAGAGAAAGGATTCTTCCACATTTCATTTTTCTGCATTTCATTTTTCTTTTTTTGGGGGGAAGGGGAAAAAAAAAAAAAAAAGAGTCAAAACCAGGATTTGAAATAAAATTTCCAGTGGCTTCAACAGTACTTCTCACTGGGATTGAATCTAGTTGTCTGTCTTCTCTTTGGGAGCATAGTGGTGCGGGAAAGCACTGATTGATAGTTCAGAACACTGAAATGTTAGTTCTGCAGCAGCACAAAGCTGCTACTGTGTCAGTGCCAAAAGCTGTCTCAGATCAGATAGTTTGTCACTTGAGACAGCTGACAAAACAGTGCAGAATTTACACTTACAAATTAATGAGAAGCTTTTCCATCCTTATCCTAAGAAAAGCAGTTATTTTAAACATCTCAAACAGATTCAAACTCATGAGGCATTTTCCTCAACTATTCAGATCTACTAGAAGTTCTTAGAATAAGGGTCCATCTCCAGACTGTCAGCCTACACCAAGATTATCAACATCAGGCTTTTTATTTATTGAGCACGGTGACAAGAATTATCTATTGTTTTCTCACAAAATTCTTTTAGAAATGACTCTGTGGACTGCTTATCCCTTCTTTAAGGCATAAAGAATAAAGGAGATGCACAAAGAAATACAGAGGTACTGGCAAAGGAGCTATCAGTCAAAATGAAGGTTTAGCTGTGCCTAGTACATACACATATGATGTCTAGGCAGACAAAATGTGAAAAGCTTTATTATTAGCATCTAAAGTGAGTGATGTTACCCAGGTGTCCAAGCTACCCAACAGGAACTAGACTAAGCACCTTCAAAATAAGTCTCTAAGTCTTCCTCAGATCTTTTCAACATTACAACTGTATGCACTTATTTTATCCTTGCTCGTGCCAGGTCTTTTTAATAAGAGTTATAATTTCTTTTTATAGGTACTTGATCCGACCTGATCCATTGGCTTATGTTCCAAATACTGCACCCAGCCGAAAAGACAGCTTCTGCAATACAGTGGGACAAGACACCAGGGAGGAAACACAACTTTGATATATAACTCATCACAAAATTAAGAGACAATTTTATATACATGTTGTTTCCACTAACCATTTTGAAAACTGAGTGGTACATTTTATTCAGACTTTGGAAACAAAATGACAGTGGGTAAGTGACCAAATTTAGAAATGTGGTGTCTAGAAACTCTGATTTAAGGGACTGTCAGGCTTGTGGCCTGTTCAATATGGTAGTTGAACTTTGTCAGCTTAACGGAATTATGACACCTCTTACTGTTTAACCAATATGAACAAACGATTTAAAAAGTGACAGATTCCATCATGTGTTTTGCTTAAATGCTTCTAAGCATATTTATCAAGGTGACAGCATGTCAGTGACTAAGCTTCTGACCTACATCAGTAAAGATTATCTGATGCCCATAGAGAGACCATGCATAATTTGTAGTAGAAGAAAATATGTTAATACCTAAAGCTGCCAACGAGGCTTTGCATGTCAAGAATCCAGCCTTTGAAATAATTTTCAGTCTCAGCCTGTCACCCATTTATATTAGAACAGGCTCGTTTCAGTCCCATTTTATCCTCCAGGACTTGAGTGTTAGTTCTCTGGGTTTACACAGATCAGGTTGAATGACACAGCCTACTCATACCGTAGAGGTTGAGGTCTGAGGCATAGCCACTGAAAGATCAGCTCAGAGGAGCCCACCTGGAGGAAAGTCCCCATCATCTCACACAGGCAGCCCCCCACATTTGCAAAAACTGGGACGGTACTGTCTGTGTGAAGCTGCAAACAATGGTAGCTCAGGTGAAATATAACCCTTGTAACCTTAGTAAGTTTGTCAATAGAAGCCTGAATAGATTATGATACAAAAGCGAGAGCATTCCTCTAGGGAACGACTCATACCACAAGTCCTTCCCATTTCCATGAATATGCCAGAACTGCAACTGTCCAAAGTACGTACATGCCCAGTCATTCAGATTACCCAAATGTGATACGTTTTCATATGAAATTATGCATCACATTGAAAATGAAAGAAATTTATAACCCATTCCATAAAACGAAGGTAATACCACATTACATGAAAAGCCACTATGGATTTGAAGACTCTGTTTTGGCATTAAGTACACAAGAAAGCATCTGCTAGTGTATGAAACATCTGAAGCTGCTACACAATCTCCAGTCTACACAAACAAGAATGCCAGAATTGGTCAAGCTTTCTACAGAATTAAGCATGCCTGTACATGATCTTCCACAATCACATTCTTGCTTTGCCATCTGTCACAAAGCGGGAAGAGCACACTTAAGGTGAAAACCCTGCTGTTACAATTATCCATATAGAACTGGTACAAGAAATTTGGCAGGTAGTCTACAATGGAAAAACTGATTATTCTTTGAATTCCCTTGATGTCCTACATGTACAAAAATTCAGTGAAAATTGTTTATATTCTCTTCTATATTATTTGGTAGAACCACCACAATTTATTTCTGAAAAATAAAATACCAGGTTGCCCAGGGAACAACTCATGGATGTGAGTATGCTTATCAGCATTGTAAGGATGTTGAAATCAAGTCACATTCGTATTAGGAATGACAGCAAATCTGCTATTATTCCCTCCCTTCCTCCTAATTCTTCCAAAACTTAACTGATGTGTTCCATATTAAGTCAGAAATCCTAAAGCCACAATTATAAAAAAAACACAGAGGTCTCAGAGTGGACTGAAGCCATCAGAAGACCAAGAGTACCAGTTTTAAAAGGAAAAAGGATAACTGGAAAGAAGGTTCTCTCATCAACTTTTTTATATTGACATATTAAAGTAGCAGCATGGTTCAGGAAGGTTTCAGTGATTCTGCACAGAGTCCATTATTGTTCAATGTTTTTCCACACACACTAGTCATTTATCAAATTATTCACAGGTAAAGAAAAGTATTTCAAATGTTCCCTCTGGACACTGTGGAAAAAAAGAAGCAATTGAAACAGCTGCACAGACTGAAGTCTACAGTTTTTTAAAAAACAGTATATGGTAGACGATCTTGTCCAAGACCTGTCATAGAAGTTATCCCAGAAGAGATTGCATGTGCAGTGTGAATAACTTCCTATTTTTCATGTCTTTAGTGAGAAGACTGTATTCCAGTTGAATATTTTCAAAAAAATACAAGTTTCTTAAAAATGTTCACTCCAAAATATTAGGAGGATGCTTTGTTTCATACTGAAGGCCTTTCTAACGAGTCTCAAGTAGGCAGACAGGATTCTAGAAACATGCCTACACTTCAGCTGGCAAGCTAGATACTCTGCTTTCGATGTGATTCACACACTGTTCACAGGCATTCCCTGTACGCTGCCTATAGTACCCACCACAGATTTAAGGACTCTCTGCTGCAAGGATCTATAGCTAGGACTTGATGCCTCACATTTAACAGCCTATAAAGCAGTAGAAACAAGCTGTCAGGTGTATCCATTTTCCCACCCAACTCAGCAGAATTGCTGCTCAGCTAGAGCTGAATAGTGGCATCTAATGTGACCTGATATTTCTCCAGGCTTAATGAATTTGTAATTGCTCATTAGCCCCAGAAGATTCGCTAAAGCAAACACAAAGACAGCTGGAGACACTTGCAGTCTCTAAAAGGAATGAAAGGCGATCTTTGTGAACAAAATGCTTGGTTCTCTTCAAAATTGGCTGGAAGACAAGCAAGGTAATAAAAACTAACAACAGCTTCTTATGAAGCAGAGGTTCTAATAACTCATGAATAATACACCACAAAGTTCTGTTACTCAAAAACATACTGCCTTTCATGTTGAAAGCAGAACAGCTTTGCTTCCTCTGGCATATCTGCACAGATAGACCCCATTCTAGTGGGATTTAGACCTTTCAAGAACCATCCCAAGCACCTCTACGTTAACACTAAATGAGACAGTATGCACGTTCCTTCAGTGGCCAGGGAGGCGATTCTTTAATGGTCATCTTACAGGCAATCTTACGTTCACATGCTTTCTTCTTATCATGATTATCAGAAACATAATACAAGTCTAGCTGGACTGGAAACCAGATTGAGGAACAGTAATCTCTATGCTCGGTGCTGGAGAAGGGATGATGAAGTTCTAGAATCAGCAGGTCCAAATGACTGTTGAACAGAGAAGTTCTGTCTGGTCATAGTTCACTCAGTAGATAGAGAAATTTAGAGCTACGATCACCGACATAAGCAAGAGATCTAATCCTAAAACAGTTGTCAAAGGTCAGATGGCCAGATAACCTATATTTGTTTCTCTCAATTAAAAAAAAAAAAAAAAAAAAAGGACGACTTCAATCTGTGCTTAACCGTATGTTGTTTTTTTTTTTCCTCCTGACTCAGTTCTACCAAAAACTCAAAGATGCCCATCTTCCACACTACCTTAACAGATACCAAGCAATTTGGTACCTAAAGTCACAATCCCAGTGAAGAAAGTGATAGCAGATAATTACTTCATTCTTACAAGGGAATTCGCCAGCAAAGCGAGACCTACCTATGAAAACGTGTTACCTAGTCTGCAATAAAAAGTCACAAAAACTGTTTCAGTGGAATGCAGCGTGTTTCCTTAACTATTTCACTCCAATTCCAGAGCACACATTAATTCACATACAAAGTAAAAAGCATACAGTTTGAGTTTTTAAAACCTGCAGCAGAAAAAGTTAGTGAAGTTTTCATAACATTTTGACTTGGAAATTAAAAGAACAGTTATTTCCCAGCATACATATTTCCCCTCCCACAAACAGCTTCCTACTACAACTACTCTTTAACAACTTTAAAGTATACAAATATATATTACTGAATATTTCTTATACATCTTTGTTTACCAATACACCAATAAAACGCTAAAGAACAAATAGATTTCAGGCTTCAACAGTGGAGGAAAACTGAAATGACATCAAGTGCATCAGAAGTAACACACAATTCTGTAGTTTCTAGGCAGCTAGGGCTGACAGCAGCCATTCTGTAATTTTGGAGCAGTGATGCCTGAGGTTTTGCTGCATTGAATTCCACTTGATATCTAAGGGAAATCGGTCACTACAATCTGGAAACGAGTTACTAAAAACAAGCAGTGCTGTGTAGTGACATCAAGTTGTACAAAGTTAATAAAAAAAATACTTTTTCAAGGCAGTGATATAGATGCAGAATTTATAAAATAAAGCAGTCTACATAAAATATTGTTGCATATTCTTGATATTATATTAGAAACAGCCCACCGCACTTTGAAGCAGCCATACATTGAATAAACGTCTAAAGAGCTGCACTTCAAATTTTCAGCCACTGTTCCTTGTGCTTGATGCAGAATACGCATTGCAGGGAGACAGGAAAACAGTTATTAATTCATATGAAGTTACGAGAGATGACCAAGACTTTGCTATGGTCATCTTCTGAAGTTAATCCAAAATATTAATGATGATTTTGTTATATACTTCATTATTGCCTACACTACTAATGCAAGAATGCTGTCAGTAATAGTTATTCCACACAAGCATAAACTCACACGGTCTCTCAAGAAGCTTAAAAAGGCAAATATTTCCGCTTCATAAAGTTAAAAACAAGCATTTGAAGTTTCTATGAACTGAAGTTTTCTATTTGTTCTATAAAATCTAGACTGTATACTGTTACAAAAATTCACAACAGGCCCACGCCAACCAAGGAGAGAGGCTGGGATGCAAAGTATAGAATTAAGAGAGTAAATACTTACGTATGTGAGGTGTCCCAGCCAAATTGGGGCACCCCGAATGTGGTTCTACATAGGGTTCTTATACCTTTAAAGCATCCAGGTACAACATGATTTGACTAACACCCACACTACCAATTACTAATCATGGTAAAAATTCTCTAGATCGTTTCCTATTTCTTCTTTTGTCCTTTCGCCAGTATGGACTGGCTGATGAATGATAGCTAGTTCCTTTGGCAATTGTGTAGTTTTTAACAGTTCAGTATTTACTCCCACTAGAAGTTATAAACCCTCACTGCTTCCATAACTGTCCAGTGGCTTGGCAGACTCCAAATGCAAACAGAAAATCGGTATACATATTTATAGTCTTGTCTTTGGACAGCTGGCAAGTCTTTGTTAACGCAATCAATTCTGCTGCTTGCGCACTCAGCTTCAGACTGGGTGGTGAAGCCTCCACTACCTTATCTGCAATAGTTACTGAATAACCTGTAACTTAGTTACCGTTCTGATAATATGAGGACCTGTCTACACATAGTTCAAGACCAAGATCTGGAAATGGCACATCCATTAGAATATTCTCAAGGCTTTGGGTTTTTTTTTTTCAGCTTCACAGGTTATTAGTGCACAATCATGATGTGGTGTTCCTTCCCCAGGTAAAGGGAGTAGAGTTGCAGGGTTCAGCTTATGACATTGCTTAAGGTAAGGTACAGGTCTCGGCTATACAAGATTCCATGGCTGCTAACAAATCATCAACATAGTGTGTCAAAAAAGGATCCATATTTTAAACACAACATCCTGTAAAACTTTTACTACAATTTTAGAAAAATAGTAGAGGACCCAGCGAAGCCCTGAGAGAACTTTGTCTACACTAGCTGTATCTTTCCCCAGGTAAATGCAAAAAGGTCTTGAGAGTCCAGATGAATAAGTATCCTGATTTAAGGTAGAAAAAATATCCCATGTATGTATTAGACAGGGGTAATTATGTTCATTAATCAAAAGGTTTAAGACCGAATTCTCATAAGAAGGGGAAAATATTTTGTAATCAGAGGCTCCTATAGTGACTGCACAATAGGTCCCCACTAACTGTCAGTCCTGGGTGAAATGTAGCTGCCCCTGTTGCATAGAGCAGGGAAAGAGTGCACCATAAGATTCAGAGGTCCTTTTGGGAGGCTTTTTTTCTTTTGGTCATACCAAGCACTCCCATTTCCAATGGCCTTGTTGTCCACAATAATTACAGCAGTCTCCAGTTCCTTGAGATCCATTGCTTCGAAAATTTTCTCCTCTGCCCCACCGTGGACATCTTTGTGCCCTTGTTCCCTTAATCTAGGATTATTATTCAACACTGCTGCCAGTAGACTAGCTTTCTTTTTCTGTTCTTTTCCTTTTGTGCAAAAGCAACTATATTCCTGCACCATTCTTGCTGCTTGTCTATTGATCCAGATGTCCCTGGAGTCAGTCTTGCTGTAGATACTTATCTATGATGCCAGACAACGCTGGGAGGGTTTCAAAGATGTGTTAAATGGGCTAGGATGCTAGCGTTATCTTGGTTGTCCAGGGGTATCTTTTGTCCTTCATGGACAGCTCTAAGATTCTGAGAAGCAACGTCCTTATTTCCAGGGCCAGGCTGTCCTTTAGTTTGTTTTACTTAAGCATGAACAATACCAAAGTCTCCAGTAAAATTCCACTACCTCATTACCTTGCAGTGTATAATGCGAACTAATATATAACGAAGTTAATACACTTTCATACTAGAAAGACTGATTGATATGATGGTTAGGGAAGGGTATTTTTGTAACATTACCTTTTCAGCACTATAAAAAAGGATAAGTTTCTCTAGACTTGTGTCTCCTCAGGTAAAGAAATAATGGCCAAGATACTTATTCTTGCTCCCTTCCTCCCTGCCCCCCCCAAGCTGACTCAATGCTTGTTTTACATTTCGCCAATGAAAACTTGAAAATTGTCGCTCTCTTTGTATTTGTCAAAAAGAAGAGCTGACTTCCTCCTGAGTGACTCTTCCTTATCTAACCCAAATAAAGAAAATATGTTGAAAGGAATAAGGAAGTGCTTCGAGAAGATTCTTGTCTATCAGCACACGGCAAAGTGGCATAGCCTGAAACCTTTCACACGATAGGAATGCTATCTGGTTTAAAACATGGCGTGGTTTAATGCATTTTCTCAACAACAGTATCTAAGAAATGTCAAGCATATGATATCTACACCAGCTTCTTCAAGTTTCAGATTTTCTTATCTAGAGCATATTCAATGGCATGAACTCAGAGTTTATTTTGAATATCAACTAAGAATGAACACAGAAAGGAAGCTGCAGCAAAACTCAGCAATCAGGGTAAAACGTGTGGGAGATCGGCCAGTCGTCAGAAAGCTTTGATAGGGATTAGGCAATCTAAGAAACAATCATAATGACAAACCAGAATAATGGATGAAGTACAAAGAGATATCTTTGATTTTTACAGGTTTTCATATAAATATTACAGAAAGTAGAAGTTAATTCCAAAGCAAGAAACTTAATGGAAGAAATGAGGTAGAACACACATTGATTTTAGTCCTAGTTATTCCACTATTGAAAATTATCATAGAGTCATAGACTGGGTTGGGTTGGAAGGGACATTAAAGATCATCTAGTTCCAAGCCCCCTGCCATGGGCAGGGACACCTTCCACTAGACCAGGTTGCTCAAAGCCCCATCCAACCTGGCCTTGAACACTTCCAAGGATGGGGCATCCACAACCCCTCTGGGCAACCTGTTCCAGTGCCTCACCACCCACGTAGTGAAGAGTTTCTTCCTTATATCTAAACTAAATCTACCCTCTATATAGTACAACTATAGTTTCTATACACATCTAGTGTAAGAATCTACAGGCAGATACAATTCATCCACACAAATCGGTTGGATCAAAGTATTTAAGTTCATTTTTGCAGTTGTTCTTACCTATGAGAGTGATCCACAGTTATGATTAAGCTGGTCTAATACAACTCTCAAGACTGTAGTTGCTGCCCCTACATCAGCTGGCACATTTGCAAGCTCACTGTCCTCTTTGGGGATAGCGAGACAGGAAACACATTCTTAGTGCTTCAGTTTTTTCCACCTAGATGGAAAATTCAGTGCCAACGAAAGGAGTTTTTCCTAGAATGTGCTTGAACTGTGGAATGGTCTACTGAAACAGCTTTCCCCAATGCCAGTTTTAATTGCTCAGTTATTGGGCACACTTGGTCTCTAGATAGATGCTTTAATTGAGAAAACATATTGCTTATGCTTCAGTATTTATACTAATCTGCCTGTATGAGGCATCCAAATATATTATTCATAGATGCTCCTTACACTTAGACCATTGACAATGGTGAGATGGAATAAACATTAGAAGTCGTCTTATATTTAAAATATACCCATATCCCACTATGCTAGCCAGAAAGTTAATGTTATCTATCTAAATTCATAT
Organism: Gymnogyps californianus; assembly: GCF_018139145.2. Lineage (NCBI taxonomy): Eukaryota > Metazoa > Chordata > Aves > Accipitriformes > Cathartidae > Gymnogyps > Gymnogyps californianus. The sequence goes on along the minus strand of NC_059478.1, from coordinate 10,447,712 downwards.
CAGAGCCAAGTACTGCCTGACAAAGTAAGCCCCATTTCAGCAAAACTAAACTTACTAAGTACAATTGTTTTAATGCATATAAAGTTTTGTTTGTGTCAACAGTTAGTTAAGCAGAGGTCAAAGCATCACGGCTAAGGAACTTGAGGTTTCTCACAGTGGCTGCACGCACGATCACTGAAATTCTAACAATGCAAAGCTGCTAGAAAGCTACATTCCACCAGCATTTAGATGTGAGTCTCCTATCTGGTATTCCCTGCTCCTGCCCCACTATTTGTCTTATGGCCTGTTCTCCAACCACACATGCAAGATGAGGCTTCATATAAGAAGGGTCTGGAGATAGTCTTGTTAGTAGAAGAAGGTGGCATCAGCATCTGTCTGTAAGCTACAAACGTCTGTTAAAAACACCTCACAAAAATATATACACATGTATAAATTATGAGGAAAAAAAAAGGCAAGCAAAAAAGCTCAACATAGTTACAGCAAAATAGTGAAATGGAGAACCAAAAAGGAAGATGTGACCAAGTGCAGAAGCCTTTCAGTAAAACATTTTGAGGCCTCAGGAACTACAAGTCACCAGATGGGTCTTCTACATACCGGCAAGTAGGTGGCAGCTGAACCAGGAAACTGTTGCAGGACATTCATCCTTTTGAAGAAAATCTTACACTGTACACCTGGGTAAGATGCCAATTCTAACCCAAGAGAATTGTCACAGAAGCAGTTTGAGCAATGCTTACAAATTACTTAGGCCTTGCCCCAGTCACAACCCCCTCTCCCCTTCTTTTGTTCTAAAAACAAAAGACATACAAAATCCAGAGTATTTGTAACTGCTTACAACCTGGTCACCTATCAAGCTATGGACCTGTCCCTCAAATTCATCGCAGGTGCTAAGTATTCCCACTAATAAGCTACTTAAATTGCTCTGTGCAGATTACCTGGCCAGTGCCGCCCAGCTGCATCCAATGCAGAGAAGCTTCACACCCCAGCAGACAAAGAGAAGATAGGTGTCGTTTCCTCTGGCTTTTTTTTTTATTTTATTTTTTATTTAGCTTGGCAGGGCAGGGAAGACATGATGTTAATTACTGTGACTGTAACAGGGCTTGTTTCTGCAGGAAAGTCCTTAGATCACTATATGGAAATTCCTCATTACCAGCTTAAAAGAAAAAAAAAAAAGACTAGATCAAAGTACAAGTAATGGCTAGAAACATACACAGATGCTTTATTTACCTTCCCTCTTGTTACAGATTTGACTTCTTTAAAACGTTTATCAACAACAATACTGCAGCTACATATGAGTTTTATATATAATCCACAACTTCCACCCCTAGTATCGTTTCATTATTGCCAACCAAAGAGCTACTGTTTGCACAGCCACCATCACATTATGGTAGAGGCAATAAACATTTTCTAAAAGCATTTAAGGAATTTGTGAATTTGAGAATTTGCATAAAATAAAAGTTCAATACAGCTGAAGACTAGTCAACTATGATAAGCTAACTATAAGCTTTTTTTATTAAATGGAACCAGTGACCAAAGAATTCAAATAATCCACAGGCCTTCGAGGCATTCAGCATACTTGACAATTGCTACACTTTTGCTATGCTCTTGCAGTGATTGCAGCATATTAAATACTACTCTGTATCAGGCTGACCTCTTCAAATGATTTATTCATATGTCTAGAAGGAAGAAGAATATATTGCAGTGTAAGAACAGCTCTCTAGTCATCTGAAAATGTTATGCAAATGTTTGGAAAACAACCCTAATTATGAGTGCAAATCAATGTAATATCTGAGGCAAGAGATTACTTTTTAATCAGATTGCACTCGTATTTTTTTCTTCTATACTTGGGATGAATACATCCATTAAAAAAATGGAACTGCACTGAATAGGGGATGGCTGAAGGGAATATCTCTATACACTGAACTACACAAGTGGTTGTTCTAAATCAGATAAAAACTTAGCCTGAAGTTTTATACCCTTCTCCAACAGCTTCTAAAGTACAGAAGTCCCTAAGATAATGATCAAGACACCAAATCTAAAATACAGTTTCTTTTAGTTCTGCATACTGACAAGCAGAATAGTAAACAACGTGCCAGCAACCATAAAGGCAACAACAAAATCCAATCAGTTAGCTTTTTCAGACATAGCTTTAAATTATTTCTGGATGCAAAACATATTACATTTTTACCAGCCAGCATCAGAAGTGGAAGACGGTTATCTTCTTGGGCTTGTATTTCCTGAGATTAGTCTTATCTGAATGCAGAAACCTGATGCAGAAAAGTTATTTTTCCAATATCCTTCCACCCACAGCAGTAAGAGTGCTTCTGACATAATTAAGACTTTCTTGAAAAAAGCTTGTTCCAGAGGAGAGAGGACTATGCTGCTCAAACCTCTCCCACAGGGACCACAACCTCTGCCGTGACGGTTTGTAAATCACCCCAGTCAGAAGACTCACCTGTGCCTGCAGCCAGCCTTAAAGAACCAGCATCATGTCTTACACAGGGCATATTGATTTCATTTGCAAAATAAAATTTAAAGATTTCCCCAAAGCACAACAAGATAAACATGAATTTGAAGTGCTTTTGTGCCATGAGTAATGTAGGATCCAATCTCACTCTTTTAAGAGTCTTTATTGTTCTGGAGACAGACAAAAATGTTTTGAAAGGGCTTTGGACACATTGCAGAAACAAAGCAGTATTTAATGGCTTGTTCTCTCTTTCTGGTGCCAGATACACATCCCTGTTTGTTAGAGCCCACATTATTCTAACCGCATAGTCATAATGCACAAAAAAATACACGTATCAATTTGACGTACTCAGTAAACTTCTCCAAGTAAGCACTCTTTTTTGGACTTCATTGGATAAGTTGCATCAGCAAGTATTGTCAGCTCTAGTAGGCAGCATCCTGAAGCAAGTCCTTTTTCTGTTAGGATTATTATTACTGGAGTGTGTTTTAGTTCTTGTCCAAATGCCACTGCAATCACTCAGAATCTCAGCATGCTTTAGATAAGTTCCTATAATCATATCATGTCATACTATCATAGGATCACAGGATAATGCTGTTTGAAAGGAAGCTCAGGAGGTCTCCAGTCCCCATCCCTCTGCTCAAAGCAGGGGTAGCTGTGAGCTCAGACCAGGCTCCTCAGGGCTTTCTCTAGTTGTAGGGATGAAAAGTACAATCTAATCCTTACCTCTATCCCGGGGCAGATCAGCTAAGGTATTGCTGGGTATTAGTGTAACATAACCTTCAATTAGCAGATGGCAGAGAGAAGAGTTCTAGCTTCTTCAGGTTTTCATTGTTGGTCATTTTAATCAAGACTCCTGGTAACTCACGTTTTTCTCCTTTGGACTGTCTCTAAACGGTTCAAATCTTTGGGCTCAGCGGACAACACACAGAAATAACCTGCCTACCAAGAGGAAAAAAGGAAACTCAGCCCATAACCTTGATTTCTATAGGTGAATTTCCTAAAGGAAGTATATTTTGGATTTTTCTGAGCAACTGCAGAAAAGGGCTATTTTCTCCACAGGAAGACATATAATTCAATTAGGTTTCTTTACTAAACATCATAATGTATGCTTATAAAATGACAGTGGGGACACATACGTTGTATACTCACTTTCTCACTTCAGCTCCGGCTGAAGTATTTGGTATTTATGTGATTGACATTTTGATTCCCACATACATCTGATAAGCTTCCTGCAAAGCTACAGGTACTTTTTTCTAGCTATTCAATTAATCCAGCCAGTTGGCCCACTCAGTAATTACTCTAAAAGTCTCTTAATTCTTACTGGGAGTAGCAGATAATTTATATTCTTGGTTGGAGAGAAATCTGGAAAGTAGTTGACTTACATAGACATTTTGACTGAAACTTATAGCTTGTGAGGTTATTAAGCATCACCTTATTTTTTCCTTAGCTATGAGGATGTTTTGTACATGGCTGAGTACCTCAAAACGGAATTTAATACGTTCCTGTCAAAACACTCTTATCAGCATTTAATTTTCCTCTTGTTTATTATATCTCCATAATAACAACTAAGTGGTATCTTGTGTGTGAGGTGTTCTTTGTATATATGACTACAGAAAGTAATAGCAGCTGCATGCACCAATAGAGATCTGGCAAATGCTAATACTAGATTTTCTGAAAAAAAGCAGTTTCCATCCATATTTCTATCACTAATTTACCAGCATAGGATATCATGTATGCTTTCTTCTTCAGTCACATTGAAATGCCATCTGAGTAAATGTAATGGTACGCAGACTAATTACATCTGAGCAATATAAAATTAACACATTAACTTACCATTACTTATTAATGAAAAATTGAGTTTCATTGCATCTTCATTGCTTTTTCTTCAGTATAGTTGATATGATCTCTTGCCATATTTTATAACAATATAAGAATTAGTTGGCACCTCATGCAAAACAAAGTAAGGTACCAAGCAGTATTCAGTCAACAGAGAAAGTCTGCTTTATGGAAGAAAAATCCTTTGAATGCAACCTAGTACAAAAACTATACCCCTGATTCAGGATGTCCCTAAGCCTTGAAAGTTATCACTACATAGATGCTCTGTTTCTACGAAAACATCTGCTGTTTTGTCCATTATCAAAGAAAGAAAGGACTCTCCGCTATGGGCCCTTCTGTTCTGTCTGACGTGTGGTTCTTCTTTTGCAGTGTTTTCCAATAGAATATGTGCTCATTTGTCCAAATGTGATGAGATGTAATTATATTATTGTACAGACAAGGAGAAAATGGGACCTTGTATATGTTAAACAATGAACGACTAGGTGAAGGTACTGTCTGTATTCCCTTTGCATTAAGACAGAGCCCTACATAAACATCTTCCAAATGTATATATTTTATCGTTACAGAAGCATTGACAATTTTTGAAGCCAGTCTCCAGAGAAGATGTAGCCAGTTCCTGAACAAAAGGGATGGTATTTATCACCTGGGTATTCTTCTTCTGATACGTACCATTTACTTTTTTTATTCTGAATAGGCTTACACCCTTTCATAAGACAGCCTGTGAAATAATTTTGTGGAGGAGGTGAAAGAGGCCTAAGGAGCTTTTCTATTAGGTATATTGCATTAACAAAAACATCACTGTCTGTCTGCATAACAAAGCTTGCGCCACTGCAATAAGAGGCAACCCACTTTGTGCCCATCAAAGTTCTAAGGGTTAAGTTATGGTAAGCGTCCAGGAAGTCCTGTTGAATAATATCATGATATTGCTTGCTTTCTCTCAGTAGGACCTCATTTGGACCCTTGCTCTCAACGCCCAGCATAAACAACCGAACCACCTCAACTCCTGGAACCACAGATTCATTTCCCCAGGTTTTTCTGATGGAACTTCCGCGCTGAATTTCAGCAGCTGTAGTTGCTATTAGCAGTATCAAGAAAGGTGTTTTATCTTTACACTTCTCTTTTTCATTAATAATGAATTTAAATGAGCGTGTTGAAGTGGATCTGGTTTTATTCCCAAATTTCTCATTTTCAGCTGGTAGTTCTCCATTTTCTTGCCATAAGAATTGTTTGAAATTTGAAATGTTTTTATGTAAAATATTCTGACTTTTCATCTGAAGATTATCATACCTTTTGGTAAAAAGTATGTCTTTTTCTTCTGTCATCATTGTTTTGAACTTGACTTTCAGTTAGAACAGCAAGGTGATCAGAATTCAAAAAATAGAAATATTTATTTCCCGAGGAGAAGAATCCACTACAGTAGTTCATGTTGGCAGCTTTGAGAGGATGCACAAAAAGCTATTTTTTAATTGGACAGATATTTTGTCAGAAGAGCAGTTAATTTGTAACTGGTCTCTGAAGGGTTCTCTACATGTATTCCAAAGTGAGGTGCAAAAGTATAGTAAGTCAGGGTTTTTCAAATTTTTTGTGCCAAAACACTACTTGACAGATGCAATGTAGTTCACAATCAAACAGCAAAATTCAACACTTCTTACCATCATCTTTGAAAGTGCAAATTCATCCCATTCATACAACCATGGTATTTTTGGAAGATTCTTCCATAATTTCTTGCTGCTTCACAAAGAAATGGCAGATTTAGAAGAACTGAAATAGAGTCAGGGATCTTATCTCTGTGCCCATGGAGAACCTGAGGACAAGCTTACAGCCCCTTGAAGTTCTGTTCTAAGTCTTCCAGAGGAATTATGAATTAACAGAAAGGAAATGCACCAGGACATTCACCATTCTATTTGAAAGAGAAAAAACACTCTGTCACTTGTAGCAATGAAGAGACAGTCTATAAAATGAGATTGGATTTAACCATTTTAGAATATGCAATAGAAATGTAAACTAAGAAATTAATTTATGCTCAATTATAATTTAATCTGGATAAAACAGATGTTGATTAATCTGAATGCAAATGTGTGGTAGATTACCCTTGGCCAGCATCCAAACACCCACCCAGCTGCTCACCCACTTCCCCCCTCCTCAACAGGACAAGGGAAGAAAATAGGATGAAAAAGCTTGTGGGTCAAGATAAAAGACAGGGATATCATTTACCAGATACCGTCAATGGCAAAACAGACTTGGGGAAAATTAATCTAATTTATTGCTAATTAAAATACATTTGGATAGTGAGAAACCAAGACAAAAATTAAAACAATACCTCCCCCCGTCTTTTCCTGGGGTCAATTAAACTCCTTTACCTGCCCCTCCAGCAGGAGAAGGGGGTTGGGGATTAAGGTCCCTCCCTGCTCCTCCTCCTGTTCAGAAAAATCTGCTCCAGTGTGAGCTCTCCAAGGGCCACAGTTCCTTCAGGAAACATCCAGCTGCTCTAGGTTTGAGAGAAAAAGGGCATAAGCATATTCTATTATAAACTGGTCAGTAGTTCAACTAATGCAGCTCACATGTATCATACACCCATAAAATATTAAGAACACAGTGAGTAATGGCTCAGCTCTAGCAATCTTCCTTCTCATGTTTTTAGTTCTTTAGAAGCTCTGTATTTTGACATTAACATTTTAAATATCCAGGATCCAAAACCCAAAGTAAATATAAAGCAAAGTAAGAAAGAACGTAGGCAGTACCACTTCAGAAGGTGAGAGCCATTTCTGTATCCACCAATTGCTTTGCCGCTATCTGAAATGTGAGAACTTCAGCACATGAAAATATGAGAGCAAAAGGTAATTTTCAATGTTGTAAGTGTACTTCTGCACAGCAATTTTCTTGATTAAGCTAAAAGCATTTTGTCAAAGTCTTTTTTGACTTCTGCTGGTTTTAACAGTGCAATTCTATTAGATGAAATCCTGGTTCCATTGTGGAAAGAACAGGAACTTCTAAGAAGACTTTTCTAACAGGCAGCTAGAATATTTATTGTTTCAAGTTTGATAGAGTTATTACAAGATTAGCAGAGAATTCATGTTGCAGAAAAGCAAACAGTACATATGTCTGAAAAATTAATTATAGTTTATCTTGCTTACGACTTTTAAAAATGCCAAGAAGCGCCCAAAATACAATCCTCCCTTTTCTATTAAAATTCTTCCAGAAAAAAACCCCATACTTTGAAAATAAATTCTTACCCACAATAATTACCCATACTATTAAACCAAAACAAGTAGAATTCACGAAGATTATTTTTCTAAAACCAACCGTGTAGCAAAGTTGGAATAATAGCTGCCATGTACATTAAGTTGCCTCAGTGACACACTGATTATTCACATACACATGCATTTAACGACATTCAGAATTTAACATTACATTAGATATGCTGAAAGAAGCCAGAATTAGGCCTTATTAAAATAATGAAAAGGAAGAAGAATAGAAGGGTGTAGAGAAGAACAGAAAAGGAATTAGAAAAAAAGAAAGGAGATGAATATGGTACTTTTTGTTGCCACTCCTGTTTCTGTTATCTTTTTCTTATTTATTCAAAAAAGACAGACTTGACAGCTCATGAGTAAAAATCTACCTCACCAGGTTCTAATTCTACCCTATCTCATCCCAGATTTTTGGAAGAATTTCAAAATAAGACAAACCAACCCCTCACATTCTAGCAATGCTTTGGTATTTTTGCAGCTTCTTGAAGTAATGAGTTTTAAAGTCCAGTCCATTCAAGGAGGTCACACAAATGGCAAATTTCAAAGTAATCTTTTGAGAAAATGATACATGTGTTTGAAGATGCAAACTAAAGGCTGCCGGAAAGCATGAGATAGCTAATTTAATTAAAATTGCTAGTTGGTAAACAGATCACAGTATCTTGACTCCTTTGTTTCAATTTAGTTAAGCTGACTTTTAGTCAAATTGACTAAACATACATAAAAGGATGAGCTGGGAAGCGAGCGAAGGGCAGGAGATGCACCCACGTAAAATAAAGGCAGCCTCTCCTGGAGAGCAGCTCTGCTCAGTGCTTTACCATCTGCTTGCAGTCCTTCTGACTCAGCAGAGAAAGCAGTCTTTTGTGAAGACTAGACTCCAAAAAGTCCGAATCCTGCTTGATCTGTAAGAAGTCCCAGGGATGACCATGGAGTTAGTAAGATGAATCCATAGCCATTTCACCCCTTTTTTTTTGAAACCTGTATTTCATTTCAAACCGACATACCACAATATTTGGAGGTTTAATTTGGGCATCTCAGTGACACTCGCTCTCAGTGCTTATGAAGGGAAGCAGGGATACTGCAGTTTCTGTCTTTGAAGCAAGCTCAACTAATTTATTCTTGGGTTACAGGTGAAAAAAAAAAAAAGCTTTCTTAAAGGCACACAAGGACCAGAAAGCTAGTTTTCTGCTCCCCTTTACCAGCACCATTTGGTCTCCCAGAGAACTCAGGCAATTCTACTTTACACGTATAAACTCATCCAAATGCGTGCTGCTGAGGCTTGAGTTGAATCGGTGGTGGAGACAAGGAAGTGAGGAGGAAAAAAATTTTTGTCTTGGTATGTATTGTTGGAAAGATCTGCATTCAGTTATTTCAAAATTTGAAATAAGGTTTTATTTTGCATAAATGACTTGGTATGTATATATTTAAAACCACTTTCTCTTACAATGATTACAGCAATTTGAACAGCAAATGGCTTAATAAACTGTGAAGGGAATTAAGCACTTTAAAGAAAACACTGAAAAAGTATGTTAATAACACTTTAATGAGCATATGGAATCAATTTAACAGATGTATGAAGTATTTATTTTCTAGTGTTCTGTATAATCTTTGTATATGTACTTTTCTGATTTAAATTATGCCTAGACTGAGTTAATCTCATCAAAGTGCTACTTCTGCACAGAAACAATATTTACTTTTTTCCACTGGAACATTTGTAAAACTTTTTTTTTTTTTTTAAATCAGTAATATGTGAAAAACTGAAGAAGAATTTTAGGTTCTCTTTTTCTTTACGTAAGTGCACTACAGATTTAAAAATAGTCTTAAAGGAGAATTTAACAGCAACAGCTATCCTAGGGTTTGCTTGTCTCTAGGTAGCTGCTGTATCAATTTTTCTTAAAATACACACGGAAATGTGGATGCTATACATTTAATCACATATAAACAGTACAATTCCCTGTTTTTATGCAAGTGAAGTGCAATTCTTACATGTAAAAATTTGTCATGGGACAAAAAGGGAACACACTGCATGTGTGGAGCCAAGAATTTTTTGTTAGTTTAACAAAACTGTCCAATCAAAAAAAAAATGGTTACTAGTTTAATTTAATTATTACCAAAAAGGGGTGAGGGGGGTGGAAAGAGTTCTACACACAGTCCCCAGTATCTCCCCCTTTTCTCTTATGCTATTCTCACCTTTTTTAATGCCCCTCTGGTGGGGTCCTATAAGTCTGTGATGCCAGATTTTCTCAAGAAGGAGGTGGAGGAGGAGAGGGGTTTATGGCAAATTGTCAGTGCCCCACGTTCTCTGCCAGAAGGAACATCCTGATATTGATGGAAGTGTCTTCCCTACCCGAGAATTCACTAGTGCTAATTTCCATGCGTTTTCCAATACAACACTTTCCTCTTTCTTCATTGGTTCTCCGTTCCATGTGAAACCTGATTTTATTATGCATGTTGTGTTTACGTTGGATATTTCCTCTTTGTTATGGCTAAATCCAGTTTTACCCAGCTCCCAACGGTGCATTCCTATAGAAATAAGTAATTAACTACTGGTAGCACTTTTCCTCAGTTATCATCCCATGCCTACACTCCTCCGTATTACACTATACTTAGTTAAGGGTCATAAACAAGTACTCAACACAGAATAGCTATTTGCTGCAGAAATAAAGCAAAATGACTATAAAAATAGGTGTTATGCCACATAGTTGTGGAAAGCTAAACTAAAGCTAAAACTAATCAAGTAATAGTAACCAAATCACTACACAATTTGCTGTTACAGCTTAAAAAAAAAAAGCTAGAACAAAGCTCCAGGCAGACAAGGCCAGGTCAAACAAATCTGTCCTGTTCTGAGGCCTGCAGAGTTCATACAAAGATAATGGACCATATCCTGTTAACTGACCTGAAGAAGGAAACAGTATGTATCTTCATGTGAAATACAAGCAACGGTGTGCTTGGGAGCATAGTACAGAGGATGATCTTGGTAATGCTGCAGCAATTTTGCTGTCTGGTGTGGTTTGATTCACGGCAGTAGAATTCAACAGAACTGTGATGGAAATTGGTAAAAAATAAAGACAGCGAATATGTCATTGATTTAGAAGTGGCCAACACCATTATTTCAGTTGAAGGCAGTTAAGATTACCATGAACTCTAAATTTTTGACCTAGAAACAAAAGCATTGCTAGATTTTCATATTTCTATTTCATATCTATCATAAAATATTATTTCCCTGGTAGTCTGATAAATGGCTTTATCAAGATATTAGCATTCATTGGAAAAATAAAAAAGTCTTCCTGGTATACAGCTAAGCAGTGCTAACCTAAAAATAAATGTTCCTGCTCTCAGATAAGACAGGAATACATATGGAGAAGAGACTGGCTTCTGAAAATGCCTGCTGGACTAGTATGTCAAAGCTACCTCAACTACATTGTGTTCTTTGGCATATAATGCTTCATTTTAAGAGAAAATTTAATTAGGTCTTGCTAGAAAGTGTCGTTTTTAATACAGAGATGTAAACCTAAAACGTGACCTAATAAAGTATGTTTTATTATACATGCCCTTCTTTCTACAAAGGGATATTCGCATAAGCACGTACTGTAAGCACCTTATAGTGCTTTTGCTCACGTAAGCACCATGCTAATGAAATAAGCTATTTACTTAGCTCTTTTCCCTCATTATAAGAGTAGGAAAAATAGGAATTCTCTCAAATATTTAAAATATTTTTATTGGGTTCGATATTGCATTTGTGCCTAAAATAGAACAGTGCCTTGTTAAAAACAAAACAAACAGAAACACAAACCCACAAACGTAAAAGAGTTCCTGACTTTTAAAGTCTCCTTCCAGAAAGAACTTTCATAGTGAAGAGGTAAGAGACAGATGACGCTGTAACATAAGCATGCCAAACAGTGTGCCAGTTCAGCTACGTATTATCACTGAGGAAAAGGGGAAGGGGAAAAAGCAGTCACATCGAGGACCAGCCAACAAACCCTCTGTGGATAAGAATGAAACTGTCCACAGCTATTAAACCTTGTTCTCTTCCTATGTCACATCCAGCAATTAGACCTGAGAACTATAAGGTTAATTTACATATGACGTATATCCCTCTATTCCTTATTATGTCTGTTGTTTTTTTAAATTAAAATATATTGTATTCTCAGCAATCATTAACAATACGCAGATAGGAGAAAATTGATTCATACCCACAGGGATCACGCGGGAATTTATGAAAGGTCCTGGTTTCCTAGTCTCCCTTAGAAAATGTCATTCCAGTGGAAAGGAAAACGACACAGCTTCTTACCAGCAAAGACACTGAACACTGCGGAGCAGTAGTTCTGAAGGAAGACAGCCTCCATACTTTTAGGTTCTTGGGCAGACGCAAACAGAATATATTTATTCATCTAGGTAGAACAAAGAGCGAGGTTGAATATGAGAGTGTGTTGAGCTGTTTGTGTACAGATATCCATAGAAAATTGAACAAAGAGAGACCTTAACAGGACTTCTAGACCACAAGTTGCCCCAAAACAGTATCAGTTTTAACCAAGTCATTTCTGACAAATGTCTGCTTGTATCTTTCTAATCTGTACTTAAATAATTTAGACGCCATAACCTTCCAAAGCATCTATTTAATGCCTCATTACTCTGCCTGTTTCCCTAATCCAAACTGATATTCCCATGCTATGCTTTAAATTCATTACTTCTTGAAGCATTGAAAACAAATATTCTTTTTCTCTGTGAACAGCATTTGACGACTTTTACCTTGTCCCTTCTCCGACTTCACTTATATCCCCAGTTCTGACATGTTTTCTGAACTTCTAACCATTCTTATTCCTCCTCTTCAGTTCTCTCCAATGGATTGACACGTCCCTGAAAGCACCAAGGGGACTCATTACTTCAGGTGAAGCCTGGCACTGGGGGAGTAGAATAGGAGGATTACTTCATGTGCCCTCCAGGCTTTCTCCCTGTTCGTACACTCTGGGAAAACATTTGTCTTTTTTGTAACTATTAGATTGTTGATCCACATGATCTACTATTGCAATAACAGGTATAGCTTATGACCTGCTCCATGCTGGGACCCACTTCGATGTGGCTGGTCAGCTTAGCCAATACACTACCTTTGTATCTCCTTATCTCAGATAATTTCCACTTTACCCTACCAATCACAACCTCCTTATTTTAGTACATTATTCCAAGCCCCTTGTGAAGCCCTGGTCAATGTAGAATTCCATTTTCATAAGAAATCTGACCACTGCAAGGTAGCCTCTGAGACTGGTTTTCTAGACATTTATTGTAATCCCGTCATGGTAGTTTCATCTGCCCCGTAGCTCCTTATCCAGTGATTCTGCCCCACTCACTAACAACAGTGACAAGCACCCTCTCATTAGATCCTTGGCTGCTTAACCAAAAATGCAAGCACAGTTCCCCCTTATTTCTGACAAAGCAGTAAGTACCTTCAGTAAGCTTGCAATGCTTTTACATAGATTACGGAAATGTTGTAGTTTCCGTTATAGTCACTTAGGCCCTTTTCTGAGTTTGGCTTAAGAAACCTGTGTGATCACTGTGTCAGCCGTTGTGACTATGGTCAGAGCACTAACCACCCTATTGATTATTTCTTATTCGTACACTATGTCACATAAGATATTTGACACTTCAAAGATATACATAAGTACATAATTTCATGTAATAATTTAAAGGCAAACAGAGTTACTTGTAGTAAAGCTATAAACACTCTTACATGTCTAAGCAATGGCAAAATAGATAAAACTTTCCTACACACAAAATTGTTTTTCTGGTTTACTTGACATGAAGGGTTTTGTAATGATGCCATCTTGTGACCATGGTGAAAATGACACTCTGTCTAGAACTACAGCAGCGTTTCATTTTTTCCATATATTTTAGGTTCAGGCAGGTAGTGAACAGACAATGTTAGGATCAAACTGATGGCAGTGGGTACTAGTCTTTGTCCCATTTCTTTGCTTGACCTAAAACTGTTTCCCCATGGTTAGGTTTTCATCAGGTGGCTGGGTCTTCAACAGATAGTCCAAACAGAAGGTGCTAAACACAACTCCCAATACTTTCTGAGTATTAAAAAAAAAAAAAACCAACAAACTTATTTGCATACGTGGAACTGGCACTAGAATTTTCTTTAAAAACTACACCTCCTACAGAACCTTCTATCCAGATTTATTTATGAATTTAAAGATACCATTTTAATATTAGGGAAACTGGGTCTCTGCAAGGATATTACCTCACTACACACAACCACCTCAAGCATTATCTGAATTTACTAGTGTATATAACGAGACATGAAGATAGGGGAGTGGGAGTATGAGGAATTCAATTCAAAATTTGGAATCAGCAGAGAGGGAGATTATATTTTAAAACAGTTGATGCTAGCAGTAGCCTAATGGGAGCCATTTGCAGAGCATACTTTTTCCATTGATCCTCCACCCAGAGGTGGCCCCATTATGAATTAGACAGCTATTTTACACTCTCCATACTCACACATCCATGCAATTGTTTTCTTAAATGTATCAGGACAATATGCAGAAAAAAGTAGCTTAGACACAGGTTAGAAACAACACATTAGGTTAAAATTTCATTTTATGAAATTTATCTTTCACTTGTTTGTTGCAATTGTGTCTGGATTCTTAAACTAAATTTATCATGGGCACAAGAACCAAAACTACATCAGTTTTCTTTATTAACGTTAGTACATGGCTGGGTTTTTATAGGAATTAGGATAAATTAGAATAGCAATATATAGTAGAGATGTTTGGCTAATTTGTATTTTATAATTAAAAGTTCTGACAATAATGAGTTATTTAGATCAATTACAACAAAAATTAACAAAATTTAATTATGGGTGTTTATGTGTGGCTAGTTCATAAACAACTAGTCTTCAGGATTAATGTCTCCTTAATGCCTTATGTGGATTCCTGTAAAAGCTGCAGAATGTTCAAGTCTTTCTTTCCTCTTCTCTTGGTTAATCATGACCTTGTATAATTTAATTCAGCTAAAAATGACATTTATAAAGCTTCATTATTTGCTAGAACATGAGCTGCTTGTTCTGTCGCCACAGGGTGACATGCATATGGAAAGTCTTGAGCGTTTCTGTTCAGCAGTCACTGGCTGTAATTCAAAGGGCTTGTTCACTGCAGGGATCAGGAATGTTTCTTCACCAGTGTAACTGTGTGGGTCCCATGCTCTTTCCTACATGGATTCACCACAGGGAGTCAAAACACAGGAGAAGTAACCTGGAACCCCTTCCAGCTGGGAAGGGCACTGAATCAGCTCCCTCTTCTCCTGGATACAGTGCTACCTTCATCTCCTATGGTTGCTGCCACATTTTTTAATGTCATTCTTATGCATCAGGCACAAGCAATGCATGCTCATCAGACCTTCAAAAGATGAAACCAAAATGTTACCTCATTTGAATATTCTGACTTAGAGGTGAGATGGATAGAAACTGCCAGCCTTTCCCAGACAGTTACTGCTGTGAGCATGTCCAGAGGAACTACGCAGAGCCCTTGCGGAACCTCCCCAGTGAAAACATAGACACCAATGGATTTTTCAGGTGCTGTGGGGATAGATCGAAGGTTAGTTGAGACTTCCAGTTTTAACTGTATATGGCTGAATTTCACCTTAATCTTCCTTTGTGCTGTCCATATTCTGTTGCACTTGGTAAAATACTTTCACTATCTAAAGCCACATTGTATTTCAAGGAGACCAAGGTGATGTTGATCACTGGAGCGCTGGGGCTCCCAGGATTGCTGAGCAGGAGCTATCTGATCCAGGCACAGGTTTTACAACCTAGGTTTTCAGGTTTGTGGTTCGTTTCTAAACTGTTACAGATAAGCCCCCTTAAATGTAGGAGAAAGATCACCTTCATTTAGGGCTTGTTAAGGAAAATTGACCTGTATAAGGAATTATATCCTGCCTAGGAAACTATGCCACGAATTCCACTCAGATTAAATCCTCATTTTTAGACAATTCGAAAGAAATACCAGCATAGCGATCTACTTACTGCTTATCATCTAACTTGGCCAAAGACATGTGCAAATCCAAATGCAAGGGTGTTTGTGCTCTGGCATAATTGTTTCAAAAACACTGCATCACGTTTCAGTTCTAAAATAACAAGAAGATGCAAAAAGATGAACATAATGAAATGCAGGGTTAAATAAAATTAACAAAGCACCTTTACTTCCCTGAGTGAGAATATCTATCTATGCCCTTCCTGTCAAACCCTTCACCTTTCTGCTAGATCCCCAGGAATTTACTCTCAGTCCTGACAGTCAAGAAAGATTCCTTTAGAAGATATTCAGCAAGTTGTCACAGGGTGTTCAGGCAGTTGCATTGTCAAGGCTTGACAATTTTCAGCAACATGGGCCTAAAAGGGCAGAATGTTGGTACTCAAAAGGTAGTTCGAAACAGCAACTTCTTACAATGATTCTTAAAAACAAAATACCCTCTGAGTCAATTTGTTTAAGAAATTCTGGGAAGGAAGGTGTTCTTTTATTTTAACTTCACGTTTCAAGGGGAAACAAGATTTTGCACTAAGATTTCTTAAATTCTCTGTTAGGCTAAAAACTTCAAAAGTCCAAGTATGCACTGAAATAATCATAATAATTATGCACTGAGGGTAATCATAATGGACTGAATTATAAGTATAAACAAGAATCGCTTTTCCGGCACTGATGCCAATGTTCAGGTTGCACAGAATAGCAAACATTTTTCACTTGTATGGAAAAGCTTTGTTGAAATGCTCTAGAAGTTGTACTGGTGGTTATATGTAACTAGTTCAAAGTGGAACTAATAACATTTCTATAGGTCTAATAAATATTCCTTTATAGTAGCTTAATCTTAGCTGGGCCTCTAGATGGTAGTGTAATACCACTAATAATAACAGGAAGGCATTGTAATGGAATACGAGTATTTTGACTTTTATCACTGGCCAATACCCAGCTCATGTTACAAAGTAGTCATAAAAGCCATGCGTTATCCGTCTCCATAAAACTAGCTGGTAGTTCCAGTTCAGGTTTTATTGGAAAACTGTCTGGTTTCTACCATCTGAATTTGCATTCTTATTGGTCGTGACAGCCAAATCGTTATTCCCTAGCACAGATCAGAGTTAAAACACTCCGCTGTAACAAAATAAGAAATTTTCTGTGTTCCTTTAGACGAAAAAATTAAAATTGTCATTTTAGTCTAGCACCTAAACAAACATCACTTTTATGTCAGCGATCTTTAAAAAAATAGCCTTGTGGAAAAATGAATTCTGAGAGGATCTACAATGTATCATGTAGTCTTTTCAGTACATATTTTTGTAGTACTTTAAAATTGCTTTCTTGTTCTGCTCTTGATGTTTAGAGTATTTACCAATAAAGTTAATCAGTTCATCATAAATTTATGCATAAATTGTGCCAAGAAATATTTATATATCTTCTGTATTAAACAGTGGGTCATGATGACTGAGCTGATTGCACTGAAATGATGTAATGATTATTTTTGATTCATACTAAGTTTTACTTCCTACGGACAGAGTTGCTGAGTTGGGAAACTAAATTTTCAAAATCACTTCTACAAAGCTTAAAGAAAGCATAGTTTTCTAGTCATTAAGGATACCACAGTAGACAGACTGAACCTTTATCAAGACACTGTGCACAGTACAGTGTACCTAAAATAATGAGATATTTTTCATCTCTTTGATCACCTCTGAGACTGGATTTTGAAATGAAGGATAAGATACTCTTTTCTTTAGGCCATAGTATTTGCAGTGGAAGTGTGTTCCTAGCACACTGTCTGCATCATGGGATTCTCTTGACTGGTTTGGAATTCACATCACAGGAATTGCATTAACTTGTTTATAAAAGTGTAGTTAGCTCACATTGTTTGTGAACAAATAAAGAGGGTTTAATCCGCAGTTCTCTCACACGCAAGACCTATAACTGCAAAAATCTCTCTAGTTGTATCTAGAAGTCAGATTCAAATCCTTTTGAATGATATATGTTATTCTTATACTCTGTAACTGTCTTGGGTCCTATGCTTCTGAAGCTAACCAAATATCAAGTAGTCACAATCCTGAAAAACAGATACACTTTAGTGCCACAGAAAATAGAAAGAACCTGTAAAATCAAGATAAATAGCAACATAGTCTGCTAAAACAAAATCTTTTGTCCTGAAGACAATAAATAGAAAAGCAAATGATCAGATTACTTCAGCGACTAAAAATATTGGGCTTTCAAACACAGTTAAACCAGTATTTCTTTGTCAGATACTCAAACTTTTTCATCACAGTACTGGATTACATTATAATGTTTTAAAGATAAGATTATGATGGCTACTAGGAAATTATGTCAGTAACAGAATTCATGAAAAAAATTCATTACAACGTATTTGATGTATATAGCTGAACTAGGAAAGCAATGATACCTGTAATGTTCTAAAATTAGTATACAAAGTGGGTGATAACCTATTACTTTTGGGATTATTTGCATTCTTCTTCAGTTATACTCTCCTTGTTTCTCTTATGGATTTTTGGTACAGCAAATAATGTAGTAGCTGAAAAAAATGTAGTTGAATTATTTAATGGGCATCACCTCCTCAAGGCAAGTACAGAAAGAAGCATTTAGACGTGCACAATTTTTTTCACCGAGTTCTAATGTTCTTCCATTTGCTATCATACCTTGAGCTCTTATACCATTTTTACTTGGATTTATAATTCAGTTTTGCACTTCAGAATACTACTGCAAGTAAGTCTATCATATATAAATAAAACATAGTTTTGAACTGTCATAGTTATTTTTTCATAACATAGGAATAGCATATATGTGGCAGCAAAAGGGAAGCTACACTCAGCACCAAAGCAGTAGAAAGCAAAATTTATTCATACTGCATATAGACTTTACCAGTTTTCAGAATAGTACTTTGTTGTGCATTTCCCTCATGATCAAAAGTTTCCAAGGGAAAAAAAAGCCACCATTCACTGCTATCCTCAGATGATCAAGTCATTGAAAAAGGGAACCATAAACAAAAGGGTCCAACACTAGAATTCTGTGACCACTTGCAGATTTCTTCCTTAGTTTGAAAGCAGAGAGATATTTTCAGACTTTGCATTCCTATCTGAAATACAGCATGCTGTGGTAGTAGGAAAGGGGATAGAGAATTGAGATCTGAAACACCACCTGCGTGTGCTAAGATGAAAGATAAACAGGTCATTCTAAACAAAGGACCAAGACCTTTGGAAAACTTAAGACAACATTTTAATATAAACATGTTTATTCTTTATGGTTAGAATTGATGTAAATAAAATCTTATGGAAGCAATAAAGTATTCTATTCTTTTATATATGGCAAAAATAAGAATCAATTGGGAGTCTCTGACTAAATTTTTGTGAAAGAAGCATATGCTTTTTACAAGCTGGCTATTTAATTTGCCTGTGCATATAGGAGAGTCACTTAATTTGTCTGTTTTGGTGCTATCTCCATGGTCTTAGAGAAGAACTTTTCCCTCCGAAATGAATTGAGTAGTGAAATGAACCTGGGTTTCACACTTCCCAGGGGAGCGCTTCAGTTACCAAAACGATACACACACACACACACTTACGTTTTTTCCTCCTTTTTATCTTCTATTGTAGGGCTGCAGAGGGGAAAAAATTCATTTTCAAATAAATTTAAAAGGTTTTGATCATTTATTGGTGCAGTTGAAACACATTTTGAAAGTGGATAAAGTTTCCAGGAAACTGTCAGCACTAGTAAAAATAATTGAGGCCTATTCATGAAATCCTGTTAAGCCAAATTTCCTCTAAGGGCGTAGTATGAAGGAAAGCAGGTTTTGTCCCTCTTTTTCTTCATATCTTGTTTCTGAAGCGTGGGAGAGAATCATATTGCTAACATGAAACACAACTTCCTATGCACAGCTACGCAAAGACCACAATTTAAAATAGTGCTTATGCTTTCCTTCATTATAGAAGTTGCCATTGTCACTTTATTTCCTTACAGAAACAGTGATATCCTAAGTTATTTATTCCCTTTTTTGTAAATAAAAGCAAATCGTTCTTCTGATAGGCAATTCAGATTATTGCTTACAAGTGCCATCAAGTTACGGATGCATTAAAGCGCAGCAGGAATGAAATATCTATCACCTCAGTGCTTATGATGTGTCCAAAAAGCCTGGATATTTTAATAGGCTGTAATATATTTTGTCACTGCAAGTCACTTTCACAACTTGCTATGCAACAAATTATTTAAATATTGCCAATCTTTTCTCGGATAGCAAAGGCATTAATTAAAATGCAATTGTATGCATTTTCTTGATGTTTGCAATGCTTTCCTCCCATCTTCTCATAAGTAGAAATGTATGGTGAAGAAATCCCTCTTCAGGGTGAACTTCAGCAAGCAGGGCGAGAACTAGTTTGACAAGCTCTTGAAATAGCCCCCCAAAAAATGTCACACAAGCATTATTTAAGCATTAAGGTTGTGTCTGTGTGTATGTCTGAAGATATTAGGTAGGATATAGAACTAGTAAAACTATTATTTGAGTCAACTACCATTTTATTTTCCTCACGCTTCTGCTTACAGCCTTCCTTTTCTTCTTCCAATTTCAATTTAAACCTTTATGACTTGTGTAAGAATATTTATTTGAAATTGAAATCCTAACCTCCGTTAAGAGGATACAGCCTGCTCCAGAAACACTGGTCTTAGCATTTTTAAAATTTGATATGGAAAAAACAACCCCAAAAGATCTCTTTTGTGCACATACAATAAAATGTGCAATCCCCTCTACAACATAATACATAAACTTTATTTCCTACCTGACTAACTGCATTGTGACCTAATATACTTTACATTAGCTATTACTTCTGCAAATTCTCATTTTCTCTGTCAAATGATGCATGAAAGCTAGAATCACTACAGCTTAATGGAATAAGCCTCTTATCAGCGCTATATATCAAAGGCATCCCTCTCTGAACATCTAAGGACAGAAGGATCACAAGTTCTAAAACAATTTCAACAGAATTCACAATAGGTCACTGGGTTTGAAGTTTTGCCCCAGCTGTTTACTTTTCCCTTGCTGTGGAGACAGTGGTCAGTGTTATGCTGTTATTTGTTCTTTACAGGCTTAAATGTGCAGGAGGTCAGCACGGGGTTACAGCTAAAAAATGATGACAAGAGCGATTTCTCAGTCCCAAAGAAGCACTCTATTTGTCTCTATTACAGAAGTTTGGAAAAGAAAAAAAAAAAAAACAACCATGCATATTTGAAATAATTTATATAATAATATCAATAACTGATACAATAGTATGACTAATATAATAATAAATAATTGATATAACAGGCAAGAAAGAGGTTGAAAACAGTTTTATAAATCCAAGGCTGCGGTCACAGAGGCTATGCCCAAAGAACAGAAGCACAGGTTTGGGGTAAGCTACAAAGAATGAGGAGGCAGGAGAGGGGAGAGAAAGAGAATTCAAGTCCATGAGTACCTTGACCTGGACTGACTGCCTCTGCATCTCTTCTGAGCTTGTGGTAACAGGACTTGGTAGACGCAAGGCAGACAGGATGATTCAAGTCCCATCCTGGAAAACAAGAGGCAAACAGGTATATGAATGGTTGTGTCCTTGCTTAATGAAAATCAACTAAAAAAGTATTCCTAAGCTACTCTTGGGGAGGGCAGGGGGGAAGTCCAGGACTGTGCAAGAAGTTCAGAATAGAACACCGAGAATCAACTCAGAAAACATTTCATACATGTCCTCTTTTTGCACAGTATCTAAAGCCAAACTTCGGTTTTCATTTTCTTAAATCATATCATGCTTATGATGTTATGGGAGAAAGTGAGTCTGACTGAAAGTGTTCAGGCAGCTGCCAACTATTACTTCCTTTTCCAAAGTCCCATTTTCATTATATAGCTACATCTTAGCTAGATCTTCTAACTATATGGAGATTTAGCTTATACAAACTCTATGCTTCATCTTCTTAGTTGCATCCTTTTTTGGATTCAGTCAAGTGGTATTCGATTTTTCTCTCATGAGAAAAATCTGTGGGCACCTAACTAGAGCTATGGGAACCAGCAAAAAACTAATAAGAAAACAAAAAACACAAGAATGAGAATGTATCTTAGGTTTTTCTCATCCATTTCTATCAGAGAGTACAATAAAAGGGAGAAATGAACACATGAAGCATTAAACTAGATTTACACAGGAAGCTTTTGAAGCTTCCATCACTGAAGAGCTTTAAGAACAAATTAGACAAACTTCAGCCAGGAGTGTTAGCCTGCTTTAGAACATGGGAATTCCCCCAATGATCTCTGAAGGTCTCTTTCTGCTCTATTTTCCTCTGATTTCTAGAACATACCCATTTACAAATAGTTAGGTTATTTAGGATCTCTTAAAAAAAACCCAAAAGCTTACAAGTATACAAAACACTCAGCAGACATTTTTTAAAAGAATTCTGCCCTCCCCCCCCCCCCCCCCCCAGGTTAATTTATTCTCTTCAGTCAAAAGGTTCAGGGTTCCCATTAATTTCTGAGATCTTTATACAAGTATACGACTTTGTGCCTCATATTCTGATAATAATTGATCTAAGCCACACAAAGGAATCTGCATTAAGTCTTCAGTTTTCTTTATATTAGCTTTCATAGTCTTCATACTTTATAGGGCATGTTCCTTTTCTTGAGAAAATGGCTCTGCCCATAAAATAGCTTATACTCCAGAACAGTTCATTCTTACTATTTCAATCTAATTTTGTTGTCATTTCCAGGTCTTTCTATGGCATTGTGTTTATCTGGGATGATTTTCTCTATTTTATCAGATTTCAGCAGCTTTGAGGTGAATCAAGTAGAGAGTGAATTATTTCAGTAAAACCTGACAAAGTGTGGGAGCTGCTAGAAATTATTTGCATTTTTTAAGAAGGTGGACAAAAAGATTTCAAAAAGCTCCTGCTGTTGCAGCAGGATATAGTCACGTGACACTAGAAGACTGTGTTTATGAGTATTCAGCTCACAGGTGAAACAGCATGAGCAAGAATGGGACACAGATTAAAAAGTGCTGACAGATGGCAGGTGTACCAACTTCTTTCCCACATAATGAAGGGGCTGTACAGCTGGAGGCACAGAACTGATATTAATTCATTTCTTTCTTTGTGAGGCCATGAAGGTTTTATTTTTCTAACCCTTTATTTCTCGTGGATTTCATAATGACATGCAATTTCTTTAAATAGCCTTGACTATTGAAGGTAAAAAAGCACTGCCACTAGCATGCTATGAACTTAAATCACATACATCCCATGCTAACAAATATGTTTGTGTGAAAAGCAACTCAAGAACATCTCAACTATTTAATGACACTTTCAAATTCTGGTTCAACATTTCAACAGTTCAAAATCCCCATTCTGAGGAGCCTTAGCTAAAGATTTACATGTGCTGTGACAACGTACATTTCTTCTTGTTTTGTTACAGTTTATAGCAAACAAAATTATTTTCCTTCATTTTGTTCATCAGTTGTTTGTAAATAAACTTCTCTTAGCCGTACTACTTGATGAAAACGTTTATCAAATATTTTGAATTAATACTACCTGTCTGCATAGTTTTTGCAGCTACTCAAACTGATGCAGTCAAAATCCAACTTAAATAGAATAATGATGGAAGAGTCTGAGACAACATGATTTGATTCTGATTCTTTCCCCTGGATCCTCATGAGAAATAGAAATTTGGAGGATCAAGATGAATATCAACTTAGGGATATATATATATATATTTGGTTGGGTTGCCCAAAGGAAGTTGAAAGTGACAGGGTCTTCAGGTGAGTGTTCTCTCTGGGCATCCTCCGCAGTGCAGCGTGTGGTTCCCCCATAATATTTCTCCTACAGTAGCTATATAATTTTCATTAGGACCCACTCAAATTCCCTATGGGTAGTTCTTGCTTATAATGCTATTAGCACTGATTGGAGGATGCTTTTATAAGGGGCAGTTGCTGCACACTGGTTGCTGTTTAACTTCGTGCACACATATCATTGAGTCCTGTAGTGTAAAAGAAAATGCTACAACGAAAAGGTAAGGAAAAAGGGAAAGAAGGGGTGAGTCTCATGCCAGCAGCAATCACTTCCCATGAGAACTACCATAACAATATTGGAATTTTCAGGTGCAAAGCCATGAGAATAACAGCATGAGAACAGCAGCACGATGTGCTACTTTGGGAAGGAGAAAAAATATGAAATTATAGGACTTGTCTGGATTCCTTCCACAGTGCTAGCCAAATAATTGAAAACCTGAGCCAGGTGTCCCACAATCTAGGGAGAATACAGGTCCCTACAGATCCCAAGCACCTGCTTTTCTAGGCAGACTTTCTTTGATTTTCAGTGGGTTGTTTAAAACTCATGCTACTGCCATTGTGCCAAGGAAAATCAGCAGAACCATTTCAAAGGATGTTTGACAAGGGCTGACTCAGTGAGCCAATCGTTTTAGTGTGATTTATGGAATCAAATCGGGAATCTTTAAACCTGGTGATATAAATGATATCTTTGTATTCAGGAAAAGGTCCAGATTCCTGACGTATCCAGGACATAAAGCATGTCTTTCATTTTTTTTCTTCAAAGTATCACGACTTGCTGAATATGATATTATTTTCCAGTTTTGCAAGTTCTGAAGCAGAGAGCAGAAACAGCACCATGTGATGTATACTATCAATTACACAACACAAAATCAACACTTTATCCTATAGGGTCCAAAGTCACATATAACCTATGTAAAGAGGATCTGTAAACTGAAAGTTCAAGAATAATGCAACCTGATTACTAATCAAAAAAGGCTGAGAGTGATCATAGATACTAGTAATAAATATTGAAATGTTTCCACCATGTTTAATGATCCCTTTTTCTGTTAAGAAAAATGTTTCTAAAGCTTGTTATTATACTGAAAATAATTACTTATTTCCTCTCCTATACACAGCTACTAATGTAAGGAAATGGCTGAAAATCAATGCTCCTTTCAAAAGTCAAGTTACTCTTTACAGGACCTGCTTCCTCTGAAGGTGAAGTTGCCTTATCAGTTCATGAATACAATGTGATAATGCTGTAACAAG
The DNA here is from genome assembly GCF_018139145.2 of Gymnogyps californianus. NCBI lineage: Eukaryota > Metazoa > Chordata > Aves > Accipitriformes > Cathartidae > Gymnogyps > Gymnogyps californianus. The sequence goes on along the minus strand of NC_059478.1, from coordinate 10,423,102 downwards.
TAAAAGAACTAGTGCATTAAGCAGTAACCGTGAAAAACTGTTCAAACGTGCCAGTATGTCCACTACATTCAAACAGCAAAAAATATGTATTAGGGAAAGGTGCATAACTGTACCGTCCTTATTAGTATATCAAAGCAAAATCCATACTTTTCTCAGTATCTCATTACAATGACACTGTAGCAGAGATAGTGTAGGCAGATATTCAACCCAATTCTTAATAGCCAATACTGACTGCTCATATACCATTTCCTTACTTGTGCAACTCATTAACTGCAATGGATTTTACACCGATGACAATGAGATCAGGATCTCACTTCCTAAAATAAAAATTCAAAGTGACAAAAGCCATAAAATGCAATTTAAGCGGCACCAAACTGCAGCCACAAATCTGTTGAATTAGCAAGCTGTGAAGAAAATGAAGCCTATGTTTCCTGGAGGATATTTAGCTGCCTTTTACTGGCAACAGATACCGAGTCTATTTTATTCTTTTTCATGTGTCTTTATAGTAACCACACACGTGAATCCGCTTCTCAATGCAAGTTAACAACTGGAGCTGGTAAACAGAAAAAAGAACAAATTTTAAAACAAAAAATATCATCCTAGTTTAGATATCAATTTTAGAAAAAGGGTAAATCACTATCCCTATTTCCCTCCACTGACAACAAAGGGAGTCAAGAGAACAAGTCCAAACGTAGACAAACATATCTGGTATTTCTGATGTTTTTTGAAATGGATCCCATCGCTTCCCAGCCCTGCCTTCACTGATTACTTACTCATGCTCCTTTCTTTCTCTTGTTATGGTTAGCATTCTTTTCCATTACGATCACATAAATAATGCTTATTAGTTACACTTATTATTTGTACTTGAACAGAAAGTCTCAATGATCAGCAGTTAGGTATAAATTGATAAATGCTCTAAAATGCTAAAATATATTTTCCACCTTTTATTTAATGTCAAATAACACTTTAATTACATGTAACATAGAGATACCCAGAACTAAACAGACAAGAATGCCCACAGAGATGTTAATTTGCATTAATATAACTAAAGTATTGGCTACGTTGCTGCGTATAAAGCACGGGCTTAATTTTCACTGCAAATAGATACACTGTGAGGTGGGTTTTCTGTTTTGTTTTGTTTTTAACCAGAAAATGATCTCAATATGATAAATTGAGGGGGCAGGGGGAAGGAGGAGGAACCTGTACATATATTTTGCATAATAAACGTATGCGATCATAAAAATTCTTTGGAATTTGAGTAACAAACCAGTTGGCAAAAACCTTACGGGAGGATAAGTCTATGGTCTGAATTGTTTCTAGTTATTATTGTGAGGTCACTCCAATTCTAGGTGACAAAAGAATACTGTGGATTAAACAAAAGTCTTGTTTGAAAATGTATTGCAACTCCTAGGCTTCTTCAGATATAACTATAACATTAACCCCTTGATTAATTGTTTCTCGTTTTGTGAGAACTGGACCACTGTCACAATGAAGATCTATTCCCCAGTTCACCAGAAGCCCCCATGCCGACTGGACTCCAGATGCTCTAGCAAGCCTAATCCTGCTCTTTTTGATTACCACCTCTACCAGTTGAATCATTGTCAGACAGTTGTCACATGTGCCCTGCGAGATACCTTTAATTCCCTATTTTCACTTCTCTATTTTTCAATTTACTTCTCCATCCCTACTATCAGCTACCTTTTTGCCCCTTTCAACTTTTTTCACTCTATCTCCTGATTTCTAACCAGTTTCTGCCTCTGCTAAAGGCCACTAGAAACTTTTTTTTCTTAGTCTTTCCAAATTTCTTTGGAAACTCTTTCCAAAATTTCAATCAGATGCCCATGAATTGTCTCTCCTCCTGCCTGACTTGAAACACACCTGAGGGAAGGTATGTACCTGCTCTCACAGTGGGGCTGCTGGATTTCCCTTGTAACTCCCATAGAATAACATGAAAATGGAAAGTTTGAAGGAGATGTAAATCTTTCTTGTAGGGGTTTCCCCTTAACTGAGCCCAGGTCTCTGCCTGGTTCCTAACCAAAACCTTTCATCCTCCTGCCTTTCCCCAGGTATGCAGTCAGTGCATGTATCTAGAATCTAGAAATAAGGAGTATGGATATAACAACTGCTGTTCCTTTCCCAAAGTGACTCACTGCAGTGACTAAACACTGATTTTAAAAATCAAAAGGAAAAATAGAGATGTTCTTTGCCCCTGCCGTATGCCTCTGATTTCAGTAGGTATTTATCAGAGGTTAGAGGACTCAGAATCAAGGATTAGTGTAAATTAACCAAGCCAACGTTGGAAAAACAGTTACAGGTTAGCCATCTGAGCTGATCCTAATCTTGCTATAAATTAAAACAAAAAAACAAATAAATAAAATTGAAGACAGTGGATTTCCATCACTTTACAGAGGTGGGTTTGGTCTCAAGTGCCCAATGCCTCGCTGGTATCACAGTGTGTTATCACTTAATGCCTGTGCATACAGATTAGAAACCACTAGCATTTTCTTTCACTTCACAGAAACATGAATTGTCATTTCAGATGGAGGGTCAATGGGCAATCAAGCCTGAAAGGGCAGCAGGGTGAGACAGCAGCAAGAGAAATAGATGACAGCAGGAGGTAAAGAGAAAGCAGCTTGCCTCAGCCAGGGATGTTGCTTATTCTTGCTCCTCTGCTGTCCCTTTGTTGTTATCTAACATACTACCTTCTGCTATCTTACTATCATTATGACTATCCTTCTTTTCCCCCCAAATAATCTGTGGGTTATCTGAATATGGGAAAAAAACTACTCTTCTCTGAACTCTGGTACCAAAATGAGTTACCTGAGTGTGGATCAGCCCAGGTTAGGATTAGGAAGAGGAAAATTAAGGAACGAATTTTATTGTTAGTTCTGACAAGAAAGAGCTTTCTGTGGTCACTGAGCATGGCACAATCACTCTAAACAAAGTGTGATATGACTTAATTTTTATTCCTAAGCATGCTAACATGCATGTCTACCCAGGATGACAATTACTAATGCCTGTGAACAATAGAGAATGCTGTATTATTTGTTGTGATTACATTTATAACTCCGAACCACCACTGATGGAATTGCCAAAGCAAGCAGGTTTTTTTTATTCTTCCTCCATGTTCATATAGGCCTGATTTCCTCAGATGCTGACATTTTATAAATGTCATAGTTTACGAGGAAATAACAAAACCCCACACCACACAACACTGTGACCTTTAGCTGAGGGATTGCTATAAGTTCTTAAGTAAGCTCAGTAAAGAAATTCAGAGGTGAAAATTCAGGTTCTAGCAAGTAATTGAAGACTTCAAAGGTCACAGATTTAGCAGAAATTCTGTCTGTGAGTCAGAGCCAGCAATACTTTTTTTTTTAACCTGTTGCTTGTGATTTGATTTTGCAAATGACCTGCTTTAGTAGCATATTATAAACAGCTTTAATTGAAAATCTGGAAAATTTCATTGCTATTTGGAACTGAATTTGTTTACAGTGACCAGTCTAAAGGCATTCCCAGTATTAATGCTATTGCTTAGGAAGTAGATTTTGTGGATATGTTTCCATGACAGTATTTCTGGCAGATACTCTCAACAGGTACACATTTCCATTTAATGAGCCAATCCCAAAACATAGTTAGAGAAAAATGTGTTTTGTCAATATTTTAAAAAGATTATCAGAACTGTTTTGAAGACATTTAAGTGCTATCATAGCTTAGATAGGTGTCTTGAAATTTGAGAAAGAATCCTCCACTACAAGGAATATCTATTGCTCTTTCCATGAGAAAGCATCCAATAGTTAAGTTATGGGCCTCCAAAGGGGGCCATCCCCTCCCACTCTCCAAAACAGGGAGAGAAAAAAACAAAAGGTTCCTCCATCCTCGGAGGTTTATTTAATTTTGGCAACTATATCAGTTGGAGATTCTATCTTTGCTGACAGTGCTCAAGTCTACCACATCTACTAGGGGCCTATGCATGTGCTTACACAGATGTTTATTCCCCAGACTTCAAGAATTGAGTAGAGTGTACCAGTTCAGTTTATACTGCCTAAAAAAATGGAACTGGACACAGAATGGCAAGCTAGTTAGATTTCCTAGTAAGACAGACATTAAACTATATCTTATTGCTCAAAGAATTACATCTGAGGCTGCATGAAATGTGAAGCTATAATAATCAGAAGAAACACAACTAAAACCCACCTAAACAATTAATACTTAAGCCAAAAATCAGTGTGTGCAGAAAAACAACAACAAGAAATAAAAATTAGTATATTTAAGTACGTAGGTACTTGATAAAGTGTATTTATCAAGTAAGTCAATGAAGTGCAGACTTATAATAAGTGCAGTGATAATACTATAAAGGCAGAAATAGTCACTGTTTTTTATGTGCTGCATTTGAAATAAAAGCAGGAAGAACTACACATCCCCTGTGATGTTGTAGGAATAGACACTTTGCTATAGGTAGCACAAGAGACATGGGACAGCCTCTTCCAAAATTAAGTATTAGTAATCCTGGAAAAAACCAGAGAAGATATCCAGTGTAAATGAGATATGTTTGTTGCAACAACATAAAATTTCATAGAGATTGGTGACACTGGAAAATGTGCATGACAGGTTACTGTGACAGGAGAGTTTTAATTGCTTGTTCAAATGGTCTTAAAACCACAACTTGTGGTTTAATAATCCTGGGAATAGAAAGCTTAAGTTGTATCTTTGGGATAGAATAATATCATAGAACAGGAAGTTTGAAATATACTCAGAAGCTATCCTGGATAATCACTTCAGCGTGAGATCATATGACAGTTGTGTATCTTTAAATGTTATTGAAATTCTGAATATATATATAAAAAGAGATGTTTTCTTGCCTGTATACACAGCAGCCTTACACTCCAATCAAGACTTCTAATAGATTCATTTCACACTTTCAGAAAAAAAGTGGCAATACAGAATATAGTACAAAGGAGTAACTCACATTGGCTTTAGTCTAAGGTTCCAAAAATACCCACAATTGACAAATGGTGAAAAGAAATTATTTGATAAAAGTCTGAAGTAAGCATTTTGTTGCAAAGTCTGCCATCTATTAAATTACTGTCATGCATGTACCATGTAAAAATATGAGCACCTGCTAGAATGGTATGAATAGTGATACTCCTGACACATACACTTAAGAGTACTGTTAAAATATTAATCATTTTGTAATAGAAAAGGAAGCATTTGAGTAGTTTGGCACTCCTGCTCCAATAAGCTATAAATGTTACTTTTGGTGTGAGCACTGTAGATCTCTGAACTCTCAAAGTAGTGCTGCATTTAGGTAAGAACTGGGAAGTCAGGTTTAAAATTTAAAAAAAATAAATTAAAAAATATTTCTAGCACACGTAGAAACATCTCAGTAGTAGGTTACTTGGTAGCTCCATACAGAATTTTTATTGTGTTGGTGAATTAATGCATTCTCTAAACATTGCAAAAAAACCCCCGTTGCTTCACTGTAACTGTCTGTGAATTACAGCGGTACCATTTTGTAACACCATTTATTACAAAATATCACAAAACCATCAAATTTGCCAGCTTCTTGAGCCACGTACAATAACCTCCTAATGCCTGAACTGGAGAAAGAAATTTCTTTAAAACTTCTAACTGTGCTAAAAGTTCTCCTTCTAAGTCCTTATCCATTCAAATTTTATGAATGTCAATTTGTTCCAGCTCACACTTTCAAATTTATTAAATCTTGTTGTTTTTTTTGTCAAAAGCCTGGGTTCAAGCTTAGAGGGCTTTTGCATGTCACTGCTGATTGTATCCCAGGAAAATGACATATAATTGTATCTCAGTCCTCAACTACCTACATATATAATGTATTTTAGAATAAAAGATACATCGGAAAGAGTTAAAAATCAGAGTAGATGAAATCATAGATCTTCCTGTTAATAATGGGAACTCTTGCACTCACAGAATAATTTGAGAGAAAGAGGCCTATTTTGTATCCAGATATAACTTTGTCTCTTCCTTAAATCTTGAAAAAGAAATTTGCTGTTAGTTACCTACTTATAGATGTCAAATCCACAGTTATAATTATGATTGTGCAATAAACAATGTTGCTACTGATAAATTATAAATGCTTTGCCAACGTAAACATGCATTTTTTTAAACTTAACATGCAATGACGATGAAAAACAGCATGAGATTTATCTCTACAGATTTTGCAGTGACTCATTCATAATAACCTTTAATACTCTTCAGCAAAAATCTGTTAAAAATTAATCTTACTGTCATAACAGAGTATTTTGAATACACTTTGCACATCTAACACCAATCTGTATCTTCATTTTTTCTACAATAGTATTTTGCACTTACACTGCACCTCCTACAAAAATAAATTCTAGAAGACCTCACATACACTGCTGAAGTCAAGTTCATAAAACAACTGTGACTGAATACAATAATTGCTAGGTATTAGAAAGAAGTAAGACATCAGATTTCATATGTAGAGCATCATGTGGAAAATATTAATTAGAAGTTATTAGGAACCTAATCTGAGGGTCGTTTAGGAAAGGTCAGTTGAAACTATTTCAAAGAGGAAATGGAAAGAATATGAATGTCTCTCCCCTTCCCTCTTCCATCATTAAGCACTCATTATAAGACATGATTAAGCAAAGTGTTTGCAATCCTGCAACTGGTTGATCACTTAGTCTGTGCAGCAGAAGGTTAAAGACTGTTCTGCATTAGACTGAGCCATCTAATGAGATACTCTGATGAAGATTTTGCTCAATAGGAATCTTGTTCTTGAAAAATCCTTAGAGATTGAATTTTCCTCTGTGTATGGATTTTTTTTCTAAAGGGAGAAAATTATGAATCTCTATACAAAACCATTCATCCCTAAATGAAATTAGCATTGTAAAGTGCTGGGATCAGGAAAGTGAAGCTCTTTTTTCAAGATTCACTAGTAAAAGAACCTGTTCAAGGTATTTCATTATTGCTTCAGCAAGAATGAGGGGAAAAAATTACCTTGTTCTCATTCTTGAGGAAATCTTGCTTTGCAAAGTTTTGCTGCAACAGCAGAGCAATGCTGTGAAGCGGGATCAGGGAGGTTTGAGTTTTGTGATTGAGCCATTGAGAGGTCTCAAGGTGGGGAGATGGAGGTCTGATAACAGTTCCTATTAGGGCTTCTGATTCTGTTTCAGGAGGCTGTGGACGTAAGTGGGGATCTCTGCCTACTTCATCATTGATCCATTAAATCCTTCCCAGCTTCACTGATCATCTTCAAGGGTAACTTCAAGAAGTTACTGTTGTTCATAAGAGTTAATGGTTTTGATTCCCCAGTGCATTAGAGCTTCTTTTTTTATTGCAAACAAGGCAGAGGCCAGCTGCTATGAGAACCAATGGTGGGAATATTCCCTAGAAGTAACTTCAGTAATACTTCGGGCAGTAATAACTTCTAGCTGTATCTTCTTCTGCAATAACTTCTAGCTGTGGCTGTAAGAAACACAACCAAGGAAAAACGGATGGAGTTTGAACTCCTTCCTCAAGAAATGCTTTAAAAAAGGAATGTCTTCTGTGACCTGCTACAGGACTATAAAACAGACTTCAGTCTACTTTACTGATACCCACCACTGGATAAGTGCCTGGTTCACCTTCTCTGAGTCTGTGGAAAAGCAATCACTACATAAACCGTTTCATGTTCTTGATATCTGCTGATCATAAGTCTTATGCATTAAAGCCACCTCATATACGATGCTACGTTACCCCTCCAAATCTACTCTCTCCTTGAACTAAACTAGGATTTAAATCAGCTCTTCCAATGTCATGGCATATACGTAGTTAAGTTACTTCTCTTGGGAGTTACTAATTTCTACACAAAATATGTAAATATTTAGAAAGGAAGAGTAATCCTAGGAAGGGAAATGTGTATTGCTGTCCTGTCCTACTTCCAGGTGCAAAGGAATGTTTTTAATTGAGTTATTTTTATTTTGTATTTTTGTTACAGTGAACAAATAAACAAACCAAAGCAGTTCAGATTGGCTTCCATTTGATAAAAGTTACCAGTTCAGATGTAAAATTGAAGAAAACAACAACAACAACAAAACCTACTAAAACTGCCTGCACAAACTAAAGTTTAATTTTTGAAAAAAAATACTGTAAGTTTTTCAAACCACTTCCTCCGTTATAAAAATAACATAATTAACGCTCTATGATTAAAAGTTTTATTTTAAAAAAGTTTGATTTAAAGTTTGAAAACATGGAAGAAGGTTTTTTTTCCATTTTTTCCATTTCTTTCCATTTTCCTTCAACCAGTACAAAAATACTTGCCAGTTCAGTTCTATAAACTTATCAATACAAATCTATAGAAAAAAGGTATTTAAGGAGCAGACATGCCCATGGCACAGAACTTCGTGCTCAGGTTACTCATAGTTTATGAGGAAAAGAGCCTTCACTGTCTCACAAATGCAACAACCCACTTCAGCACACGTCATTTTATTTGAGACAGTGAGACTACTCAGTCTCAAATGCACCACTGGAACAGCCACTTCTGTCAAACATTTGCAACAATTGTTTCTTTGAATGACATTCAGAGATAAACCAAAAAAATAGAAAAGTCTCAAATCAATATAAAGATTTAAAAACACCTCAGCCTTTGGTTAAGAGGTTTCAATTGCTGACAGCAGAAAACAGTATCTTTTTTCCCTCTCTCTTTCTCACAATTACCTTAAGAGTTGTATCCCATCTTCCTCTCCAAATGCTGTTCATACTTCACATCTCCAGATTTTTCCTCAGGCCTAATTTTAAAATGTAGGGCTGTTCGGAGAACAAGAATTCCACTTCACTAAGATTTTGAGATTTCAAAATATGGTTTTGCTCTGATTCTAAACTAAAACATTGTAAACTCCATAAGGGAAATACATTTATCTGAAGACAATTTGTTTTGTCCAAAACAGTTCATTTTTTAACTTTCTTTTTACTTGGTATTATAACACAAACATTTTTAAAAAATAATACTAAAACTTGTTCTAAAAAAGATATACTGTTTGTAGTAAGTTTTACAATAGAATAATCTGAAGTTGCCAGGACTTTTTCCTATTTTTTGTGTGTGTGTGTTTTTTCTTGAAACAAAGTCCTAAGAATAAACCTCTGTTTTTAATCAAAGATTTTGATTTAATTTAAGCACTATATTCTCACAGAAATAGCTCTGTTGCTTTTTCTACCTGTCTCAATTAGAAACCCTAGCCATAGAGGGTTTTGTACAGTCAAAAGATTTGGCTAATCTAGGCTGCTCTGTACAGATGCAGCCACACCAGCTGTGCAGTTGTTACTTGCCAGATTGGGATGATTTCCAGATTTCCTACAGGAAATCTGGGTGTACCCTGAAAAAACTTCCTATGATCTGTTGGCTAAACTCCGGCTGAATTCAGAGGTCCCGCAAGAATTCACAGGTATGGGATCTCTGGAGAAGCTTTCACTTTGGACAAGGTATAGAACCAGCCTGACAGGCTTAATGTGGACAAAGTTACTGTTAGTTCTTTCACGTTATTCTTAGATATTTCGGAAGTATCATTGTGTAAACTTTAAAGCAGACAAAGTGCTACAAGAAAAACGTTCTTTTATTCCACACACTGCAATTCTGTTACTACATTGATTTCTCCCAGCTTTCTATGCTCCTGAAAACACTTCAACTCATTCACGTTTAAAATATCACACTACATACTCTTCTGAGTGACAAATCTTTCTCCCTGCACAACATTCCCCATTTGACTTAATATAAAGATATTAATAGCGGGAATGCCCTTTCAATAAGGTATCTTAATGTATTTAAAGAGTTTTTAAAAGTTTGTTTTGTGGAACTTATCAGTATCTATGTATAAACTACGTACTGTAAGAATATCTACAGTTACCCCTTCAAAAGACATCTTGGATTCTTTGGCTATTATTCTGGGAGCATCAGATAGTGATGTACATACACTTATATTTACTGTGCTCCATTACCACTGCATTCAGGTATACCACAGTCTTTTTATTTATTTGTAAACCTTCTGCAAACTCAGTAAGTCCAGCATAAAAGACTGCATGCAATAGACCTTGGTTCTGTACAAATAAATACAGCAGCTCAAGCCCTTATCCGACAACACAGGAAAACTAAATGCATGCTCTGTGAATTAACAAACACATCTGTTTGCGCTAGAATTATATATGAAAAGTTACAAACTTGGAGTAAAACAACAACAGAACTTTCTTCCAAATGATGATTAAGCATCCTTCTTCTTCCAGGAATTGTTCACTAACTCTGCAACCTGCGCATGGGAATATTCCAAAGATCACAGTTCTCTCAGTGCCATCCACCAAGTCATACATATTGCAAGCAGTAATCCAAGTGTCCTCCTTCAGGTCTATCTATAGTTGGCCATGCATGGATTTCCAACATGAAACTTAGCTTAGTTATTTTGGTTTTGTTTTTTTTTTAAACCATTGGAACTTTGTTAGTATCAGCTGTGCTACCTCTAAGAGCAAAATCTTTACACCAAGAGAGGCTAAGACCCATCACTGAAACATTAAACACTTGGAGACTCTGCCATAAATCAGGAAAACTTTTCCTGCCTCCACTACCCTTCATGTAAAGTAAAGATTTATAATGTGCCATTAAAGAGATTCTGAATAGACAGTCTATAAAGGTGAAGTTACCCCAGTAGCTTTTTAAGGTTTACCTCTTTATCCACAACAACCTAGAGATAGAGGATACTACATTTCCATGTACGGGTACCTGACAGAAAGATGAACAGATTAGCCATAGGGTCACATTCTCTACTTTCACTGTTCTTCCAAGGCAAAGTATTTTTCTTCATTCAAATCACTGTTTCTCCCTAGTACACTTCTATCTGTCCATCTCATTTTCTTCGTATGCCTGCCTAGCACTTCTCCAGAAATAGGAGTTGCTCTTTCATTTGGCTACTGTCTTGCACTTTGGGAATGTTCTCCATTCTGCCTCAGCTGTCTTTGATTTTTGCCAAGTTTTCTATTATACCATGAACAGAAGTCTTGCAATCATATTACTGTCCCAAAGGGAATAACCAGGACCCTTTGAAAAAGGGCTTCTAAAAGTTCTCTCTCCATGGCATCCTCACGTGTCTGTCACAAATCAGCAACCATTTGCTGGGTAGAAGATGTAACCAACTGTATTAGTAGAGCTGACTGAAAGAGCACACATACATATGAGAGAAGTATGGCCCTACATGCTTCCAAAAAGAGTGGTTTAGATAGGGGTTGCTTTGTTCTTTACTACTAATGGGTAGTTAATACTGGATTGCTCCTACAGCTTCTCGGCAGCTGTTGACCTTGGTTTTATTTTTAGTTGACAGCTTACAGGGCATGCAATTCAAATTAAGATGTAATATTCTTATGTTTTAATGTCTAGCAAGTACCAGAGGACCATTAGACTGTGCAGTTATCTAGTTTATGACTTAACGCAGCCAAGTACTGAATTGCATTCTTCCCTTACTGGATAAGGAAGATGGTAAAGAAGGAGAGAAGGGCTGCAGCTGCATTTCCATTTCAGCTACCTGGGAGTCAGCGTGAAGCTGGGTTTCACACTTCTTGGAGAAGGAATACTTAATTCTTCTGTCCGCTTGTATAACATATGGTGTTTACCTTGCTCTCCATCATTTTCTAATAAGTCAGTCTGCAACCTTAGTCAGTTATTTATCAGATTCCTACTCATCTGGTAGCTTCACATAGGGGAAGCACAGAGTGAACTTTAACATTGCAGTGCCCTGAAGGATACAGGTATTGTAGGTGTGAAAATTGAGCATTTTGTTAATTGGGTATCAGGTGAACGTGAGCAGGCAGAACAGAAGATGTGCAGGTGTACTACCGGTTGGGAAAAAAGCAGTCCTGCTTATTGAGGAGGAATTAGAAATGAAGAATAGTGGAACTTAAATTAACTACTTTGTTTTGAAGGGCAGATACTTGTAGTGTTCTGAAATTTAGGCCTAACAACTGCTTTGACCCCTATTTTACCCCCAAAACAGTCCTAAGAAAATAGATTAATAATCAGAGCCAAGTGAAATTCATATCTCATGAGTCCCCAAAGACATTTGGGAATAGGTATAAAGTACTACTCATGTGAGGCAACATCCATTGCTAGTCTTCCTAGCTGAATTGAATGCTACTTTTGAAGATGTTTAGCCCTTCCAGCCATCTTAGTCACAAGTTCTGTTAGAAAGCAGGATAACAATGCTCTTTTTCTGTAGGTTAGGAGTGATTTGTTCCACAAGATGCCACAATGTGACAAAGTCTATTGAAGAGAAGGTAATTTTCATTTAGCAAGGTAGCACCAGTAATCTAAACAGCCATTAGTCACTTCAAAGAGAACGGCTCATGGGTTACATCCTTGGAGTTAGAAGCAAATTCAGAATGGTTTTAATGAGGTCCAGCATGTCACCACATGGGAGGAGAATTTCCCTCTATTTCAGAAGGGCGACGAGTGCACTCTACGGCCACTCATTTTAATTATGAGAGGTACTCATCGCCTCAAAACCCAAGAATCTTATTTCTCCATAGAAAACAAAGCAGGTTTTCAGTTACCTTCAGGAATTATAATTTTATGTCACTAATGTTTTTATCTACGTAGTTTAGGCTACTTTGTTTTATTACACATAAACCAACATATCACAGGTTTGACAACACCTGTATTGAGCAGACAGTCATACATCTTTCTTTAGACAGATTAATGAGAGATTTTATGAAGGAAAGAGCTCATTTAGGAATTATGTCTGAGACTGTATTGCAAAGTCTTGTCTATACAAGTACATTAAAGGTGATAAAATATTTAGAATTACTTTAATGAATCCATTCTTATCTCTAAAAGAAAAGAAAGGGGGGCAATTCATGCAGTTAGTGCTTAATGGAAAAGGTTTATATGCCGATACATACTGTTTTGTTAACCTTCTAGTTAATTCATTATGTATTATTGAAAAGCCTCTCACAAGACGCAGTAAGAGAGTTTCTCCTGTAAGCCAGGCAAAATAATTAACAGAGTAGAGGTGCCCTGGGTTTATACTACCGCCAATATGAACCATGCTTCTCTGTGTCATCTACTATATATTCAAGATCTTATAGGTACAACCATGTGTCATCCCTTTCTTTTACAGAAGGAAAAAAAATTTAAGGTATCCTTAAAGGTCTCACACCATTCCTTCCCTGAAATAGCCCAGCCCCAACTTCTTCAAGAATCCAATGCTAATTGCAAAAGACATGACTCCTATTTTTAAGTTACTTGGAAGTCCGGTGAGTAAAAATACACCAAAAAACTGAAAGAGCATTTCACTGCACTTTTTGTCATTAGAGAGATTCAGTTTTCCTCTGATGGGCATTATCAGACCTCTTGATGACCATAGTTCTGTTTTTCTTTATTTTCATAGCCTTCTTACACTGTGCAAAAACTGCAGATAAAATAGAAGGCACACTGATTTAAGTGAGAGGTTTTTTCATTAGCTCTGGTGAAAGAATGAGATTTTTTTTCATTACCTTCAGTGGCAGTGATTTTATTCTAAAGCAGATTTTACTGGAACAATTTCAGCCAAATTCACCTATATTTTAACTGAGAAAGACTGGCAAAAATCTGGATCTTTTCCTCCCATCTGGCCCATTCTTTTTCAGCAATGCCTTTTCTGGTGTTGAAAAGCCATACTTCCTCTTTTTTGAATTTTCAATATATTTATCCCCTATTTTTATTCAGTTTCACCACTGAAGCATGGTAGACTGGATTTTCCATCCAAACATTGCTGGATTCTCTTCTATGAATATGAATTGCTATTGAAGTTTTCTGGTAGTATCAGATACAATGTGGCAGAAACGTCTTAATGGTAATGAAAAACATATTTTTCACACAAGAGTGAAGCATGCTATATCATTGAAGCAAGGGACTGAGAGTGAAATGATCTGGGTCATCAAGCAGCTGTGGGCAAATCATTTAGAACAGCCTTCCCTAGCCTTCGTTAAATCAGACAGCCAATTTAGATTTCACATATGCAATATCCATGAAAATCAGGTCAGTCATCTGAAGTACCCATATCTGACTTTATCACACATGCTTTATGAGATAAGTGTTAAAGACTCTGTGACACTTTTTCTCCCTAAGACTAAAAATGTTTTGTTTTTTTCCACAAAGGTATATAATAAGGCTTAACTAATTAATTTAATGTACCACTATTACTAAATAATTAAACCTCTTAAAGATGCACAGATGAAAGCTGCTAATGAAACACTATCATTAAGAAGCCGGTGCTAAGAAACATGCAATTCATGGTAGCAATAGCAAGTAGTTCTAATGAGGTCACAACATACCTCTTTCACTTTCTCATTGGGTATAATAATCCATTTGAATTGGAAAAAAAAAAAAATGGTAACAGACATTTCTTCTGTTATGATTACAAGCAAAAATTGTGAAAAGATACTGTCCATCCTGTTGCTGCAAATTCTGACACTGAATGGCTGACAGAATCCTTTTAGCAATTGCATTTCTGTCTGAAAGAAGGTATTAAAGGTTTAGAAAGATTAGAGAAGAAACTGATTTAGAGTTTAACACTGTCCTCTGACCTACTACATATAATGACTAATGTGTTTTAAGATTAGAGGGCATGTCCAGACAGGATGTGGAAAGGTTATATCTGAATGATGCAGCATTTTTAATTGCTGACTATTAGAGGCAGATTCCATCAGAAAGACACTTCCTCTATCTTTTACCCTGCTTGTCTCCCACAAATGCGTAGTTGTACAGAAAAACTGCATTTTCTACCACTTTATTGAAGAGTCACAGGACTTTTTTACCCAATTCGTGACTTTTAAAAAAATTAGCTAGAACTACCTGCCATGATAAAGAGTCTGGTTTTTGCAAGTTTTAAATTCAAAGCTGAATAATGATGGTCCCCCTTTTACTTGCAGTACTCCTCATTTAGCAAAGACCTCATCCATGCCCTACAGATCAATCTGGTCTCAAGCAGGTTGTGCTCATGAGTCATCAGTGTAATCATGTCTGCTTATTATTTTACAAATCCCCACAAAACTTAAGAATATGAAGGATGAACCAAGACACTGAAGATGATGAACTTGATCAGAACTTCAGAACTGGATCTCATACTGGAAAGCCTTTGAGGTACAGGCCAAAGGAGACTCCAGTTCACTTCTTTTTCCAACTGAACTGTCTTTACTGCACCAAGAGAGCAGAGAAGCCATTCCTCAATTTTATTATCAAACAAGGAAATTAAAAATTTGAGGCTTGGAAACAAATGCAAAAGTTGCAGCAGTTACTTTTTAGGTTAGAAATACTTTTTGAATTCTAACCAGTGCCTAATTTCCCAGGACATTAAAAGCTAACCCCCCTCCCCATTTCCTATTATACCAGATAATTGCAAAAGCAGCACTTTAGAAATCAAACCTTTCTGTGTGAACTCTATTTCTTTTCACTTTGAAAAAAATCCCAAAACTTTGTCAAACCAATTCATTTATATAAAGATTTTCAACAGCTAAAAGCTTTGCGATATATTTAGCACATCATGAAGACACAGTGTTAATTGTGTATAGCAGTGCAGATGATTTTGCTGTTCACTTTCCAGATCGCCACTTCCACAGAAAATTCACAATGACTATTGCATTATGTAAAACTGTGTTCAATAAAGCCATTTTTTGCAATTTTTTTCTAATGTACATTGGATTTAGTCAATGTAAAATCTGTAAAATAATGTCACATCATTAGCTATATTTCAATGTAATTAATTCAAATATCATATTAGATATTATTAGAATTAGAAACTTTCAATTAGAAACTATAGAAGTCAGGCAGTATTATTCTCCCTGGCTGAGGCAGGTCAACTCCGTCCCAGCTGAGCCAGCTTAAATCTTCTGAGATGCAAATAATATTTGAGGATCCTTTCTTGAGAAGTGCTATAGTCTACAAGGATTTCCCCCCCCCCCCAGGATCACGCAATATTTAGTTACAACTTCTGTAATTTACCATATTATATAATGCAGAATTGGAAACCCACACCAGAAAGTAGAGAGAAAATATGCCACTATTTCATGATCCTTTATCTCACACGGTGGACTGGATTCCCTGACAATTTAGCTATGTGATTTTATTTTAAAAGATGGTTGAATGGAAACGGTACTCTGAAAAAAACAGACGTCACCCATAGAAAAAAAGCAACTGACAAGAAAAAAGTCACCATAAAGTAGCAACTTTACTAGTCTAGTAAAGTGCTACATCTGCAAGGCAAAGGCATCACTAAGACTTCAGCATCTAAACAGGAGAGCGCTTAACAACTGCCATCCTGTTCAAATCGCAACAAGTAAGAGAAACTGAAATACTTTTGTACATTAGAACAGTGATAGCTTTTCAAAATGAACATAGAAGTGTGTAATCCAGAGAAGTATCTACTAGCCTTGGCAAGCAGGAAGAGGATAAGTTACATCAATATGATGACTTTATTATTTCAGGTAAGGTAATTCGGTACATAGTAGTATCTAAGTTGTGCTGAAGACCTTTCTTCCTATAAGCTGAGGGTGAATGAGTTGATATGTAACATCTTTCACTACCAGAAGCACTGGAAAGCACATTAACAACTAATACGCATGCTGTTATCAGATACAATGTGCACAGACCTAAAGTAGATTAAAAGAATCCTTCTGTCAGCAGTTCATGATCTGAGCATGCAAGGCATGAAGAACACCCTTTTTTCCAGTTAGGGACTTGTTATCCTGTTCTTTACATTATAAATATTCCTGAGTAGAAACCAGCAATGGTTTCAGTACTGCCTAGAATATGCAGAGCTAATGGTTTGCACATGATAAGCCACTGTCATAAAAAACGTATAAATTCCAGACAAGATGAAATGAGGAGATAGACTGAAAGCCCAGGAAGGTAAGGGTCACACAGCACATCAGCAGCAGACCCTGGTGGACAGTGCCACCTCCTTTACTCAGCAAGATCTCCTGTTTTACAAGGCAGTACTGTCTTTCATAATAAGCACTTCAATCTTCCAACCTAAGCAGCAAAACTACAGCAGAGCAGTCCATCCCCACTCTACCCAGCATGAGATACCTCTTCTAGTGAATGGGTGTGTTAAAAAAAACCCAAAACCAAAACTAAAATCACCATTCTGGATGGGAGAGAGTTTAGAACAGTGAACTGGTTAAAGCTGGAAAATAGAGTATCATAACATTTTTGCAAATTGTTTTTAAGAATCCAATGGCTAAGTTCAATTTCTTGCTCTCTTTCTTTTTTTTTTTTTTTTTTAGTATAAACTTGTAGCAAACTGCTTTAATTTCTTGGTTAAAATGTACAAGTAGAACCTTACCTTATTTGTGGCAGAGGATCACGACACACGTGAGGACATAAGGGGACATTAATGAAGACGTGCAAATCCTGGGATTTTCAATCACTTGAATGGACAGCTGTCAGCTCAAATGCAGTATCAGTTAAAACCAACTGCTGCAAGTATAATTGAAAACATAAACTCAGTGAAGGAGATCATTTTTGTGAACAGCTATTTTCCAGAGCTTTTGTTAACTGATGGCATGCAAACTTCCTGAAGGAAAACCAGGACATCCTTGAAATAATTCTACCTGTGACAAACTTCTATAATAGAAACAACTCATTTACTCACTCAGAAATGCAGACTGACAGACTGGATCCCTGAATTACACAGGTTTGGCTCTGGTGTTCTCTTTTAGAGGTCGGTCAATGTGTCATAAATTTAAATGGAATAATAATTACATCACTGTGTTGAAAAGCCTACATTTTATTATTTCTCTTTTCATTTACTTCATATGAATATAACATTCTGGTAATAAAGCGATCATACTCACTTCGAAAATCATATAGTCAGAGGCTTAGACTCTACACTTTGCAGGAAAATCTGTGAATCCACATAACTATCTTGATCTTAGGGAAATAAAATGTGCTGCAGCGTGCAGGATCACTCCCATAGCCTACTTCCAGACAAACATCTGTGACCGCAATGACAACAGGGATGTGACAGCCTGACAAGTCTACCTCTGGTTGCAGCTAAAGAAAAGGAGATTGGCAGAAGGTATTTAGATGATATTTTGATGTATTGAAGTGGATTTGATTCCATAATTAAAGGGTCAGTGAGCCTTTACATATTATCTTTTAGCAGACACTGCTGTAGCGGTTAATGGAACTGGTAGGGAAGGCAATTACCAGGTTAAATATTAATGGAAATCATCCCTGAATTTTCAAGACACAATAACCATAACAAAGATGCTTCAAACGTTCAGTTACAGAAATCTCAAAATGACAAAAATAATCAGATAAACACAGTTGCCTCATAGTACAAATGCAAATCGCAAATGCACTTCTCTAGAAAACACAATTACAAGAAAAAGATCAAAGTCTTAATTTAAGCGTACCTTCCATGAATGCAAAGATTGACTTTAACAAGAGGGTCCTAGGAATTTGAAGCCTACTATATTTGTTAGTCGACCATATTCAGTATGTTCAGACAATGCAATCAATATCCAGCCATTTCCAGAGCTTTCAAGCCTCCACAGTTACTTTCTAAATGGAAGTAACTTTATCTGAAGGTAACATTTGGAAATCTGTATTGTGACCAATAAGAAACAAGATGGTATATACAACTGCTCTGCCACAGGCAGTACCTACAAAAAACAGGCCTGGCAAAGTTACTCGCTTCAGGTGAAATTCATAGTCTGTTACAGACTGCCTGAACTATCAAGAATATCACTTTTGCGATGCAGTCATCTCTAGTTTCTCCTTATCTAAACTTATGTGCAAGTTATAGGAAAAGGAAGCTCATTTTTATAGAGCATGTTATTCTTGTTGGAAGCTTGTTCATGGTGGCAGCTACTGTATTGATGTAACAGCTTGTATTTCAGTAGAGGAATTGTCTGCAAGAGTCGTTATGTCTTCAAATGTATCACACAAAAACAAGACTACGGGATGGATCGTCCCTCTCAATTTATACACCACCCCCCTCCAAACTCTTAGTTCCTCCAGACTCTATTCAGTACAGCTCTGATAATCTTAGATCAATGCCTAATATCCTAGCTCAAGCAAAATACAGCTTTTTGATAACCACTCCTTTCTAGCCTCTACTCATTGTGGATAGAAGTGAGTCCTTAAGAAATTATCACGGCTGAAATTTGCAGTTGGGTTCCACCCTGCTCTACAAAGCAAAAAAAAAACCCCTCCAACCAAAGTTCGTAAATGATTTATCTCCTTCTGCTTAACTGGTGCTTTTTTGTAGCTGCTTAAAGAGTTTCATGATTCTTGTTTCACGAGGAGATTGGGATGGTAGGGGGAACCTGGAACAAACTAAATGGGTTTTCCCATTGCTGACGTCAGTGGAAACACAGTATTAGTTTGATTCAACTAATTGTAATGCAAGGCAGGAACAAGGCTTATGGCATAATGGCACTCTATTTTTGGAAATACAGTTTTATATAATCACAAACATTTGCAGTAAAGAATGCTACAGGCTGCTTTTCCAGTTTTATCTCAAGTTGAAAAATGTAGACGAACAGATACCTTTCAAAGGCAATAATGAGTTAATTTCTTTTGTGTGTTGAGAAACTTTAGTACAACATGCTGAAAAGCATGTCTCTTTCTAAATAAATATATTAAAAATAAATAAATCTAATGAAAATAAATCATATGTAGATGTTTTCAAAAATCGACAGATTTTTATTTATAGTAGTGTTTCTGTTCAAAGAAGCAGTTTGTTTATATCTTGAACGTTTTAATGTTGTTATGCTTGAATAGCACTAAATTTAGAAAATACAAGAAACAGGATAATTTCAATCTACATATTATTTCCATGTGAGGATGCACACAAATTTGGCCTGAGATACATCTGTGAGATTTGGATACTTAAATTTTATCTTTACAATCTCTAGCAATTTGGATTCAGAATGTTCCAAAGATCCAAAGTCACATAACGCATCTCATTAAACTATTGTATAAAGCCATCTTTAGCTAATCATCTGAAGAATGTTTTTTTTCCAATGGAAAGAAATCATTGGGATAAAAAATATGAATTAATAAAAGTGTCATTTTTTAAGGATATGCTTTTTGTTTATAATCTGATTCTGAAGTCATTATACCCTAATAGTGAAAAACACTACATTACTAAAGATACAGCATCACATCCTTAATCAGCTGGAAAAGGAATACTAGCGACCTGGGCAAGAGTCTCAAATTCAATTCCAAATGAAGTCCAGGAGTTGAAAACTTCAAAATAGCCTTTAGTCAAGAGGACCCTCTAGAATACACAAATATCAAGCTTTCAGATTTCATGCTTCCTTCTGACTTACAAAGAACAAAGACTGTATACAGAGCTGAATTTGTAAATTCCAACTCATTTAGAAAACTATAATCACATTGTATCACTGAATTCCATAACTGTTTTACTCTATCATATTTCAGATGTTTGCTATGCAACTTTTGATGTTCCAGGCATTATCACATTAGCTTAAATCACCTGGTGACAAGAATATTTTCTTATACTATTCACTCCTCTTGTGGAGTAAGTTTCTCTTTCAGTGCCTACATCTGTTCTAGGAATACATACAAGGAAAAAAACCCACCTCAATTGAAAAAACAAAACAAAATACTGGTGTACCTGCATTTAATTTTTAACAGACTCCTATAGACTCCTTGCCTCCCAGGACCCTTTCCCAGGCTCCTACAGAGATTGCTGAGACGGAGGCAAGATAGCTTGGAAATCCAGGTACTAACAAATGAAAAGTCATGGTTAGTGAATGATAGAATATTCGATCTCTCCTGAAACTAGACTCATGTTGACACTAATATCATGCTTAACATGCACTATATCACCTCTTTTAAATTATTTTAGCCTAAACCTCACTTCCTTTGGTAAGGTTTCATTTACCCTTTATTAAACTAGCCCTATAATTACTGTACGATTTAAAAATAAGCACTTATGCTTTTTTCTTATATTTAAGTTATACAGATACTTGGGGAAATGCACAACCATGTTGTTCTTGGATCTAGTATTTCAGGCAAAGTGATTAAGATGACAGCAGAATCAGCTTCTTGAAAATAATTCTGGCAAACAAATTTACCTTACTACAGAACTCCAGGTATTCAATTCAACTTGTAAAATGTGTCACCAAATATCAGAAAAAAATAAAGCAGACTTTTAGCCAGGCCCTTGTTTTTATTACCAGACAGGTGATTACCAGCAAATTTCCCCTTACTAGTCAACAGTTTTCATACCTGAGGAAACTTGGCTGGAGTTGGGAGCTACTGTCAAATATTGCTGCAATTTGCTGCCAATGTTCAACAATCTCTTGCCTTACCATGCAACAGCTGTCCTTGCCTCAGACCGAGTTCCAGCATGGACATTAGTTTCTGTTTCGTACAGGGGAATGGTGGTATTCCACATAATGTTTAACTTACTGTAGTGGATTGTGATGTTGTTCATTTTATTAAGACATAGCATACTTACAAGAAATGACAATCAACATAGGACAAGGAGTGACAGCTTGTCTGTCCCCAAACATTAAAGCAAAAAATCTTTGACTACAAAAGGAACTATGAGGCCCATTTTTTTTAAACATGAGTATTACTGTTGGATGTTTTACAGGAATACGTAGCAGACTGTACATGACTTCGTATAGTAGTTTCTTAACCTTCACTAATACCTAAAGAGATATAAACAAAACCAGACAAGTGTGGGAAGCAATTTACAAAGTGGAGACCAAACACAGTTTTAAGCGTTGATTGCACCAAAACCTGCTCTACGTTAGTGATGTGCCAGCCCTAGCATTGACAGTCACTTTCTGCAATAAGATGAACACTAAGTGCCTTCAAATAATCATATTTAGTCAGCTTAACATCAAAATATGGTGTGACAATTTCACAACAGCTACATCCCTCAGTATCCAAATACTGGTTAAGCACATCTGACAATCCTGACATGAAACAATTAGTTTCACACAATTAGAAGTGTGTCTTTGGATTTCTTTGTCCTTTTTTTTTTTTTTTTAAAAAAACAACAAACAGCTCTAAGGAAAGAAAAGAAAACTGGTCAGATAGAATGAAAAGGAAGATTGATTGTAATACTAAAAATTCTGTGATAAGGTAATGTGTGTTCTAAAGCAGCTTAGGACCTGCAAAGTAAGATTCCTGTTCTACTAGAAAAAGGTACCTGCATCTTTACTAATTTTGCCCACTTTGTTTTTTAAGAGCTTAAGAGCTTCCTTTGCACTTTAACTTAGTGAGAATACAAATACATATTTAAAAGGGGTGGCGGAATACTTACATGGGTATTGAACACCATATAGAAAGCTAAGCCAAAGGTGGAACCACTACATGTAGGGGCCAGGCCATGAGACAGGAGAACACTAACAAGTGAGAGTGATACCCCATGCCCCTAGGTCCATGGTGCTGGTCCACACTGGACTAGAGGATCTGAGACCTAGATTGCTGTATGGGTGTAGTGTGCAAGTGCCATAAAGTAGGAATCACTATTTTCATCCTGGTTAGTAAATAAATTTTAGATTGTATGTCACTGAATATTGGGGTTTTAGTCCTGTGGCCACATAACTGGCCAGCTGTGGACTTGCATACCGTTAGGAAACCCAAGTTGAAACAAAACCAATGCAGTTTCTCTGGATCTTTCATAATCTACATAGGATGCTTCATGTTGTGCCACAAATTTTAGGGTTGAAAGAAAATGAGATCCATGTAAAAGGAAATTTATTCCGATTAGACAATGAAAACCTTGATTTTCATATCTTTGTCTAAAGAATGTTTTAAAATGATGATGATACAAAAGCCAAAGTTCATAAATCTGGATTCAGAATAATAATTCTCCTAGCAATGATCCACAGATAGTTGAAAAAAATTCTCATTGATTTCAACAAACTGTAAATTGGGCTTGAGTACATTTGTTGATAAACTTCTCTATGTATTTCTATAGATATGCATCTTCTTTATATTTTTATATATTCAGAAGATGAAAAAGGTGGGAAATGCTACTTTCTAGATTTCCCCCCCCATTCTTTTTCTCTCTCTTTTGCTAATCAATTAACAGAGATCTGGTTTTGACTATGAAAATATCACCTTATTTTTCTCCAATGAAATTTTATTTCTGAATATGGTCTCACAAATCTGGAGTGGGTAGGGAAAACTAACTGAATCGCCAGTTCAGAATGCAAAAAACTCTCAGACATACTAGAGCTTAATGAAGACCCCAAGTCTTAACAGGAACAGAGGATTTTTTTGCCTTTCAGGAATTCTTTCACAGATTAAACACTCAAACCAATAGGTCACACAACTCTAGAGATGATTTTTTTCAAGTCTACTGCCTGTTTTATATTCAAAGAACATAGAAAATAGTATTTTTGCTTATGAGTTGGCAAAGCTCCTGGCATAATGGGAATATAAAAGCAAAATGTATGCTCTTCCCCTGAGCACTGATTTTGCATAACATGTTTTACATATTAAGCAATACTGACAAAGTGATATTTTTAATTTCCCCACAAAATACAGGCTAGTGTTCCCAGGTGCCCCATGAGCAGCCTTTATTTGAGCAGTTCTATTAGCATCATTGGAATTCTACATGCATAGGTGGGTATAATTTGGATCAGCTGGTCAGAGTTTATTTTTCTATGGGAAAACATCCTATATGTGCTAGTATTATGGAATCCTCCCAATAAAAAAAAATTAGCCCTACACTGAAAGCTTGAAAGATTAGGTCCAACCAGCCAATAAAACTCGGACAGAGTAAGAATTCAAAGAGAAAGACAAAGGATGCTATTAAAACCACTTTGCATCTTTCTTTTTTTAATGTAGAAGTTCAACTGTACTTTGATTAGGCATTCAAACAGCTGTTCTGATGTCCTTCTGACATCTCTTAACTAACAGGAAAAATAGAAAAAGGGGGGGTACTATGATTATATTTTAAAGTGTAACTTCCTAAAATCCACCTTATGCAGTTACTTTTATTGTTTAGTTGTTTTGTTTTGGGTTTTTATTCTGTAAGAAATATTTTATGAATAGAATGGATTTCTTCAGAAATATGCCAGTAAGGGCATTTTAGTTACATTTATAATACAGAACAAGGCTACTTAAAGATGATACAGAAACTGATGGAAAAAATCCCTATCTTTATACAGCAAGACAACTGCACTTTCATTAATATGTAATTTTAATTTACTACAGTACATTTTATCAATTGCAGTTGACTAACAGGAAAGCTGAATGGATTTTAATCTTTAGACCTCAGTTGCAAGTTGGCAATAATTTTGTGAGGTGTGATTTCCATAACAGTTTCTGCTGTTTACAATAAACCTTTTATCACTGAGAAGGTAAACTATATGCGGACTCACAAATTGTAAGATACTTAAATCTTTGCCTCTACAGACTCAAATTTTTCAGAATTGATTTTGTAAATTTATTACTAGCAGGCAACATATTTACTCTGTTGATAAACTACCATTACTGCAGGTTCCCAAAACAGTTCTAAAAAATAACTAGCACTTCTTTGTAATCAGCTTGTGATAGTATGGCCTCAGAATATCAAAGTACAAAACAATTTTTTCTGCAAGTTTCACATAGCTCTGTCTCCTTCAATAATTAATGGTGTGATTTTTCATTTGTAGTGTTGACTTGAGTTATAAGATATCTTATTCAGGAAACAGTTGGACAAAATGAGCTCAGGTGAAGCCTGCCACAGAGATTCTGAAATCTTCAGCATATTTACAAGTGTGGAGGTTTGCAGGATCAAGCCTTAACTATAGGTAGAAGCATGCAAGATTCAACAGAAAAATACTTTAAAGCTCCTATTAGTTCTCAAAAGAATCAGCAGTCGAAATGAATTCTTCATGTGGTTCACTGCTGCTAGTGTATGTCCTATATTTCTACTCTATCTTTGTCTCAAAGGAGTCCACGTTTGTGTATATGCAGCAAGAAGCCAAATTTAAAACATAACTTTAGTCAGACATTTCACTTCATAAATAAAAGAAAGCATCCTTCCTAACCTGTGAGGCTGTGCTAGGAAGGAAAAGACAAGCTCCTAAGCAAGAAAAGACAGAGAGGGAGGTACTATATGCAAATACTTCTAATTGCTGTGTTAAGTAGTCATGCATAGGCATTTGATTCCAGTTGTCACCAGCTGTCAGTTAAAGCACGTATAAATAATGCCATCAACAGCACAATCCTGTTCTGAACATCATATTTTCTAAGAATGTTTTCTTTTAAAATACTTGATATGAACTTGATCTCTTCTAGTTTTGAAAAAGATATTTGGGAAGATTTTTCAGCAGTCTACTCTTAAAATTGTAGGAGCATGGAAATTAGATAGACATCAGTAGAAAAATCAAGTGCTTTCCAGATTTGCTCAATGTATAATAAGATGAAGCAGCACATCTGTTACATTAGAAAACAAAGTAAGGCAAAAATCCAACTCAGCAGTACACACAGCAACCTTGCTATAAGTAAGGGGGTGAAGGTTTTATTGATGAAGTAATTTATTTCTAGGGACACATTTGAGTTTGCATTTCATAGATAGCAGGATTTAATAATGAAAGTATCTCCCAATAGGTAATTGAACATAATTCTGTCATTTTATCAACAGGAGTGCAATGTTTTCATGTTCTAATTCCAAGGAATATAACATTAACTTATTATTACCAAATAGTCTACATCAAGTTAATTAGACCTAATAGCTGAGTTAAGTGATATGCACTGCCATTAGTATTTACGGCATCATGCACTTACACTCTAATTCTGCAGGCTATTAATTTGCCTGTAAACACTTTATTCGGGGTACTCTGATTTTCTACTTTACTGCTAAGAGGTGGATCATGGTTTGGTGGACCATGATTTCCTCAGGCCACAATGAGTGTCGTCAGTTTTAAGAAAGCTTTTTGCCCTCCCACACATGGCCTAGCATTGTTTAAGGACAGAGTCAGTAAAATGATAGCATTTGCCATTTCAGAGCTCTCCAACATCTCCCCAGTATACTGTTATTCCATCACTTTCCAAGGGGTCCTATGAGGCTCCTCCAGACATCCTCAACAGTACAGAAACAAGGGAAATTCTCCTGTAGGACATCAGGCTTTTCTGCATAGTACAAAGGAAGGAGAATGAGAGCAGTGACACTTCCTTTAGTGTTTATCACCTCTACTGACTTTAGCTAACTCTGTGGCTGTATACTATTTTGAAAAATTGTCCTCAGAAGCCAGGCACGTTCCATGAGTTAATATACGAAGCTCACAGAATTCAGAAGAAATGGAATGAAAGAAATGCAGAGGCTAATGAGGTCTTGCACCTCCTGTTCTCACCAGCTACACAGAATTATAAGAAAATAAAAATAAAGCTCAATATAATAAGAGGACACAGAATCAGAGAACGGTTGAGGTTGGAAGAGACCTCTGAATGTCATCTTACCGAACCCCCTGCTCAAGCAGGGTCACCTGGAGCAAGTTTCATGTTGAATCTTACGTGCTTTACATACAGTAAAGGCCTGATCTTGCAAACCTCTACACTTGTAAGCCTGCTGAAGATTTTAGGATCTCTGCAGCAGGCTTCACCTAAGCTCATCTCATCCAACTGTCTCCTGAATGAGGTAATTTTATAAACACAGATCAACGCTAGAACTAATTCTGAGAACAACATGCTAAAAGGAGGAAAGAATTATTGTGCAAACCCATACATTGCTCTACTAGTGTAAGCAAGACTGACTTAACTACACAGCTCCCAAATGTCATCCTACTGATATTTTAGCTTCTTTTGTAAAAATCTTGGGTTTTATTAACAGACCAGAGGTGATGGATCAGGCTTGGATGTGTATTAAAAAGCTCCATATGCTCATCACAGAATGAAATGCTAAAGCATAAACACATTTCTGATTATCACTGTGCACATACATGCTACAGCAGATGTGCCTTAAACATTATTGGCTGCTGTAAAGGGGGAGTGAACTAGAATTTCTCTAAGTAAAATCAGGAACTATGGTAACCTGAAATAAAGCATTACATCTCTTTGCCTCTAATTGCAACCATGGACTGACATAAAGACAGTATTATACAGTTATGCCTATGGACTTATGCACTGTGGATGTCAGAACCTCAGATAAGCAGTAGCCAAAGGCTCAGTTAGATATTCTAGAATAGCTCCTCTCTACATCTGCTGTTATGAAGTTTTGGGCTTCTCACTTCCAAAACAACTCTGAAATGGAGTGGTTTCCTGTAACCTATGGCACCTTTTACCATCTGTGTCAAAACATACAAAATAACCAAACTAATTAGTCTTATTGAAAGATTAAATTTTCCTCATACAATGCCTTGCACAGCAATCCAAGCCTTACCTCAAAACTGCCTTCAGTCATGAAAGTTTTGATATTTATTTTCTAGCCTATCACAACTGACTACAGTTCAGGATTGTTGCTCTGTCTTTTCTGTTTTACAAATTGTTACGGATTAAAAGGGACAGCTTCCACAGAGGTAAATCTGATTTTCTGTTCTAAGGAGAGAGCAATGGTTAGCATTTATTTTGTAGTCACAGGGTTACAAAAATTAAGTGTCTTCATTTACATGTGATCCATTACCTTAGCTACAGTGCAGATTCCTATAGGTGTATCTAGGAAAAATTCCTTAGGATAACGAGACCATTCATAAATTCCAGTTCCAAGGGAAGTTTCTTGTTACATATTGTTTCAGAAATCCTAATCTACATACCCATGAAATACCCAAGTTAGAGCCATATACAACAATTAAGCAATATAAGGACAAACTTAAATATTTAAAGTCGGAAAAATAAGCAGATGTTTTTAGAACAAGTACTGAAATTTTCTTGTCATGGAGTCTCCAAGAACTACAATGCTAAGAACAAAACCAGAAAAAAGCCCAAAATTCCAGTTTGATTTAATCTGGAAAAGTGAGGATTTCTGCCTTTGAATTTTGGTACAGTCTCCTGGTCATACCTAATTTACATCTACTTTTTATAGAATAAAAAGGTAGCTGAGTGTGATATGTCTACATAAATTTCTGATACAAAGAGCTCACGATGGCAAACATTTCTAAAATTTATAAGGTAACAGGAAGCTGAGTAACTCTGTTTAAAGGTTTAGATTGAAACTCAGAAATAAACTTTATTATACAAACGTCTAGGAAATTTGCTTTTGAAATAAGTGAGGATTTAATGTTAAAAAATCCATTATGTTTACATTAAAATACTTGTGGCATGGCTATGCGAACTTTAACAGTGATGTACATATATCTAACAGCTTGCCACTCAACCACTTTGTGCTGCAGATGGTACCAGATTGTTTTCCTAAATATCTAAGCTTCTTTAGGACAGAAGAAACGAAACAGCCTTTCTTTCCCAGGGATCAACCCTGCAGTTTAGTTTCAGTTGTGATCTTTTGTATTTTCAACAACTAAGGAATGGGGAAAATTTGTCCTTCATCTCTGCTTTTTCATCTCCATTTTCCTTTTGAAGTATAAAGCAAAAGTGTAGTATGACTACACTTTTTTTACATGGACGGTGTAGTATGCTAATGGTTCATTACATCTCTAGGCTAGGAAATGCTGTAGCTCCAGCTGCGAGGCATTATATGGGTCTGCTTATTCCCAAATTAACAGAAAGATTTTGCATGGGGAATCTTGCAATGTTCACTTTCCTGTTCAATGTGTGAAAGCCATGTTATTGGCTATAGTGTGATATTTACTGAGACTATCATACAATCATAGGATCATTTAGGTTGGAAAAGACCTTTAAGATCATCAAGTCTGACCGTTTAACCTAGCACTGCTAAGTCCACCACTAAACCGTGTCCCTAAGCACCACATCTACATGTCCCTTAAATACCTCCAGGGATGGGGACTCAACCACTTCCCTGGGCAGCCTGTTCCAATGCTTGACAACCCTTTCACAGTGAGGAATTTTTTCCTAATATCCAATCTAAACCTCCCCTGGTGCAACTTGAGGCCGTTTCCTCTCATCCTATCGCTTGTTACTTGGGAGAAGAGACCGACACCCACCTCGCTACAACCTCCTTTCAGGTAGTTGTAGAGCGCGATAAGGTCTCCCCTCAGCCTCCTTTTCTCCAGGCTAAACAACTCCAGTTCCCTCAGCTGCTCCTCATCAGACTTGTGCTCTAGACCCTTCACCACCTTCGTTGCCCTTCTCTGGACACGCTCCAGCACCTCAATGTCTTTCTCGTAGCGAGGGGCCCAAAACTGAACACAGGATTCGAGGTGCGGCCTCACCAGTGCAGAGTACAGGGGGACCATTACTTCCCTAGTCCTGCTGGCCACACTATTTCTGATAGAAGCCAGGGTGCTGTTGGCCTTCTTGGCCACCTGGGCACACTGCTGGCTCATATTCAGCCGGCTGTTGACCAACACCCCCAGGTCCTTTTCTGCTGGGCAGCTTTCCAGCCTCTCTTCCCCCAGCCTGTAGCACTGCATGGGGTTGTTGTGACCCAAGTACAGGACGCCGCCTTGTTGAACCTCATACAGTTGGCCTTGGCCCATCAATCCAGCCTGTCCAGATCCCTCTGCAGAGCCTTCCTACCCTCAAGCAGATCAACACTCCCACCCAACTTGGTGTTGTCTGCAGACTTACTGAGGGTGCACTCGATCCCCTCATCCAGATCACTGATAAAGATATTAAACAGAACTGGCCCCAGTACTAAGCCCTGGGGAACACCACTTGTGACTGGCCGCCAACTGGATTTAACTCTACTCACCACCACTCTGGGCCCAGCCATCCAGTCAGTTTCATACACATCAGTCTCATACACAAATTTTCAAAAAGAAGTACTAAATCCAATTTATGAGCCTAGCAATAAGGAAAGGCATCCCTGGAGAGGTCTGTGTTGCAAGTGGGACTGCATCTCCTGTAGAAGGAATTTAGATAGCTTTGAACTACTGAGCTAATAGAAGTAATCTTCCTGTAACACCACAGATTTCAGCCACAAGTCTAAAACACAATAGAAAAATTACTGTTTTATCCATTGTCATGAAACTCAAAATGACCCTTTACTGCAAATCTCTGAAACTTCTGAAAATTCAGAGCCCCCAAATTCGTGGTGTCTGGGCACAGATGAAGCTGAGAAAACTGCAAAGTGAGAAGCAAGTGTTTCAAAGGGATCTAAAAATCACAGAAACGTTGTCTTCAATATAACAAGATATGAAACAGCCCCTCAGTAAAAATGGCTGTTTTTTGGCACCTGTTTGAACACACCTGTAGAAGATTTTGTAACTTCAAAGTACTTTAGAAATGTTAGCATAATTCATTACATAAGCCAACTCAATGTGAAGGGGGGGTGGGGGGGATTTTGCTGTGATTATGTGCCAACATCTGAGTAAGCGTTGTGGTTTAACCCCAGCCAGCAACTAAGCACCACAGCCATGCACTCCCTCCCTCCCTGGTGGGATGGGGGAGAGAATCGGAGGGGAAAAAGTGAGCAAACTCATGGGTTGAGATAAAGACAGTTTAATAGGTAAAGCAAAAGCCACGCATGCAAGCAAAGCAAAACAAGGAATTCATTCACCACTTCCCATCAGCAGGCAGGTGTTCAGCCATCTCCAGGAAAGCAGGGTTCCATCATGCATAATGGTTACTTGGGAAGACAAAGGCCATCACTCCGAATGTCCCCCCCCTTCCTCCTTCTTCCCTCAGCTTTATATGCTCTCAGCTTCCCCCAGCTGAGCATGATGTCATATGGTATGGAATATCCCTTTGGTCAGTTGGGGTCAGCTGTCCCAGCTATGTCCCCTCCCAACTTCTTGTGCACCCCCAGCCTCCTCGCTGGTGGAGTGGTGTGAGAAGCAGAAAAGGCCTTGACTCTGTGTAAGCACTGCTCAGCAATAAGGAAAACATGCCTGTATTACCAACAGTTTCCAGCACAAATCCAAAACATGACCCCATACTAGCTACTATGAAGAAAATTAACT
Source organism: Gymnogyps californianus (assembly GCF_018139145.2). Classification (NCBI taxonomy): domain Eukaryota; kingdom Metazoa; phylum Chordata; class Aves; order Accipitriformes; family Cathartidae; genus Gymnogyps; species Gymnogyps californianus. The sequence goes on along the minus strand of NC_059478.1, from coordinate 10,392,157 downwards.
CTATCCCAGTGAAAACTAGCACAGTAAGTAAGCCCCTTCAACATTTCCTGTTTCCATCTGCAGGATCAAAGAAGACTGATCAGCTTTAGAAGCTTGTCAGCTAACAATCTAAAGAAGGCTTGTCTCATTACAGGTATCGAACACTGGTAACAAGACGTAGGATGACACTAAAATTTACTTTGTATACGGAGTCTTAATGGCTCAAGGGACTGGCAAAGATATTTTGAATGTAAAGTCTTCAGCTTACTGCTTAAAAATCATAGGGAAAAACATTACAATCATGCAGGGGCTCTTTGATGGACCATGTGAAATGAATGGGTATTGGCTATTGACCTAAGATGGAAAACAGACAGTTCTCCCTACTAAATATCACAGCCTGGTTACCATTAGTTCTGTTATGATTTTTAATAGAATTGACACTGGTTTAATGAGCTGTGAACTTGAAATTAAAAGAAAAAAACCCAAGCACATGCAATATTTTGATTTATATGATTTGAAAGAAAGTGTAATGGAAATTGCAAAATAAGAAATCCTAGCTTCTATTTGCAGTAGTAGAACAAAATTTAGCGCACAACATTCACCAGAAAAGAATGATCTTGAAGCTGTAACAGTTGTGATTATCAACCATTAGCCTTAAGCTGTAGAAAAAGAATGCTCTTGTAATGGGAGCAAAAGAATGCGATCTACTTGGCCTCCTGCCTAGTCACACTGGTCTGTTGTAAGTAGAAATGCTATGAAATAAATGAATCTCTGATTTAATGGCTCTTACATACTACATCTGCCATCCCTCTAAAAGAAATAAAAAACAAATAGTGATACTACAGAAACTCTATTACAAAGTACTGACCTACAGTCTAGAACAGCACCTGTTATATTAGGCATCAAGAACAAACAGTACCAGAGTGAGTTAAACTTCATTCTAACTTTGTGCATATTTTAACCATGTGGTTATCTATACTGAAAATTTCTGCAGCATGGCTACTCATCCATGACACAAGATACGGGCAAGTAACAACCAGGACAAAATGCAATAGGATAAGATATGCAATGAAAAAACTCATAATACTTGATGGAGAAAATTATAAAAAGATAACAAGGTCATTTATCAGTCAGGAAGGCTCAGAGAGCCAGACACAAAAAATGTATGCCTTCTGGCAGAACAAAGTCACTCACATCCAGAGTTACAGTCCTCAAAATATTTACACAGCTTCTGTTTAATACTAGAGTCTAGATGGAGGTATCTAAAAATCCATCAAGTTACTTTCTCTCAACAGACATCCAAAATTTTCCTTCTAGGCTTGAAGAGATGTGCCACTATGTTGATATAGATGAGCAGTTCCAATGAAAATCACCATTCAAAGGAAAACTTAGGCAAATTTAAGCCATTTATTTTTTAAAATAGTTAATTAGTCTCAGATATTCCAAGGATATGATATTAGGAAACTTTCTGAATTATAGAGGACAATGATGCAGCCAAAATAACATTTTGACACAAAGAGCCCCAAGATGTATGCTTCCTCAAAAGGTATTATAAGACAGACAAATTGCTTATGTCTTTTAATTGCATGAAGTGTGTGAGGAAATCATTAAAATATATACAGGTAATTATCTGGAGTATGGATGAAAAGACATTTAAATGTCAGCAATTTCATTAATTTTAAACTGAAGATTGAGAACTGGCAGAGTAGAGGGTAACAAACCATGAATGGCTGTCATTATAGGCTAATAGAGTATTAGGATGATTCTGATTTCGTAAAACTAGTTGGTGTTGAGTTACACGCAGGAACATAGAAGTGCGTATGTACAAGTTAGTAACATTCTCAAATCATCTCAGTCAGGCACAGTGTAGAAAATGATTCACATTGTTGTGATTGCTGACTCTAGTGCACGGACTACATAGTTTATAGATAGGACAGAAAGATTTATCATGATAATGCAAGTTGCCTAATGTGCTTTTAGCAGGGCTTTAATCCAAAATCTACTTTAGTAAATAAGAATGCTAAATTTGTGCAAACCCTAAAAGGAGAGTATAGTGTGGATTTCAAAACATTAAAGAAACCAGGAAAAAATTAATGGTACTATGATTAAGCAGAAATGTGTTTCAGCACTAGAAAAGTTAGGTTCAACTTGGAAGACTATAAATGAAGAACTAATTCATTACCATTGTAGATGAATAATTCAGATACGAGATCCATATCATTAGCCCAAACTTTCCATCCTTCCTGATCCCCACCTTCTCTATGTGAGGGAGTCAGCCTATACAAAGTGGTGTCATAGAAACAGTGATCTGACATTTGCTTGTTCATAGTTTTTCTTTCTTAAGATGGGTATTTCAGTCATGATTTTCAGAGGACACTGGATTCAAATTACAGGTAGATGCTAAGGAAATCAGTCTTAAAGGAGGCAGCAGAAGTTACAGTTACAAGGAAATAATCCCTCCCCAGTGCAATAGGGCAGCTTAAAGTGATCAAGGGACATTTTATTGTTCTCCCTTGCTAGAGCAGAAAAGGCAAGACTGGCAACCACATTTGTGAGACAACTTGAAAAATTATATTATTTTGACATCCAAAATTTAGTTTATGTTCTCTCATAGTAGCACTTCTATAGCAGTTTGTTACTATGTAGGTAATAAATGTAATTAATAACATTTTATACAGACTAGCAGTTGTGGGTGTTTTAAAAGCATTTAATATTTGGTGCTTTGATTTATAAAACTAAAATATGGAAGCAATTAATGCCTCTTGCTACATTTCTTTGAAAGGAAAGACACTGCATACCCATCTAGATGAAAGACAAGAAAAAGTGTTTTCAAGGAAACAATGTTGTAGATGCGGTACACATAAAATCAAATAGATTTTGATCAATGTCTTGAAGAGATTTTCAAGAAGCATGAAGAAAAATCAGTGATCTACCCCCAATGACAAACCTCAAGCATTTTATCCACCTTATCTATAAGAACAGACAATAGGAATGGCAACTAAAAAATGAGATGATAATTAAAAAAATCCAGTTCTATTCCTACTGAAAGCAAGAGTATGCTCTTTGGGACTGGGATTCTAGTCAAATCAGACCCCAGAAAGGTGTGCTTTGTTTTCTTTGTTTGTTTTTCAGGAAAAGATAATACAGACTCTCATTTAATATTATTTATTTGTCCCTGTTATTCAGTTCCTTGATAATTAGAAGACAGTTTTCATCCCTTGTCAGGCAAAATATTATGTGGAAGCCTAATGATGCCACCCCCAAAGCATCATTAGGTTACTTGATGGAGGATATGATTTATGTATGTTATAGAAGCATTTACTCCAGGGAACCTTTTCAAATCAGCAAGAACAAAATTTTGTTCTCTGGTAAACAGAAATGTAATGACAGGCTATTAGTTTTGGGTGGCTGATGTTTGATTTCCTGGAGTTATAAAGACAGTCTGCTTTTGTTCTAATGGCATTATATATTTCTGTAATGGAAATAATTAATGACTGCGCAACTTAGGTCATTACTGTGCTAGCAAACACTGTTCAGTTGTACTCTTACACGTATGTAAGTTTTAGAGGGTAAATCAAATTCAACCCATATTTGCAGAAAGAAAAAAGAAAATGTATCTCAAATTCCTGCATATTTGCAGGCCTTATACCAGAGCAGAAAAGAAGTCTTACTTTTCAGTTCTGCTTAAAAACTTTAGGTTCAGTTCCTCCTTTAGTCACAAAGAAGTGCAGTCAGACAAGTATTTAATTTCTAACAAAACGTTAAGGTAAAGAAGTGCATTCACTCACACCTACTACTGTAGAACAGTGCCATCACCTACAGAGTTGAACAGCATCCTGCGAATTAGATTAACAGGATGAAGAAGTTCTGAAGTACCAGAAGAAAGAGAAAACACAACAACCAAAGAAAAGAAAGGGGGGCTTTTGTTCCTTTCCCCTCCCCTCATCAGTTGTAGTATCATTAGCTCCACTAAAGCCTTAAATCTAATGAAAGTAGGAATCCTCACTGAATCCCTTTTCTTTGTAATGTCTGCTGCATAAGGAAAATATGCAGAAACTTTCCCTAATGAAAGTTTTGTTATGCTTAGCATGGAGTTAGACATCTCCAGAATCAGACAGCCACCTACCACTATTCCAGGCATGTAATTTTTCAAATTACTTTACAAGTGAAATATTTCAGTTGATAATCACAAAAAAAATATACACTTGCAGATAAACTAAGCTTGGGATACATTGAGTAACGGACAAGTCAGTTCTATGGTGTGGTTTATCAAGTAATACAAACCATGAAAAGACAGCCTGTTCAAGTTGACTCAAGGTAGTCACTCAGTTAAAAGTTTGCTTGTTAACAGAAAATAAATGAAAGAAACAGAGGGGAGACAAATGCAGGTGGAGTCAGAGATCAGTTCATCAGATAGTGGTCTTTAATTTTAAGGATCTTAGGAACCCTCTGCTATTGCATAAGTGCAAGAAAACACGTCCATTCATAGCATTACTGTGAAACATTCATTGTCTAACATATATACTAATATGCATACGAACACTCCAGGATAATTCAGTGTTGCAAGTAAAGGCTGTGAATAAAGATCTTAGAAACGCATGTCCTTCTCCCACTAGTGTTGCATGGTTTGGAATTATTGCATCACTGGTGATGAAGTAAAGTATTATGGGATTGAAATTCTCTGAAGCTGTAACATTAATGTTTCTTACTACTGGAGTTGATAGAGCCATGGGAAATTTTATTGTGATATTTGTAGAAATTGGCTGGGCTATAGTACTACTGTTATCCAATAGGTAACTTCAGTTCTGTGAGAGAAGTACCAGAAAGGCAAAAGACAGATCCATTACTTTTTTTAATGATGTCTTGAGGTTATTCCATTTTTAGGCCCTGAAGATGCAGAGAACATACACAGTTCTTACCAATTATGAGTATAATACAGATGCCAAAGCAGGAACAGGTTAAGGACATTTGCTCCTTAACTCGCTACTACGGAATTTCTTCTGATATATGGAAGTGAAAGAGAACATATGCAAAACTTCAGTGTGTCATTTTCTTCTACCAGGTCATGTAAGCAGAGCTAGAACTACTTGCTTCATCACGTAAGCTATTGTCATAAGCTATTCATCACGTAATCTAAATCACCCTTTTCATTTTTTATGACCCTAGAGGTTTCTTCCTTCCCCTTGTCAGGCTACTATACATTTGCCAGTCTAAGTGATGTAAGGAGCTTCTAGTGCAGAAAGCGGCATTGTCAGAAGCTGAGGCTACATAGGTATGACAAGTATAGTAGTATTAGCTACAGTAAAATACCCAAGATGTGTAAAGCTCAGCGTAAGAGGCTGAAGCCTTTAAAGCTACCTCATAGATTCCTCCTACCCTCTTTGGCTTCCAACTGTAATGTATCAAAATTCTTTGGTTTGCTTAAAAATCTCAGTGTAATGTGACTTTACAGACAATAACCACTGAACACTTGTGTAAGACAGAAGACATCTGCAGAATTTATTTTGAAAAAAATTAGAAATAATGACACAATACTGGGCATAAATATTTTCTTTACAGAACAGCACTGAAGCTGTAGAACAGAATTCAAGTATATTTGCATTTGTTTATTTCAGTCCTTCATCAAACTGATGTTAATAGAAGTAACCTTAAAGTACAAAGGAAATGAAATTGCTGAAGGTATCCAAAAGCATTTTGCTAACCTCAGGCTACTTGGGAAATAAGGTGCAGCTATACAGAGTTTTATTGTAAAGTAATTATTATAATTTACATTCTGGGTTTTTACAGATACAACCTGTAGCCAAATGCTCCTAATCCCTTGGGTCCAATTACCTCATGATAATCATGCCAGTTGGTGCCATATTTTGTTTTATTGAAAATATAATGCTCAAAGATAAAATAGATACTTTCTCATAGTAAGGAAACTTGCAGACTATCTTTTTTTTCTGGTGGGTTACTATGTGGGATGTGTAGTCCTTAATAAACAGTCTGTCAGCTGTGGATTCCTTTCCAGTAGTCAAAAATTTCGAGTAGCTCAAACTACTCTTAAGAAAAATCCCAAACTTATTCCTTGAAAAGAAAAATCATTCCAGAACTAGTAACTCCAAGTGGATCAGAGGACAGGTGGAAAGGTGACAAGGAACTTGGTAGCATCAATCTTTATAAAAGATGAGGAATCTCTCTTGACCAATATAATATTTTCTTATTACTACATTTTTTATAATATACATTACAAATTTCCTATTACATGTAAAAGGGTAAAGTTAGGTATGTTCAAACCTCAGTGCAAGGTGAAACCACTGAGGAATTCACTGGACTTTTCAGATCAGTGAAAGAGAGGAATGTTCATCAGCAAAATAATTTTGGACATCACTACTGGCATGTCAACTTACAAAATTTCTGGCCTTAGACTCTGAATTTCAATATGACTTGCCATGCCCTGCAATGGCAAGAGGTAAACTTCTGTAAACTGCAGGAAACTGTCATTGTACAACTTCTACTTTGTTCCATAGTGAGATGGGACAATATATTATAGGGAATAATTTCCACACTGCAGGCAAGTGAAATAAGTTTACAGACAAGTGAAATAAGTTTACAGAACCAATTTTACAAAGTCCCAGATGTCTAAAGAAGTAGTGAAGTGTAAAGAATGTTAATATGTAATCCGAATAAACAATATCATCACACACTCTACTGAAATTCACAGGTACCTGAGGGGATATCTGTCTAAAAGCTTCATGAACAATTACGAAAAGCTACTTACATATGCATTTCCCAACAAATAGCAGGTTACACTATAGTGACTTTTTATTTTAAATTTCAAAGACTTTTGTAGTGAGCTACATTGCTGAGTGTATTTCAGATGTGTTTCCTTGGAGGGGAGATGTTTAGGGATCTAGATTAACAAAAGTGGAATACGAGAATTGAACCTGAAAATCTCGTCTGTAATATAAATACTTTGAAACGCTCTTTTAAAAAAACCCAAAACCAAAAAAACCCCAACCAACCTATCCTCAGTCTACAAGAAATACTACAATGTTATCCCATTTTAGCCAGGGAAACCAGGAAGCATTTTTTCTTTGGGAGTTACTGAGTTTTACATAATTTGATCTTTCATATGATAATATGCTTTGCAAACTTCAGATGTTCTAGCACTCAGTCATACTGTAACAGGTCTAAATGAGGAGATCTGGTGCCTAGCAAGTGGATATCAAGGATACCTCAAAATATACAGACTTCTAATAATCAAGTCATCATTGCATGTTCCAATGATCTCACAGAATGGCTACATACAGTAAATACTCATCACTTTAGAAATATAACCACTAACATATAAAGCTTGGTCCACCATATTCTGATAAGCAAGGAAAAAAAGTTTAAAAAAATTATATCTATATTCCACAGCTAATATCTGACACAATTCTGAATTAGAAATCCAATGGAGGCAGAACGAGAACATATTAAAGTAAATAAACAGTGATTATGATTTTTTTAGACTTCTCATGGGAAAAAGAGCAGCGTATATAAAATTTGTCATGTGTTATGAAAGTAATTCTGTAAAATAAATTGAAATCCTTTCAATTTTTTTTTTTTTTTACATATTCTTATTTTACCTGGATTTACAGACCTTTTACTTTGACTAAATAAAACACATGCCCAATTAAGACCCTTGAAGAATACACCAGAATAACAAAGAAGGATCAAATTGAATGGGAAGATATCAAAAACAGTGATATAGTCTTAAAGGGTGTCATAAAGCATCCTGGCTGATGTTACCATGATGCTTTTTCGACTAGTGTAAAGCAGCTTCTTCCCCAAAAGGCTCTATAACAGAAGCAGTCAATGTCTGATAAACATATGTGCAGCTGCCTAAGTTGCAAGCTGCAGGAAAGACAGTATCCTTTTAAATGGTCTGTGTTTTCTGAATGGATCACTTCAACTAGTTGTTCTATACTACCATTGTTTTGTCCCCAAAAAATCAGTAAAAAGGCTTTTGAGGTCCTAAATAAGATACCTGTCCTGGTTTCAGCTGGGACAGCGTTAACGCTCTTCTTAGTAGCTGGTACAGTGCTGTGTTTTGGATTTAGGATGAGAATGATGTTGATAACACACTGATGTTTTAGTTGTTGCTAAGTAGCGCTTATCTTAAGCCAAGGACTTTTCAGTTTCCCATGCTCTGCCAGCAAGCAGGTGTGCAAGAAGCTGGGAGGGAGCAGAGCCGGGGCAGCTGACCCGAACTAGCCAAAGGGGTATTCCATACCATGGAATGTCATGCCCAGTATATAAACACGGGAGAGTTGGCCGGGAGGTGTGGCTCGGGAACTAACTGGGCTTCGGTCAGTGGGTAGTGAGCAATTGCATTGTGCATCACTGGTTTGTTTTTTTTTCTTTCCCCATGCCTTCCTTTTTTTGTTATATTCCTTTTCATTACTATTATTATATTTCATTATTACTATTGTTAGTATTATATTTTACTTTAGTTATTAAACTGTTCGTATCTCAACCCACGAGTTTTACTTTTTTTTTTCTTTCCTTTCTTCCTCCTCACCCCACTGGGAGAGGGAGGGGGAAGCGGCTGCATGGTGCTTAGTTGCTGACTGGGGTTAAACCATGACAATACTGTACAAAGCTATCTAAGAGATAAACTCTTGCAACCCTTACTGGAACAAACCTTCAGGAGTTTGTTGGGCTTTTGGGGTTTTTTTTCCCAAAGAGTTCTTCCAAGATCACAAGAGGACCAGAACTTGACTCTATAGTAGCCTCATAGATCTTCAAGACGTGATGTGTGGTAATACAGCTTTTCATTAAATGTCAGCAAAACAAGCTTGACTAGTTGTATGCTTCCCTCCTCCTTTTTCTTTTTAATGTCTAACAAAAATTAATTCTGGATAGACTTAGATATTACAGTGGGGAGAGGGTTTGGTGTTCATATATGTGAACACACACATACTTTCTTCATATCAGGTGAAAACGTATTTCGGTAAATATAGCCATGGAGCTGATAAGAAAGATCACAATCTCTAGTTAATGAACCATCTGCTTCAACCTCAAACATCATTCTTCCATCATAGCGTTAGACCTATACAGATTGTGATGTTTGCCTCCTAGGTCTTTAATACCAACTCTTATGCAGAGTAGCTTCTTTGGCCAAGATCAAAGAAAGAAAAAAATTACTGACTGTACCTCATCATGTATTTCAGTAACAGCTTGTGACCAGAATTGCAGCAAATCTTGGAAGTAAATGCCTGGAGACTTTTCACATAATGTGAACAAAACACAACTCATAGATACTCTTGCTGTAAGATGATAGACAGACAGAAAAATACTCTTTCTCCTTTCCTCCTGGATAAAAGCCAAAGCTATTTTTTTTCTTCCTCAAGCTCACTCAGGCACTGGGCTTCAGATGATAACTATTTCCTTAACCAGACACAGTATGTTCAGCTAATAAGATAGGTCCTTAGTAGAAGGTTAGATAAAAGATACATGGAAAGATTACGTTTTGCATTCGAATAGTTATACCTGTGCAGTGTTATCCAAATACTAAAACCACCTCTTCATTTTCTTTTACCCTACAGATTTGGAATCTTTTGATTTTCATAGGTTTCATTCATAACCAGGTAATTGTCCTGGTGATCTCAATTTTTTTCATATCATTATCGCATTTCATAACAACAAAAATTCCAGGAACTCTTCTGAGCTTCTCTCCAGTCATAAAGAGGAGGAATTGAAGATGGAGTTTCTAGTCTCATCATAAGACAAGAAATTGATTGTTTTCTACCAAATAATCACAGATTAGTGCGCATGCTTGGGTCTGTTTCATCACCAGATGAGCAACTAAAATATCATACAAAAAAAAAGGTTAGAACTAAAACTTTATGAAACTTGGAGGACTTACCATAATAGTATGAAAAACATGCGGACAAAAGAATCTTTTTGTGCTATATACTGTCCCTATTATACCAGACTGCCTTTTCACGGTAGAAATCAGCCACTGTAACAATTCACATTTCAGAAGAAATTCGTAAGACAAAATATCTTTTTCTAGGAATGATCAGATTCTTGTTGTCTTTTAAGGAAACAGACTGCATATGGAACAAGAAAGCTTCTGGTCAGTAGCTATGTTATTGTTTCTGACTTAAGCATAAATAGAGAGGAAAAAAAGTAATAAAGAGGTTCAGATTTTCCCCAAAACTTGATCCAAATCTCACTGAAACAAACGGAAATGTGCCAAGGTGCTAGCATTTGCAAGAATAACCGATAAGGTCAAGAAATATCTAAAACTCATGCTCTTATGAAGCAACCTAACTGCTATGGTATTTCTGTGAGAGTTCCGATATATAACAAATACAAGTTACCATTGTCTACCTCAGAGTATGGCATTCAGTGAAATGCAAACTCATTGTAATTATCATGCCTTATTAAACTACTGTTTAAGTGGAAGTTAATTGAGGCAGATGATACACACATCTTGTGTGGGCTTGATACGCAAGGCTGAATGTTAGCCTTAGCAAAGGCGAGTCACTTCCATTTCTGGGCGAAAGACATTTAGTTTCTCATATGAAGTTCATATCTCATTTCCTTATAAGGGCAGAGGGGGACAAATCTCCATACAGGTCTCCCCCTCCACCCACCACTCCCTCAACCTTATAATTCTTGAAGAGTCAAAGAGGGCAGATTCCAGATTTCTTAAATACTAATAATTGAATCATGCTTTCATTTTTTGAGAAGTCTTTCTTTAATCTTAAGACATAAGAATTGTTTTACTAGATTTAATTTTGCCCCTTAATCCTGTAATCTCAGACCTTAACTAACCGGTATCTCATGTCTCAAAATAAAGAGCGTTCTCAGTGTCCTCAAAAGGAACATCCTTCTTGCACTTTGAAAATTATTGCATATACTAATTATTACTCATATCAAACCTGATTACCTCAGGTCTAGATCTTCAGCTGGTATGAACTGTTAAAATTCCTCTTCTGAATTCATATGAGCATTGCTAATTCACTTCAACACTGTTTCAGAAAATACATGAGAACCTTGTTACTGAGACTTTTTAGCATATCTCATCAATATCCCTCTGCCTCAACTAATGTAGTGGGATATGGTCTGGCAAGTAGCTTGGAATTAAGACCATCCCTCACCTGCTGAAAAAAAGACTCGCAATATCTTAACAGAGCAGACGAGGAACTCTTCTTACCACCTCTGAAGTTATTTATTGTGAACTAGAGTCTATAATTAGAATAGTGATAGCAAGCAGAAGCTTTCTGTTTTTTAGGAAAATGAGAACTCTTACAGTGCACAGTTCTAATATACAAAAAAGGTAAATTAAGAAATTAGCGTTAAAATATATATTTAAAAAAAAAAATCAGTATTTTAGGTAGTGGAACTTCTTTGTAAACGCAAACTCCACTTCAAAATCAATGAAGAAGTAATAGAATTCATATTTTTCTTCTGTGTCCAAAGTATTTATGGTAGTTTATCATTGCATTAAAATAGAATATTTATATTTTAGAAATATTTTAGAAATCTCTTTTGAAGCTGAAAAGTAAGCATTACTATCATTATTATTACTGGATACTTTCATGCCAAAACATTATGCAAAGCACATTAGTTGTTCATCTTCCATCATAAACTATAAGTGAGAGAAGATCAGAGACAAAATATGCCATCAAATATTAAACGTAAGTTCAGTCACTTTGGGTAAAGCAAGACTTTATTGTCATGGAAGGATGGAAAGAAAACCTAGGCTTTTTTTGTAGAGGCCTTGTGTTTTTCTGCTTTCTATTGATAAATAAAAGAACATCCGTTGTAAATATTGTGGAGTAGGAGAAGTAAGGCTGAGCAACGAAGTGAAAAGGTTTGAAATTCATTGAGGCATAAAGAAAAACCATATAAAACAGATCATGATTCTGCTCTGGTGCATCAGGTATGATTCATGCTGCACTATTCTGCCACATGCTACTTTAGGAAAGAAACAAACATTACTGTAGCTGCCGTAAAATTTCATAACACTTTACAGTTTTATGTGCTTCATAATAAGCACATTATTTTCAAGGCTGGAAATCAAATTTAAAAAGGAAGAGGAAGAGAAGTTCCTCTTTTTTGGATAGTCACTGTGAATTCTCTTATCAAGAGCTTCTGGCATCATCTCAGTTACCAAGACAAGCTAATTTATATTGAAAATGTGGTCAAAATTTAATTTTTTCCAACAATAGAAATATTCTGATGTTGCTATTAGAAACAATTTCAAAAACCTGGAACCAATCACTGTGAGCTTTGATGGCAATAGGTATGAACTTTATCATTACCTGAAACTATATAATTGGTTCCCTTCTTAGATTAAAAACAATGAAGCTGATTAAAGTATTTTTCCTCCCTCCCTCTCAAACACATTAGCAATGAGAAACTGCCCACCAGCTTTCAGTCCACCTTGGAGCAAACCCTGAATCTTTCTAGCCAAACATTTTAGAAATTTTTAAAGAAAGATGGGAAATATTTTGAAATCCATTTAGATCTGAATGGTGTGCTTATACCTCTCCCCTGTATCTAAAGCATTGTATATATTGAAAGCTATAGTAATATAGAATATATGACAATGTTTTATATTTTGGAGCTCAGAAAAACAGAGCTGAGCAGCATTCAAAATTATCTTTTTATTATAAAAATTAATCTAGATCACAACACTGTAAAGAGAATAAAGTGAAATCTTTTTTGATAGGAAATAATTGTATTTTGGTTCACCTGATGAAAGACAGTCATGGTTACTCTCTGGATAAGAGGAAGAAAGGCTAACAGCCATTTGCTTATCTCCTCTGATGTGATCTAAGTAGTTTCAAGCTCTTTTGAAATTATTTCTCTATGGCTACCTTGAAAAGTTATGATCACTGAAAGAAATTAATAATAAATTATAAGAAATATCGAACTTGTTAAAAACAAATAGCTTTTCCCTGAAGGGTAATGTAAAAGATTTCAGTTTTACTTTGAACATTTTTGGGAAAATATAAAAATATTGGATAAGAGAGAATGTAATGGAAGGGGAAGGAACAAAGTGAATGTGCTATTCCTTTTACTTTTTATCCTTCTCCAGAATTCATCAGAAGCAATTTTCAACAGTTCAATCTCCTGCTGTTCTGACTTCCTGTAAGAAAAGTTAAGTCATAAGGAAGATGGTATTTATGTATTCCAAAGATAAACTGATCCTTTTCATGGGGAATCCCTGTCTCCTTTTCTTGCCGTAGGTACTGGGTAAGTACCAGTAAGGAGATTCTGTACGGCAAGAGAAGGACCAGAGGCATGCTGAGGATTTTGAACTGCACACTTCAGACTGGATCATCCCCCTGCACAATGCCAAAGCAGAACATATACTGTTCAGCCCACAGACTTTGAGCTATGAAGAGCTGTTTGAACCTCCTGCATTTGAAATCAAAAAGCATGTCAAAGTCAACCAGCGGGGCTATAGACTCTGTACCTGTATCAGCCTATTACATAGCTCTTTCAATAGTTCAAGGATGACTTTTTTTCCTTCCAGAAGATGAATCTCCCCTCATCCCACCTACCAGAATAAGCTACTCTTTAGGTAACACTTCTCCCAAGTAGCAAAGTTCCCATAGACTTTACAAACGTAAAAGGAATTAGCGTAAAAAAAATTTACGTAAAAAAAAATTATACGTATAATTTTATAAAATATAACGTAAAAAAAAATTAGCACATCAGCAGAACAATTACTTATGACAGAAGTGTTACATGACTGTTTAGGGTAGGAAGAAAAGAACACCTTACATCATTTTGAAGAAGCTACCAGAGTAAAATATAACAGACATACTGTATAGGTAGAAAGCTACTAAGATAAAAATTTCACTTTGTTGAGATAGGATACCTGTCACTGAAACTAAGTTTCTCGGCCAGATAAAAATAAAGGTAATGAAATCTAAAATCAGGAATCTTCCCTTCATAATTGCTGATTAAAATACCTACGTGCTGCTGAGTACTACAGTAATTTATAAGAATGACTTTTTCAGCTCTTGTGAACACACTAAAAAAAAGTTGTATAGGGTGTAGTGCATAGCAGAAGAGCAAAGTCTCTGCTGCTATAAATTTGTTTAGTTCTACTGACTGTCAAGATTTTGATTTACATCAGCTGTATCTGTAATCTAAACAAGTTTGGCTCAAGCAAGACATGCCAAAAACCCAGACAAGGTATCTACTATTTAGAAAAAAGATTTTTGTTTTATTACAGATCAAGATTTGTTTAAGAATACAGCAATCCATCAGTGTCAGTGTTCTATCCTCCAGATTACTCAACATTAACTAGAATATACTAGTACCAGAGAAGCAACAAGTATTTGACCATAATATAAGTTATATTGTATAACCATCTGAATGGCATATATTCCTCTCTCAAAGAGTATGTTTGGATACTATGCAAGACAACCTGGAAGAAAAGGATGTACTTAATTCTCAAAAAAGCCAAGGAAATAGCCAAGTAGAGAATAAGAAGCACCTTTCTTGTAAGACACTGCTCCTGCCAAGCCATCAATCAAACAAGAATAAACTAGGGTTTTCTGGGCATCAGAAGAGTTCTTTGTTCCCATAATTAATCTCTTTTGATAATTTATTGCAATTCACAATAAGGTGAACATCTGCCATTTGCAATACTGTGAATACTTTCATTACATGTCACTAACAGGCAGACTCATTTCCAGAACTTTCAAAGAAATCTTTAAAAAGTTGCATTTTGGTATGAATAGAGTAAAAAAAAAAGTAAACAAAAGAAAATAAGATCTACTTGAGAAAGTTTCACCTCATTGAGAAAAACCATAATGGGCACAGTAAGAGGAACAGGCAAGGAACCTTGGCCAACTTGTACACAAAGACAGTGTTCCTCTCAAATTTAAAAGGCAATGTGTTAGAAGGCCCTGCTTGAACACAGTCAAAATAAACATCAAGTGATTTGCTCAGAGACAGAAAGAGAGATCACTTCCCTTTCTATACATTTTTGGTGGTGGTGGTGGGGTTTTTTATTGGTTTTTTTGTTTTGTTTTTAAAAAGAAGTCACTAGCTCTGGTCTTTTACCATAAAATGCTTTGCATTTCAAAGCATTGAAATGACAAGCTGCCATATTCTCCTTCCTGAAATCTCCAGTTACAGTCTATTAATCAAACATCTTGGGAAGATAAAAAGCTACAACTTTATATGGCAATGCTTTATAAAAATCTAAGTTAAAGTAGAACTTTATGGACAAAATACGAAAACTTCTAATTGTATAAAAATGTGATACCTTTCCTTATTATGTGGAAAAAATGTGAGATAATCTTAATTCGAGCTGCCTTCCCTGCCTACAACATAGCTTTATGCCAGATACTTTTTGGTCATCACTTCATAAACAAAGAGCAACATGAAGAAAGTAAGAAGGATTTAGGTAACTATTTAAGGTGCCTTTCCAACAGTGAAATCAACGTATCTCAGCATAGTTTGACCATGTTCTCTTCCTCAGCTGTGCTTTAAGCTCACCACTGTGTTCAGAAGATAATACAGAAGGGTCTGTGATGAACACCAATACAGCAATTGTCATTCCAAAGTCTTAGGTTTTTTCTGCTTTATTAAACGATGATTTTTTTCTCTTCTAACAGCTTTTAGGCAGTTTTTTTAAAAAAAAAAAAACCAACACATTTTTAGCAAATCTGTTTGTAGATAGTAAAAAACCCCTGCAGTTGAGGAAGAAACAGTGCAAATTTAGTGGATGTATTTTTCACGTTTTCGCTAGATCCATTAACTGCATTAACATTGATTCACATCCATTAACACCTGCATAAATAGGTCCATCATGACTTCTGTTTTACAAAAGTCAAACAGATAAAGAAAACATTCGTGTAAGGCAGAAAAGAATAGAATTTGTTCCTCAAACTATTAACAGTAGTTTCCATATACTATGACAATGGAGAAGGAGGAAAATCACTTAAGAAACAATTTTTCATTGCAAAATTTCAGAGAGTTACTTAACTCCAGAGATATAATTGTTTTCTAAGGAAAAAAAATTAGTTGAAAATTAAAACATTGTTCACAATTACAATAATGTCTTTTTAAATTTAACATGATTTGCACAAATTGAAATGGGGTAAATATAAAGGCTTTGAGAACAGGTACAAGCTTTCATTTCATAGCAATTAACTTGATATAGTTCTACCAATTTGGCCTGTAGCTTGCACTGAACTACAAAGTGAATTTGTCTAAACATGATCTAAATGTACTTTGCATATTTTCTATTCTGAATTTTAAAGGGAAGAAAAAAGTGGATTTCATTTTATGTTTTCCTTACCTCAGAACATAATTTCAAAGTGGATCACAAAAAGCTTTTTGCAGACAATATGCTTTTTTAACCTTCAAAGCCAATGCTTTTCTACTGGTTATTTTAATTATTCATGATCTCTTATAATTTTAATGTGATAGAAATTAAATATGGCACCTGACACACATTCCAATCAGTGCATATAAATGGTTTTAAATAACATTTTAGCCCAAATAGGAATTTAAAGTAATTTGTCATACTACATGAGAGCATATATTTTGATAAAAACTATAGGACAGACAACATCATCTTCTAAGTTCCAAATAATTGTTTCATTTTTTCTGAGGATCGCTATGCTTACATGGATCTCTCTCGCCTCTAACAAACAATTAAAAACTTCATCTTCTTATGGCAGATTACACATTACATGCACACTCACAAATATTCACTGACTGCCCTCCAACACAAATCCTCCAGATTTTTCTTTTTCTGAACTTCCTGATTTTAAGATAAAGCTGCCTCAAAACTATTTTATCAGGAAGGTAATTTTAAAATTATTTTTTGTTTAAGATATGCTGTTACATGTCCAAAAGCCTTAAATAGATCACATTTTGTCATTTTAATTTATTTTGAAATGGCTGCACTTTCAGAAAATACTCACATGCAGAGAATCATAGAGGAAACATTTCTCCCACCTACACAATTCAGATATGATGTCATTCTAACTAGCAATCTGATGTGCCTTTAAAAGCTGCAGAAATGAAATCTCTGCTACTCTTTTGTGCTATCTATTCCAGTGTTTCAATACCATTATCATTAGAAAGTTTTCACAATTTTAACCTAGATCTTTTTTGCCTTATCTAATTAAGCCTATTATTTCCTGTCCTACCTGCCATGAACACAAGAGCACAGATTACTGTCAAACACAGATAACTGTTGCAGAAATATCTGAAACTGAAGATTTCCTCTTGCTATTATCTTCTGTGGGATAAACAAATTCAGTTCCCTCAGTTTTACAAGCAAAATAGAGAAAAAAAACCCCAAGCTTTAATTATTTTCATTTAATCACTTAAATTTTCACCAAATGAATACAAAAATTGTGAAGGAAAAAAATGTGCTTATGTAAACTTTTCATACCATTTTATTCAAAGAATATTTAAATAGTAATCCCACTGTTTACCATATACAGGACAAAATCTTCACCCCTGCAAATCTGGGGGCCATTTCAAAAGTGGAGTCTTTTTTATTATGGAATATTTCCTGTCACCAATTTCCTCTCTCATTCATGACTAGAAAATTGATACAGTTTTACTGTTTGCAAAGAGCAGAAAGCAGAAAAAAAACCCCACCTGTGGAAAAGTTTTCCGCATTCCCGGGGCAACATGGGCCTGAGTTCTAAGACTGTTTCTGCAAACAGATTGCAAAGGGGTATTTGCTGATGAAGCACTGTGATGCTCCATGACTCTATACAGGAGCCAGAAAACTTGGATCTGAGGCTGTTAATGTTGGTGTCAAACAGCCTAGAAAAAAACTTCAGGTGGAAGGAAGAAACTCAGTACAGACTAGACAAGGGGGGGGGAGCGGGGAAGGTTGTGCTTTTGTAACAAGAAAAAAGTAACAAATCTGTGCGCAAGAATTCGGGGTCAATAAGAAACAGACTAAAGTGTGAGTGAAATTGACCTGTGACTAAATAAAGCATTACACAAATGTAAAGCTAACACTCCAAACCTTCATGGATCTTATCACATACCCAAAGTCTGAATAGAGTCACAGTTACAGGTTCTTTTCAAACTATAAGTATTTCTGCACAGAAGATTTGATCCCTTTTATTTAAAGTTCCTCCTCATATTGTACTAGTGACTGAGACAGCAAAAGACCTTCTTTACTTTACCTGAGCCCGCTGATCAGATACACAAAGAAAACATTTCCTCTTTTGTCAAGGTCCAAGCAGCTTCTCACTAGCCAGACAGTTTATAATCTTGTGTTACTAATCACTCATGCCATTGTCTATAAGCATCCTCAAACTCTCTAACAATCTACAACTAGACTTGTAGATGTTTCTTCTCATAAACTACTCAGACCTAAACAGTTTGTACACCTATAACTAGGCAGGAACGGATCAGGAGGTATAGGGAATGATGACCCTCCTTACAGCAACATGACAGACCCTCCCTAGCTAAGTTGTCATCCCTATTCCGGGAAACAGCAAAGTAGCTAAAGACCTTTCCTTTGATATTCTCTGTCGTAATCCCTAATCTTACTTAGCAACCTTCCTCCCACACCCTGCCATCATTTATTACATTCTTTCCCCTTTTCCTACAAACTTCGCTTAGAAAGCTGAGAGCTTTAAGCCACTATCATACTGAACACCAACACTACTGTGGAAACACCCATACTGGCAGCAATTCAGTTTTCACAGTGAAGTAAACCATGGCTTAGGTGACAGCAGTCAGCCAAGCACGTTTGTGTCAGAAATCTATTAGAAGAATCAAGCTTTATTTTACACAACAAACTGCCATACAGATTTCTAGCATCAGTCTGAAAATAAAGTTATCTCAGTCAGAATCTAAACATATTATTCGTAGAAACAGCTGGGCAAAGTCATTTTTCAACACCTCTTTTTGGGGTATCAAGTGTGATTTAACAGCAGGTGAACAAAGAGGGACATTATTTTTAAAACATAAGTTATTCTGCAAACCCATCATCAGAAGTTGAGTTTCTGGTACTCACCCTTTAACAGTTCGTTTATCCATCTCTGAGAGCAAGACAGGAAAGAAATTGTGAATGTGCTTCAAAATAGCACTGTATTTCTCTTACAGGATATCAATTCAGGTGCTGATTACAATAACATAGGACATTCAGAGCAGAAGAGCTCAGTCTGCACAAAGGTCCTGGGTGAGGAAAAGGGACTAATTTGTATGGGAAAAGCAAAACCACCTGTCATCCCTATAAGTAGCTTGTATGTGGACAATATTGCTTGCAATTTCACTTGTTCATGGGGGCCCATTTAAAAAAAAAAAAAAAAAATCACATCATGGTTTTGTTTGCAGTTACATTTTTTAATAGAACTGGTTGATGAAATTAGCCTTTTTTGAATAGAAATCTTGCTATGAACAGAGCATTTCAGCCCTAAAACCAAACCAATCCTTTCTCACACCCCTGATGGTTTTGGCTTGCTGAGACACAGAGTTTTGTTCCAGCTGTGAAAGCGCATTCTAGAATGCCCAGTGCTTGGCCTGAAAGGGTGACTGAATCCAGGTGCAGATCACTAAAGACCAAGGTGTATTGCTCTCTCTGCTTCTGCCCCTCCCCTCCTCCTCTTTTTTTTTTTTGGTAGCTTCCTAGATTATGCAAACTGCTTCCCCTCCCCCTTGTGTATACAGGCTTTTTTGATTAATGAATTCCAGTGTCTGAAAAGACATATAAAGAGAGCTATTACCCTTTTAACGATGGCAACTTTGACAAGCATGATACAAAACTATGATCCTCATTGCTGGCACGGAGAGAGAGAGGCATATTACTGATGCCACCCTTTAAGTAAAGACAGACAACCATTAAAAAAATGCAAGCAGCTGCATTTTAGGTGAGATTTGTGCATTACTAAGCAACATATTGTAATAAAGAAAAATATATTGTGTTACAGCAAGGATTATGAAATACCTAAGAGACTCATAAAGCATAATTAACAGGATATTATGGATTTATAAAGCTGTAATGACATAAATTTGCTATTCATAATTTAAATGAAACTGAACAGTTGTATGTTTCCAAAACTCCTCTTCACATGCACTGTAATGACAGGTAAGTTGTTTCAACACTATGGTGAAACTTGGAACTTTTTCTGAACGCAGTTTTGGGCTACAGTTAACATGGGGGTGAGTCAGAAGAAATCTTTTATGTTTGTGTTTTACGGAAGCAGCTTAACTGTACATAGGTGAACAATAAAACCTAATAAATCAGGTTGGTAAAGAATACTGCTTATTGCAAAATGTTTAGCAATAAAGTTCAGCAGTTGACTTATCTTAAACTCCAGAAACTGAAGAGAGTTTTTAAAAAAAAAAAAAAAAAAAATTTCAGGACTTGTCCATAGCAAGATAGCACATGACAAGCCAGGCTATGAATTAATAATGCACAGACTAATTTCACTCATGTAGACAGCTGCAGCACAAGAACGCACTCCTAGTAAAAACAAAAAATATTTGCTAGGGAGTAGTGGGGAGCATGCAGTGAATACTAAATTCACAGTTGGGTCTGTACAGTTTCTGCACAGATAAGCCTTCATTTTATCTAAAGTTCCAAAGTTACTCTAATTATTCAAAATGTCTCTCTCTGAATTTGTGCATCAGGACAGAAACCTTACAACGCTGTTACTGCACGATCTGCAGCATGTTCTAGCAAGAATATGTTATGCTTTGAAAAACATAAGCAAGTAGATTCAAAATTAAGATGCTTTTTTCATTGCAACTGAGTATATCCATCCATTGTAGGTAGGTATTTTCTCGCATATATCACCAAATCACTGTGTTTCAAATTCATGTCTTTCCACAAGCTTAGATAATGAGACACCTACAATCAAACTGTATTGACTCTAAATGGACCTGTGCCAATTCACACGCAGAAAGAATCTAGCTTGTCACCTCTTTATGCTTTTGTATCATTTCTCAGCTATATCGAGACCTTTTTATTACTTTTGGTTTGGTAAATACTTTACATGTTTTGAGATGGAGTTTGCGTATGTTAAACACGTTTAGGACCAACTATTCAATTGGAACTATCCAATTGATTAGATGCAGTGTGAAAGGTTTTTAATTAAAATATATGTTTTGTCAGGATTTGAGAAGAACAGATTGCTCTCACCAAGAGAGAGCTTTCCATGCCTCTTAAATTACAGATCATTTAATTTACAAATGACACAAAGGGAAAGGAAGCGCTAGAACCTAACTTTAATCTTCCTTGTATGGTGCAAAAAATTACTAAGAGATGATAGGTCATTAATAATTTTTCGCCATTTTTATCTTATGAATTTTAGAAGGGTAAATATAACTTATCCAAGCAGCTTCATTTCCCAGCTAACTGGAAGACTTCTCTTCTTCACAGCAGCCCTTTCTTTCTTGGCAAATAGTCTGGGCCTTCTGCACTTTCCATTGTGAGCTCCTCCAGAAGTTGAGCAAAACCAATAAATGTTCTTGACATGTCTTCCATTATAATTTATAATTTTTAGTAGCCGAAGTGGTTTTGCTTCACTGGCACACATAGAAATTGACCATTAGATAGATAATTCCAGCAGATCAAAGAGGAAAGGGACAGGTGGCCAAATTCTGAAGCAACAGAAGAGGAAAATCAAGATGTCCAAGACACAGCCCCAGAAATCCAGAAAACAGACATTGATTCAATTAGAAATTATGTTATTTTTCAGAGTCAGTACCAAGAAAGAAAAACAGTATTTCATAGTCTTGTGGAACTATGAAAATTGAACAACTCAAAGTGATAGTTACCATCCCAGAATCTGCTTGGACGAGAGAACAACAACAAGCACTACACTTACCATGTCACAAAAAGGGGGGGGGGGGAGAAAAATTACTAATATCACGTTTCTGAGAAGAAAAAGCAAATCACCTCAAAACTCTCATTCTGGAATTACCAGAAATGCCATATGATAGGATAAAAACGGACACCAGCTACTCTAAATTCCCAGTGAATCATTAGAATTGCCTCACTGAAATTATGCCAGTTATGTATATATTGTAAGTGTTAAGGAAAGGGTTAATTAAAATGAGAAAAAGATTTTTAAAGAAAATTTAACAGAATTTTAGTAAAGTAGACTGATTGGAATTATTTGGTCATAGAACAAATTTGAGGGTTTATGACTACCAATATTAAACAGATTATCACTTCAGGATCTGTCAGTTTTCAAAACTTATTGTTGTTCAACTCATCTTCAAAAGCGTATTTGATCTTGTGTGATACAATTCAGAGAAACTGCTGTGTGGGATTTACATATTAGGGTCTAGATTAAATAAATAATTTGTGTGCTTCTTTTTACAAGGCTGTGAAATTGATATTTCTGAAACATATCTCTTATCACTACTTCTGCTGCGATCCAAATAAAAGAAAATGGATATTTGGTAAAAGCAATTAAAGTAGTGTTAGATGGGAAGTTTCAAAGTTAAATTGCAGCAGAACATGCTTTTTCTACAAAAAAAAAAAAAGTTAAAAATCCTACCAAGAAAAAAATATATATATACATATAAATAAGAAGGTGGAGCCTAGGTCTGGTGCTGGGCTCACATATGATGAAAACCAAAGCACAGCAACAGTATGATTGGGAAAGGCAGTTTTCCATGTAAGTAGAAGGTGGTCTGGCCTTTCTGTACCAGAAATTCCTAGCCCCTGTAGCTGAACAAATGGGGACAAGCCTCAGGGAAAAGGTTCATGAGTTTTATGGAAACATGAAACAACATCTGCATGTATAATTAAGGCAAAGAATGTACAATGCTACAATCTAAACTCTTCGGAAAGTGCTGAAAATCTGCCAACTGTGAAGCAGAATATAATGTATAAACAATCAGGTTGTAAAGCAATTTAGAAATTGAAGAAGTGATGTAATTCTTATTATCATTCATGTATCACAGGCAAGTAATAATGGTACCATGAGGCATGACTTTTTTATTAGCATAATTTTCTTCTTGACGCTACCATTATGCTTTTCTTTTGTTGACAAACGACTACTGCCCATTCCTACACCTGCTACCCTCTCCCTCAGACAAACTATTTTATGCTTCTGTTCTACTTTAAAAAAAACAACCAAACAAAAAAACCTCCAAACAACTCTTTTCATTCTATTTCTGTTTAATTACTTTGTTTTCTGTATTCATTTATGCCATGGTTATATGTGGCTACTGATAATTGAATTACTCTGTTGATAATCAGGCAAAATTTTATAAATGTAAACTTTGAGAAATATTAATTCTACTTTTTCCTAATCATTCTGGATATATACTCTACTACAATTGTATTCTGGATGGGATGTATTCTGGGTGTATTCTGAATTATAATTTCTGTATGGGGAAAATAACCTGGAAACAATTTTCAGATTAAGCAATTAACAATGAAATGTTGCCTAGCTCAAAGATTCATGTAATTGTTAAATTAATGCAATTATCTACTCTACAGCAGAGTTACAATTTCCAGAGACTGTGAAGATGGTGTTTAAAACATAGAGCTATCATTATAGATCTACATATATTTTCTAAGAGTCTGGATCCTACAAACTGAATTTTAATACAGCAGACCCTGTAGCAATCTGAGCCAAGATTTTGAACTAAGAGTTTCCTCCAATCTTTGAAGTACTTGCTCAGTTTTCAGTAATGCTGCCTACTGAGGTATCTTCCAGGGAAATCATGGAGTCTTGGAGCTAGACAGCCTGTCAAGTCTACCTGTGTAAGTCTCCCTGACTTCTGCTTCAGCAGATTCAAGGATCTTCAGTGAAGCTTCAGCTATAACCAGCATCCAAACTGAAAAAAAGCCATTTTCACTGTAGTTATCTTCCAGTTGGTTGCCCATGAACAAACATACTGTGACTCTAACTTGTGACACTGATATTTTAGTTAAATAAAGTTCCTGTCCAGGCATTCCAACAGCAAGCATGGCAGTCTATACCTTGGTTCTAAACATGAATTTATTTACTAGTCCCTTCCTAGTCAACATAGGCATACAGTAAACCAAGATGAAAACCTATCAACACATATACCCTTTTGTGATTCTTTAAGCACAGGAATTTAGGAGCTTCTTTACATTACAAGTAACAAACTACGTCCTGTTTATAGACAAACAGCATGACCTAGAAGTACTGCAGATGCTAATAACAAGCTGGCAAACTCATTTTTCAAAGTAGGGCAACTCCACTTATGGAAAATTGCAAACCAGCTAAATCCCCATCTTGCACAGTTGCAGAACATGACTCATCACAACATACTTTTCACAGAAATTTTCAGAGAAAGAAGTGTGTCACAGTGCTGACCAGAATATTTCACATGAAAATATTCGTGATGAAAAATAAAGCATTTTTTAGTGAGAGCATGACACAGGCAATGAAATAGAGTGGAGATTTTAAATTAAGGAATGAAAAATGTTTTAGAGTTTTTCAATTTCAATTCTGAAAAATGAACTTTTTACTTCTAAGAAATTAAAATGAAAAGTGTTGGCATTTCCATTTTGGATACTGAAATGGTGTAACAAAAATTTCCATTTGTAAATGCTAAAAATATATATATATATATATATATATCTTCAAATAAAAATAAGACAATGGTTCTTTTCCTCAGAGGCTTTCCATTAACATGTTAAAAAACCCTCTAAGCCTGTAACACTGTTCTTTCTGAGGAGAAGCTATATTTTTTGGCAACAGATCATTAAATGTATATGATATAGCATAATACTTCCATATTCTCAGTATTTATGAAAAACATTTCTAGTGAATTCATTAGCTGTTTTTTTAAGGATTCGCTAATTCATTATTACCTAAAGATTTTTAAAATTAACTACTGTTGCTAATCAGCAAAAAAACATTCAAATGCTAATAGGTTAGCCAAAAAAATTATGCTGGAAACTTCTATTTCTTTTTTTACTTGTGAAGAGAAAGCAAGCTCATGGAAAAAGACGATAAAAAGAAAAACAGTTTACCCTTTATCTTCCCAAATCAATAGGTTAATCAAAAGAATCTTAAATTACTTGACATTGGAATGCCCTACAGAAAAGAGCCACTGTAAGATCTATACTGTCTTTACCAAGGACAAGATAACCTTAGACAGGGCATTAGATGTAGTGTACAAAATTGATTGTTTTTGTTTAAAGAAAATGTTTTCAGGCTAAATGAACAGAAACCTATCACAAAAGAGACAGTAAAATATGACTTTGCTCTACCAAAAAAAAAAAATCTCTTAAACTTTGAAGTTAATGAACACAAACTTGATATAACATTCTTAAAATATTTCAAAAATAATGCCATCACACTAATTTCAAAAAGAAATAAAAAAGCAACTGATTCAAATGAGGAAGTACTTTAATCTCAAAAAGAAGCTCCCCCCTCAAAAAACAGTAATGGAAAACCATCAACAGTTTTGCTCTTATCTTGTAGAAAACAGGGCATTAATGAAACCTAGAAAACTCCTCTGAAGCTGACATGTATGCATCTAGTTGCTGCCAGACAGTATCAGAGCAAAACCAAGGACACTGAGATTTTAAGACTCCCTAATATAAACTTAGTTCAAGGGATGAAAATCTGAAATGTTAGCATGGGTGTAGGGCCCAAAGTCCTTCTGACTTAAAACAGCACGCAGTCAAATTCTGTTAATTCATGCATCAATTCTGAAAGTAGGTTTCTATACTACAGAGTAAAAGAGCTACCCAAAGAAATTAGAACCGTATTGCATGGGTGAGTGTCATTGGCTTGGATACAGTATGTATATAGTGTATATATAGTAATTTCATGCTCAAGCTAGTGTCATCCCAATGTATTCTGCTCTATGATGAAGTTTCCGGGCTACTCAGATACTCAACTGGGCAACACAGAGATGTTTTCAGTCACTTAGGCATGAGCCAAAAGACATCTTAAGCAGATATCTGTTTTGGTCAGATAAAATCTGATACTGAAAGGGTCAGTTCAGCTGTCCCAACATAAGCAATGAGTGTTGCCTTAGGGTATCAGACGTCTGCACATAGCTGATGGACATGACATGGCCTGTAGAAGACCATGCCCTTTTCCAGTAGTAGCTGCAAGACAGATAATACAGCCTATTACTTCTAAAATGGCACTAGATGTTTCTGTTCAGGCAACTGCACCATGCCCAGAGGAGTATAAAAGATTTTCCAGGCTTAGCATTAAAGAGTTTTAAAGGTGTTTCAGTCTTATTGCCAATGCAGATCCACTCCAAAGTGGCAGGAGCAACAACGATATTATTAACTATGATATATTTAACACACATAAAACAGTGACTAAATGTCATTGCAGAGGTATAACAGAAATAATCTGACAACAAATCAAATAGATTATCAATAGATTATCCATTATATGGTCACATAGTTTGATAGTACACTTGCAGAGAAGAATGACAATTACGGATATTATACATATGGAAGAGAGAGATGTTAAGTTTTCCAGAGGAGTGGTGTTTTGTTATGATGTTTTCAGTTTTGTAAGCATGAGATTTCAATGTAACACTTTTCACTCGGCCTCCTCCATCCACTTTATTACTACCAACAATTTCACTCAGCGAAAGATGAAGACATGGAAAAATATTTCAAGTAGCAGCACATGTATTTTGAAATATTTGACAAAGTAAAAGAGGACATATCTAAAAGGACAGATAAAAACCAGGATATAATTCTGCCTCTAGAACTCCCAGAAAAAATACCCCACTCCAGGGAGCTGCCTGAGGCACTAACCTGGAGCAAAGCAAACCTTGGAAAGTGCATGCAAATTAGCAGCAGGCAAGAGGAGCAAGCTGAAGGTGCATGAAAAGCCAGACCTTCAAATCAGGACAAGTTTAGCATCAGTCCATTTACAAGTAAATTTCCCACTGTTTCACCAGGTGCATACTGCTTTCAGCAATCACAACACAAGTTTGCAAGACTTTAACTAGCAAAAAAATTATTTGCCATTATATTAGCCTAATCACGTGACTGCCCCTAGCAGAGCACATCTGCCTTCAAGGCACTTATCAAAAAAATAGTGAAGAGAACCAAACTTCGTCTATCCAGTACTGATGTAGAGAACACTTTTCATACGTATCAGTATTTGCTACTCAAGACTGACCAATATCCGTGTTCTAAACTAAAAAGTAATTTCTAG
This sequence comes from Gymnogyps californianus, assembly GCF_018139145.2. Lineage (NCBI taxonomy): Eukaryota > Metazoa > Chordata > Aves > Accipitriformes > Cathartidae > Gymnogyps > Gymnogyps californianus. Next base: position 10,365,047 of record NC_059478.1, on the reverse strand, counting down.
AAGAAAAACTCTATACATTACAGTACTGGAGAGCAATGCACTTATCAGAGAACTATTAGACTAGTAACAGCCTGGAGTTGCTTCCAACATGCAGCTTTTGCATAAAATGGAATATTATTGCATCACAGAATGTAAAATTGTTGAGGGCACTTAAAACTAGGCAGCATAATTGGTGTTTATTCAGCTTTTTCATTCATTTTGTCCTCTGCAGGTTTTTTCTGAAGGTATATAATCAAACCCATTGTGATACCAGAGATGTGAAATAATGAACTAACCACAAATATTAACTTAGTATTATAAAACATCAGAAAAAAATATTTTCATTACTTTATTATAATCATTATAATGGTATTACTGTACAAGTCCTAAAAAGCAATGTATAGATACTGCTGCTTGATTAAATGGAAGACTTTTCTAGTTGGTTAGTTTGAATGCATATATTTTTCATAAATTTCAATACTTCAAGTTATCTTCAAGTTTCCCAACATCAGACACCAAGGCGGGAGTACAACATCATTTTCCAAAGGGATTAAAACACTGAAAAACCTTCTTTCTCCCCCGCCCCCCGTGTGTGCATTCAGAAAGGCTTGCAGAGCTGGCTGACTAATAGACAAAATCAGTATCTCACCATCATTATCAATATCTCACTATCATTGCCAAAAACAATACTGAGATTCTAGATGAGCAATGTGGAAGCAGTAGTCACTCAGCTAAAAATAAATTTAGGTTGCACTTCAGGTTTTTGTGAATTCTAAAGACGGTAACATTTGGCTTCAGTGTGATCCAGACATCTACCTTCCTTAGGCTCTAAGAATTGCACACATTGTGTCTAGCTTTAAATATATCAAAGAAAAAAAATGACTTTTAGCTTCAAAATATCAAATCTAATAGACTATATTCTCTGGCATATCTGTCATTCTAACAATGATAAAACTGGCTGCTCCGAGATCAGATCTCATTTTCCTTGAAACTCAGCCAGCTGTTATCTTAAAAGAAGCAAAAATTGAGATCTTAGCTGCCTTCTATCCAAAGGGCACTTGTTACTATGATGACTGTTTATCATCCCACCCTCTTCGAACAATTTTTTTAATGAAATTAAACATTCAATAAATTTAGAAAACAAACAAACAAACAAAAACCTGTCTGAAGAGTCTGCGGAGCCCAGTGCTTTCTTCCCTTGTCAGCAGCTTCATAAAGAGCTTGACAGACATTTCAGATGTTCCTGCAGGGAAACAAAAGGATGAAAGCATGGAGGATTTTTGTCTTTTTTTCTGTAATCTTGAAAGTACCTGAACAGTATAGGCAACAGCATCCCACACAGTAGAAAATTAAAGGATTTAAAAACATGGCTGCTTGAAAATGCTCTCTCATGTAAACACAATGTGAGGGGAAATTAAGAAGGAGAAAGTGAAAAACTGAAAACGATCAAGAAGTAAAAAGTAACTCACATTTAAAATACGCTTCAAAAATTAGGTGAGTACATGGATCTATTTCACAACAAAACAGAACAGGCTGATCCACGTCAAAATGCAGTGCTGTTTTCTATAATACGGTACCTCATCAAAGACTCAACATTTGTACACAAGGGGAGCATTGCTCACTTCTACCTCCTCTTGTCAACTTTGCCAAAACCATTAAGTAAAAATAATGTATGATGTTATTTGATTTTCTGTTTAATACCCTGCAGACATAGAACTCACATCAAAATCACTTTCTTATTCCAAAATTGTCTTCCCAGTATCTTCCCAATTGCAAGTAGCATAATTATATATGCAGTGTATATATATATATAACACTATATAAGCATCTGCATCCTAATCGAAACCCTCTAGCCAGTCAACACACACTCCAAAAAAGTTTATGTTACTGTATGATAACCAGAACAACACCCACAATAAAAGAGCAGAGCTTCAGGGAGACTCTCCAACAAAAGTTCTTTGTGTAAAGCACAGAGAGACTGAATCACTGCCCAGTGGTCCTGCTTCCTCCACTGATGCAGGTGCATGCACTGATAGATGGTACAGGTGGATCCACTGATATGGATGCAAGTTTCCTGGCCAGATACATCAGAATCTGGTTAACTAACCACCTGTCTACTAAACAGAGCAAGCTGGTGCAGACTGGAAACGTAAACACTGTGAAAAACTGCTTCAGTTGTCTTCTATTGGACTTGGTCAAAAAATGACAGCTCTGTGAGCTTTATCTCTGGATAAATGGTTTATCACAGTATTTCTACCTTTCACATACCAGCCTGCATTAACCCCCAATCAAAGCATCAGGTGAAGAACTCAACCAACACTGCTGCTGCAATAAATAAGAATTTAGTTATGTGTTTACATATGAAGAAGTTAGTTGCTAATGATGCTTAACGTTTACAGTTCAGTTTCTGGTTTCCCATCCTCTTTTATAAACCTGAAACTGGTTTGACTCTTGTGCAGGTGATGTGGAAAGCTCCAGGCATTTTTTCTCATTGCAGTATAAATTTCTCTCGACCCAGTTGCAAAGATGGAAAAGTGGAAAATGCATCTTGTCAAAGACATTCTTTATTGCATTCTTGTAAATAGGCCAAAATCTCACTTACTTCTTATAGAGACTAAACACTTAGTTCTTTGGCAAAGATCAAAATATAAACCAAAAGAAAAACCTTAATTTATCATTTGGAACAGTAGGAAACATTATAGCACATTAGAAAGAAACAGATTCCATTCTAGAAAATTAAAGGACAAGAGGAGTCTGCAGAAGTGTTCTCAAAACGAGCACGTTTTTAAACTGGGTGAATTCCCCCCAAAATTTCACAATCTCCACATTCTCAGAGATACCAAAAGAAGGAAAGGCAAGATGAAAGTTTGTTTGGCAATCTGATATTGTTACAGATCAAGAATTTATAGGTTTAGCAAATTAGAACCATGCTAGCAGACAAGTAGAATTTGCAGCTATGATTTCCACCTTAAAGCTTTCCTGTTTAAACAGCATGTTAAACAGAATTTTCTTTTTGTGGCTGCTTTTTCCTTTATTGCATTCACGAGGCCTGTCAAGGGAAGCTCTATCTTGAGGATTGTGCAAAAATGGTTACTTTCTACCAGACGGATGAGCTGCCCCTGCAGATCTTTAGGACAAATTCTCAGTGATTTTAGGTGGTGAGGATTTTAAACTAGAAGTGCAGGATTTTCTAAATTCCTGATAAAGCTATAGCAAGTGGAGAATTGGGCTTCATTTTAATATACAAGAAGAGTTTACAGGATCTGCAGTTCAAATAAATTTCTAACTCATAAACTGTGTCCATTTGTTTTGGAACCATTAGAAATATCAAAAAGAAAATCCTAACTGTTTTCAAGTCACTTACCAGATAAGTTCACAAGCATGTTAAAGACAACTTTCAAAGCCTCTGTTAAAACAGCCATAAAATACTGTAAACTTCCAAAGGTAACATATAATTTAAAAATCAAATATTCTAGGCTATTATTTAAAGTAAAAAAATATTGTAAAAGCCCAATGCCGAATGAAATTGAGCATGACAGTATTTTGAAATAAATGGTAGTATCTAAAATTATTGGCAATTCTCACCATTCAGAAGATGTACAAAACATTCACAGAGATCAAAGTTACATGAAAAGGAGAAGGAAAAATTACCTAAAAATTATTTTGTATGTGTGAAACAGAGGATGTATAAGGGAATGATTACACCTTATAAATGTGACCTTAGAAGCCCAAGCAACTTCAGAAGTCCAGTACTTTTGTAGAACCCTTTTTTTCTGCCTCCCTCCTCTCTATGGTAGATTAATAAGAACTTTAATACTAGCTTTAGATGAAACTCATATTGCTCCAACTTCTTGAAACCTGTGATAAATTGAATGTATTTAAAGAGACAAATTCTAGGCAAAGCTTTCCTGCACTGAACAGGCATATTAGATATACTTTCACTGTCTCCGGAATATTGCATATTTCATACAATATTGTTTATGGAAATAATAAATTGGAAAATCCTCTGTGATTTCTGTGAGCAAGTCCTGTGACTATTCATGCCTTTATGGCAATTTGTGACATGAATAAGTTAATTTATCTTCGTGAAATGAGTCTGATAGTTACAGGAGGATAAAAAGTTGAAGGAAATCTTAATACAGGTAGGTTCTTTTTTCCTGTTCATATCGCTCAAGACAAATACTAGGAGAGCTAGCTACCCCTGCAGATTATGCCATTTTTCTATTTTTATTCTATTTTTCTGTTTTTAAATTGCTAACATAAATTCCATTATGTTAAGCTTTTGAAGTCATGACCACTAGCTGGCAGTACTGGACATGACTGAATGAGCACAGAAGTTTTACTCCCGTTTCAAAAAGCCGCTCTTCATAAACTGGCAGAATAAGCCCTTCTGGGAACTAGTTCAGCCTAAAGAGAAATTCTGCTGGTAGGCTGAGGTTAAAGGAATGGCTTTCATTGCATTTTATGGAATTGCAGGTTATAACTTTAATTGTAGTTGTGGTGTAATGTGTTTGAACAACTTCTAAAACTGAATTCCAATCCTGAAGTTTGCACTATCATTTCCATCTCTTCAACAAATGCAAACAGAAAGTATGAAAGGTCAAGACCATAAGTTGTTTATATGAAATGACACTGAAAATATAAACTTAGAAAAAAATACAGGTCTGCCAATATCTAGAACAGAAATTAATCAGCTGCTTCTACACAGATGATGAAACTACTCTTGTATTTGCCCCAGTAAATCATTATACTTGCTTCAACTAGGCTGAGACAATGAATGTTATCCAACAGAGCCCTCAACAGTCAATTGATGTAAATGCCTCAGGTCATAAGTTATGGTAAGAATAACTAGTGAGGCCTAAGGTCTTTATCACAGAGCATTCAATAGCACATATGGCATGCACTAAAAGCCAATTATTAGTTCAATATTGCTACTGATTTCAATGAGAACAAAGTTGCACTTAAGCACAAAAAAACAGTTGCATGTACTTTCAAAGGAATCCATATCACAGTTTCCTAGTGGTTTATTCCCCACATCTTTTTTTTTATTTTGGTGGTGGTGGTACTTTCTAATATGTACAACTTTATGTACCCAGTCAATCCACACAGATGAACCAACAGAAGCTTCTCCAATTGAAAAAATAATTAACCGAGCAGAAACCTCAAATGCCCATCACTGCCATAAACAATATATTTTTAGTTCCATGACTTGAAAAGGGGCATAGATGCCTAAATTCAGTGAGAGCCCCAAATCACTTAGCATAATTCAAGTTGGAATTTCTTGTATATTACCACAGAATCATGGTACACACAATAACCAGCACAAGTCAGAAATGTCAGTCAAGATGAGAAATATTGACAATGACCAGTGTGAGAAAGGTGAGAAAAAACACTGTTTCAGGTGGTTTTAGCTGCAGAAGCTACAGACTAAAAAACAGTAATTATAAAAAAAGGAAAATTCTCCTAAGTTTTGGTTAATTATTTTTTCCATGTAACTGCTATGTGTGTACATTTGTTACTTTTATCCTTTATTCCTCCCATGTAGGTGATGTTACTAAGCCTGGTATAAGCACACATGTGGATAATATTTAAATCATTGTCCCCTTACAATTTCCTGTGCTCGACCCTCATTGTAAGCCCTTAAAGCTTAAAAGCCCCTAAGCTCCAAATAGCTGCCATTTCAAACAGATACTTTAACACCTTAATATTTATTCCTTCACATCTAATGTAGTTTTCTTTCAAAATTATACTTTTCTGGTATCTTCAATTTTACATCTTTATTTTTCTGGTCATACCTTGTTAATAGCTAAAATTTGGAAGCATTTTAATTCTCACCTTCAGCATTATGATGCATTTGTAGAAACTGCAGCCATGGCAGTCAACAGCCAGTGCTGCTGATTACAATGCCGTAAGACCCAGCTGCAGAAAAGAATCCTATTTTTATTGGTGCGACTCACGGTCTTGTTTGACTAATGGTAAAACTAGGAATAATCCAAAGCGTGTACGCAAGTTACATCTGTTTTACGCTCCTGTAATGCCACTGACTCCAACATCACAGTTACTCCTGATTTCCACTGCTATAAATCAAACTGCAATCACAGTCTGGGAGTACCTTTTTGAGTCAAAAGCTGGCATTTCCACATAATTACTGTTCCAAGTAGAACTGCAGTTAATGTCCTACTTATTTTTCAGAATTCTTTGCATTGTACTTTTCATTTCCACTGATTTAGCTATGTAATTACTTTTCAGTGGTAGCAACAGCAAACATGCTTTCTCCCTGCTATCAAGGCAGCATTTGTTTTGTCAGTTACAGTAATTGCATGTGTCACTGAGACCGTGAACAACCACCAGGGGCCAAAAAAAAAGAAAAAAAAAAAAGAGGGAAAGAAACAGAAAAAATGGTGTAAAAAAACTCAGTTCAAGAACTGAGGTTTTTTTGTAATTTTTTTGTCCCCCCAAAAAGAACATCATAGGAGTAAAAATATCACATATCAAGTGAAAGAACAAATACTAAAAAGAAGAATAAAATGAAACATTTCATGATGACTTAAGGAGTTCATTTTGACAGTAGAGAAAGCAAAAGAAGAAAGGGTATTTTAACTGCAACTAATTTCCATAGCCATTTATGTGGTAACTAGTGAAAATGCCACTGTTGAACCACAAGACTTGCAGAGGTATGAGAATTCCACAGAGGCGGCGCTGAATTGAACACCACACGCACACGAAGTATTTTTGGGGGCGTATTTTAAGATGCATTTTTAAAGAAATTCAAGTTAGTCTATGCTAGATACTATCAGTGAGACTGAAGCACACTGTAGAGAAGCTTTAATTGAAAGCACATTTTCAATTATTTACTGCAGGCACTGACAATAAACTGGTCAGGGCAACACGAAACTCATTATGAGCTAATTTATATTGCTATGCTCTGTGCTGCTGCGGTTAGACTGATATAGTCACCTCAGCTGAGAATTTGTACATTATACTGTAGCTCTTAACAGGCAGTTTATGTTTTAGGATTATCAGTGTAATCCTATCAAATTCAATGCTGCCAATACGTAATCCTGATTAATTTTAGTGTTTTCTAAGAGTTGCACCAGATCAAAAGTAATCAGCAGAAGTCAAAATAAAAAGACCCTTCTCTGGATTTTGTCATACATACATACTGAATATAAATTTCTATATTATCAAGGATTCTGCTTCCATAAATTGAATACAATTTGGTGAAAAAAATTAAAGGGCCATAAAAATGAAGCAAATTATTTTTCCTACTAGAGCAAGAAACCAAATGTTTCTAGCTCAAGGACAAATCATCCAAATAGTAGAATGGGATGCAGTCATTATTACTTTACTGCTTTTACAGTTAATGGATAGATATAAGAAATAGGCATTATAGAAACCCCTATCTTGATACTCTGCTAAATGCAAAAATGGGATTTCAGCACTTAAAAAGGGATTAAAAAAGGAATCTAAATTCTTAAATCCAAAATTGCAAGCCCTTGTTCAGTGGCCACTTAAGCCTTACAGGTACCTAAATTACTTACTTCAGATATGTGCCTTAAATATCTTCTGGCACCTAAAATTCTACTTCCAGGTATTCTTGGCAACCTTTAAATCCTGACACGGCCAAATAACTCAGTGCTTAAGATCGGTCAGGTTCTATCAACCTGTCACATTGAATTGCTCTAGAATTATTTAATTGCTAAAAAAATTGCTTAACTTGTTCAAATCTTTCTCGGAAATACATGGTGTGGGGATAGGAAGGAAAGGTAAGAAGAAAAGGTAAAAGCTGTTCCACACAGCTGTTCTATAAAATAAATACTACTCAGAGTACCTTGGCTTAATTCATGCATATGTCCAAGCATAGAAAAACACAGATCTCCAAGGAGAAGACTAGAGAGTATGGGGGTTGGAACTAGACGATCTTTAAGGCCCCTTCCAACCCAAACCATTCTATGATTCTATCATAAACTCTTTAGGCTATTCTGCAAAAGCGACACTCTCCATCTTTCTGTCAGAAGATTCAATAGGAGGAGTGACAGTAGGTAAGTAACAACATTTATGATTCTTTTGCATTAGTAGGTTGAGCACTCATCTGTGAATGAGGACACTGTGGTTTGGTTTCTCTGCTAGTAATTTTTAAAATGTATTTTACATTAAACTATCACTAAATAAAACACACAATAAGGTAGGAGTCCTGCAACTTCCTTCTCAGGGGATGGTTTTAAACATTAGGCTCTAAATTTAAATATGTGATTGTAGATTTCCTTTCTCTCCATCACAAGAAATCTTTTTTTTTTCTTTTTCCTCTTCATAGGTATACAGCTATAAGAGAGAAGAACTGCAGTTCAATTGATCTCTCATGCTTCATAGAGAAGTTCCAAACGTATTGCTTGAAAGAGTACCTTTTCTACAGTCCCTTCAAGGAACAAACTTGCTTTTAGGTGTCTACTTCAGGAGACAGTTCAAGACTCTGAAAACCTGGCTGGAAACAGATGCCATCCTGCTGGGGCATGATACATGTCAGTCTTCACAATTTTGTATTTTTATTCTTTCTCAGTGGTTTTCTGATCAATACAAAGTCTGGTTTTTTCCAATTTCACTCTAAGGGGACAAACTTTCGAAGCACTGCTTAAAAAGCAAATACCTAACACCAAAACTAAAGACTCTATGTGAATCTAGCCAATGCTTTTAGGGAAGAATTCCACTTTTAGGGAAGAAATAAAGGATTTTAGAATTAGGCCTCTTATTTAGAAAACTCGTAATTTCAGGCCTTCTAAAACAAGCTCAGAGGTATTTTTTTCATTAAAATATTTCACCTACCTTCTAAATATTTAATCATACACCCATGTTTTACTCATGTTAAAAGCCTCACTGATTTTAATAAAAACACTTAAGTAGAGGTATGCGTCATTTCAGTCTCTGAAGTAGGAAAACCAAAGACCAATTAAATCCAGATTGCTAGACAATAATAGTAATAACCAAAAAGATTTCACAGGCAAATTTGAGATGGTCTTTAAAAACAGCAAACTATTTTTTCTTGTAAAGGACATCTGTCAGAAAATAATACTGAGATATACTTCTGACCACACACACACGGATGCAAAATAAAATGATACACCAAGCACTGTACACATCCAGCAACTATTTGTGAACACTGTACCGAATCACATTATTTTAGGCCAAAATAAACATCAGAACATACAAACTTACAGCCACAGGTTCAGATGAAACTGGTGTAGTTCAAACCAAACACCTACTAAATGGTGCCAGGGCACTGAGAATGTCCTAGACCTTCCTTATTCTGCCTAGCTATATTCTTCATCTTTCCCTCTGTCTCCCCTTTTGGTCTCTTACTATAGCTGCTCTATGTATTGCTGTTCTCTGGAGCAGAGTGGACTAGATATCAGTTGCCTGTGATGGCAGAGGGTGGTATTTAATTATCTAGGGGCAGAAGAGACCATCACGCTAAAAAATTTCAAGTGTGCACTGCTAATTTACATGCAGACTTATTTAAGTGGAAAGAAGTATATGCACAAAACCTTTTAAATTATTGTGCCTGTACTTTTTTCCTCCATCAAGATGTTAAGGGCAGTAAACAAGTGATCATATAAATAGTTTACGGTGCATTTTAATATTGGTGTATGTGGGGGGAAGAGTATATCTATAATCAATTTTATTTCAAGGAAAGACATACTTTTAAAAGGTATCTTTCACATATGCCATGAAAACGAGAATCCTAGTTTCATACACTATGCAATTTGTCATTCTTAATTCTGAAAATGCAAAGCAGCTGCCATTTAAAAGATTAAACTGAAAATTATTGCAGTGGCATGGGAAAAACCCAAATGGAAACAAAAAGGAGAAAAAAAATCTAGTTAAAACATAAACCAAGCACAATTGTATGCATCTGAGTTTCTATGAACTGATCAATGGATCCACTGTCTTTATTAAGTAAGGTCTTCTTGCTGAGACTATTGTTATGGCTTATTAAGCACCATCATTGCTATTTACAGACTGCAGACACCTGTCCACTGAGAACTGGACTGAGACCAGCTGGAAGAGTTATCCTCACGCAAATAAAGCTCCATATGTTCAAAGGGCTACATGAATGAACCCTGGCTAATAATTCCTCACAATATCATCCTTCATTTGGAACGTTGTCGTCATGGGGTCACTGTAGAGCAGAGGGATGGGAGGGAGACATAATGACACTCCCCACAGTGAGAAAAAATAGTGCCAAGGATAAGGAATTGATAACCTTGCAACTGTTCCTTTAAAGTTTGATGACCTACAAACAGACTTCTAGTCAGTCAGGAAAATCTATGCATTACCTATCTCCACAGCATTTGTTGTGATTTCTGGAAATTAACATTACTTCACTATTCTGAAGAAACTTTCAGATTTGCATAGCTGCTAGTACAGTTTTAAGTAGTTTTTTTCTCTCGCAAAAATAAATGCCTGCAGCTTTACCTTTTTCTATTTTCAATTATATTAATAGAGATAAGTACAGAATCTACTCAAAATGGAAGAGACTGATATTTTTTCTTTCCTTATTTTTAAGTGCTAAGCAAGTATGACAGTATCAGATATTTTAATCAGCCTAAATCCTTCCTGTCTCACGGGAACAACCCACAGATACTGATAAGGACTAGCAAAGAAAGAGGCTGATCAGCACAGAATATACACCTGTTTATTACAAATAAATACATCACATTTCAAAATCTCAAGGACTTAATCAGCATGAAGAGAGTTTCTGAGGGAAAAGATATGGAAAATTAATACTGATTTTTCCCCTCTATGAAAAAACATAATAAGGTTTATTGGCATAAGCAAATGGACAAATAATATTGCTATTTGTGAAGGTAGGAGTTTACAAGAATTCACTAGGGAGGACTGCATCTCAGTGAGTATATTACACACAACGTGTTAAAAAAATAAGATGAGCACTAAACTACCAAGATAAATAGATTTCTATGCTTGTAGAAATATACACTGCATATAAAAATCAAGATTTTAAAATCAGCTCTAGAGTAGGAAAGACAATAATATGACTCTATAATAATTGGCAATTAACAATTAACTTTGATTACTTTCACTTGGAAATATTATGCTCATTTTTTCTAACAAAGATGGCACACGCATAACATTAACACATGTATGATGACAAAGGGACAGTTTGATTTTCCACCATTCTGTAATTGAATAAGTATGAACAAGCAACCAAACCTTCCTCTAAAGGACTGCAGTGTTTCCACTCCTACAAGACACGATGGATCTCCTCTGTTGTACTGATTTTCATCACCTTGAAGATTTGGGCTACAGAAAAATCGAAGAGCAAAGCACAGTATTGACTACAGCAAGATGATTGCAAAAGGGAATTTTTTCACTGAATTCTGAATTCATCAATACCGGGCAAAAGGAAATTATCTGGCCTTCATGAATACCAAACCATTGTCTGTAATAAATACAGAAAATACATTCTGGGAAAACACCAGAGTCCTGAAGAGAAGTTAGCATCTCAAAGGAACCTACAACTGCAACAGGTCATTATTCAATGTTGTGAATAGCCATAGAGTTCAGAACAAGGAGGAAGACACTGTTGATGCAGGAAGATGTGGAGTAATAAAAAGAAAGCAATCAAAAGCAGTTGAGTAGACAACAAGAACCAAAGCCACCAGGTAACCAAAAAGGGGGGAAAACAAACAGAGATAAATAGTAGACGAACATTATCAAAGAAAAGAGACAGCTAATGCTGAAGTTAGTAAGAAAGATGAGAAATGAAAGAAAGGAAGGTATTTAAAAAAGAAACTAGAATGAAATGTCTAAGAGAAAACAAGACACTCACTAAAAGAGGATGAGATGTAACATCTTTGTCTGCTAAGTGAAAACCAAAATTCTTAAGCTCTCAATAAACATAACAATAATACAGAGAAAATAACAGATAAATCTAAAATAAAAAAATGAAGAGACGAAATCACAAATCAAGATACACTAGTTACTTCCAAGGCTGTTTTCCATTCCAGGTAAAATGTAATTTTCCATTTCTCTTATAATGAGACTACATATTTGTTTCATGTCCATTTCAAACAGAAATTAAAAATACCCCAATATATGCTGTATGTTCAAACCCTCTACTTTAAGGACCACTGTTAAGACTCAAAAGGGAATACTTCATAAATTAGCAAATGATGAAGTTGCTTGTAAACAATCTTTTCTTCCTATCTCACTCTATTCTAAGACTTTAGTACCAATTAATCAAAATACTTAAGAACATACTCCCTATTAATTATACAAGGTAGCCACCACTGTTGTTAACCTTCCTTGAAAACATAAGCATCTGAATGAAGAGAGCGAGCTGATCTGTGGACTCCAGGTTTTACACTCCTGATTATTTTAAAGGTTATCATTACCTAGATTATAAACTCTTCAATGCAATGAACTTCCCTCACGTGTACTTATCATGAACTACCCAAGAAGCTCTAGCAAGAGAGATGGTTTCAGGATGCTGCTACAACATAAATTAAACAGTGTTGCTATGAAGATATCAGTAAGAACTGAAGACACGCAGCAGAAGAGAGATTAAGCATAGAGAACAGACTTTGAGCCCCTTTCATTCCGGCTGTGAGGGCTGATTTTAGGACTGTGAATATTGCATTGTGAACACAGGGCTGAGCTGTGTTTCATTACACTTTAATTGGCTATTTGTGATGTAATTAGATTAACACCTATGCAGTGGTTGTTTTGGGCTTACAGCAAATCTCAGAGTTAGCAGGAAGGCAAGCACTGAGGTGATGGCTTGGAGCTGACACGGTCATCAGGTTCTACGTGTTCAGTTGAATTTATTTCCCTTAAATATCATAATTAGGACACTCAGTCTTAGGTGATAATATGGCATACAAATTCAAACTAATGGTTTTCTAATAGTCACCTAATAATTCTATATGCTCCTTGGCCTAAAGTGAAAAGATATACCAACATAGTACGTATATATCTATATCTATATCTATCCATATATCTATATCTATATGGCTGCACTATATTGGTAAATATATATAATATTTATCAATTTTAAAAAGAATAGCTGTAACAATGACAGTGAAAGATTTAGTTTCACAGAAGAGAGACAGCTTTCAGTGCTCAGAGACAGAAGAGACAAACAGGGCAGGACTTACTATTACTGAAGAATCATGTTCTATGACATTTTTTCAATAAGTTCTCACAAATTCTCCAAGACTTATTCTCAACTGGTGGAGTTAAATATAGAAGTGACCAAAGTTTACTTTTCATAAAATATTGGTAACGTAGTCCTAATTTTAGGCAGAAATAAAGGCTGGTTTGAATGTCCTGTACTTCCTCAAATCAGTAAGATCAATTTGTACTTTCGTGAAATTTCATATTTGTTAACTTAGGAACAGCAGTTTTTCTTTCGTTCCATTGGGTTCAGAGTATAAACTCACTTCAATTTTTTTCCTCTTTCTTTATTCTGTACTTAGGTTTTAATTTAAAACTGGATAAAGTATGATGTGTAAGGCAACAGTTTTCTAATCAATAATGTGATTTATGCATGAATTCATAAAAATATGAGCCTGACTGTTGACTGGAAAATGCCATTATACAGAAAATTTAATCGAAACAAATGTCTGTGCCATTTAGAATAGCTACATCCATTTTTGTTTTTAAAGGCTCCTTTTTACCTAGGAACACTGCATATAAAGGTTTGCAAGAAGAAGATGAGGACTTTCTGTCCCTTATGCTTTAGATATTTTATATTTTGAAGAATTATAACAATCACTTCTTCTTCCAGACCTCCATATGCCTTTTAAAAGTAAGGGTCCTGAGCGAACTAACCTTGTAAAAATTGTGCTCCTGACAACAGTTCCTAGAGAAGTGAGATTTTATGATACAAGCAGAGAAGTTGAACAGACTGGTGGAAGTATTCTGATCCCAAGCGCTCAGGTACTATTTATTTGACTTAATTATCTAAAGCAGATATTATTTGATTGTTTATATGTAACTGGGAGAAATAACGTTCCTATTGGACTAACCAGTAACCCCCATAGTTAAATAAAATGAGTGGCCCAAAACACTTCAGCAATTCATCCTTATCTACAGTTTTATTTATTTAACAGAGCGTGTCCGAAGAAGCAGAGGAATATGGAGAAGAATTTCCATCTTCTGTTAAGGATTCAGGAATACTATGAAGTGTACGATTGACAGATCCAGAAAAGGAATAGTGCATGGGAGGTTTACCAGTAACTTAGAAAACCAGTTTCTTCCTTCCACAAGGACAAGGTTACATTTAAAATTACAGGACAGTGATCTGAAGATACACGGGATGATAAGCAATTGTGCCCAGAGTAATGACAGCTCCATCAAAGCTGCACGTGCCAACAAATCACAGCATCATGGCAGAATTAGTAGTGACATAGCTGACAAATGACTGAGGAGCACGTGTTTAGGTGAAAAGTATATTACAGCACTGCAACAGAGCATTAGCAATAGCTACCACAAAAAAAAACGCTCAATGAGAGAAACAGCTTGCAAGTTTGTCCTGAAGAGGAGTTGATTCTACCCTGCATTCTTTATTGTCACTAGGGGTGGTTTAGCACTTGAACAACAGTTCCACATAAGGCTGCTCCTGTTTGTTTTAGAAGTCAGTTTTAGAACATTTTGCTTTCACGCAGTGCTGTTGCCCTGCAAGGATGGACAATTCATGGAGTAGACCTTTCAAAATGCAGTAGTCTAACACAAGTCCTCAGTCTCACTGAGGAGTGTGACAGTAATCCAGTGTGTAATAACAAAGAAAAAAGACTCTATCGGATCCTACCAAACAGTCCAGCTTCATCATTAGGTGCTGTAATAAAACAGTGATCCACAGCAGACAAAGCAAGGTTGCTCTGTGCTCAGATTTCCCCACAGCATAACTTGCCTCTACTAAAGTTCTTGAGAATTTATACATCGGAAACTACATATATCTACAGACGTTTAAGTGAAGGTACTTGGTTTTCAGATATAATGAGAATCAAAACTTCTATTCATATAAGCAACAGAAAATCAGGCTACTTTTATTTAGGTCTTCATATTGACATTAAATGCCACTTAATGATTTAAAAATTTAGTCCAACAGTCTTATTCAAACCTAACTTTCTGTCTAAGAAAAGGAAATACATAAAAATTGCAATATGAAATAACTGTAACTAGAAAATTTTAAAGCCCCAGTCCAAAGAATCCCAGATCTTAAAAGCTTTCCTGGATTGTCACTCAAAATTATTACTTTTTTTCCTGGGAGTATTGTTAGGTTTTTGTAGCATATCTTGTGCACATTACAGGATAATGCTATATTATGAGCTTCTGAATAATCCTTAAGCCATCTGCTTTAATTATAACATTTCTTAGTTTATTTGTCAGTTTATCTTATCAGTAGGACCATTCATTTACCTTTCCTGTACTCTTTTAACAGTAGAATTTCATTGTTTTTGTCACAATAATAGATTATACACTGCACATAACAGCTTAAAACATTCTCTAGTTGCCCGGTATGGTCTGTTGTGATAGAAAGTGCTAGATATGGTCTTTGATTTAAAAAATCTACACGACTAAATTTAAATGTATGAATTAATATTTCTGTGCACTATTCAAAATGGACTTTTGTGACAGATGCAGTAAATGCAATTGACTTTGCAAGCTAATCAAAATTCTGAGAATTTGTCTTGCAAACTCTACCTATCATTTGAATTTTCCTTAAAAAATCCTTAATTTCCTTAAGTGTTGTAAAGATCATGTTCCAGGAACTGTGAAACTCCATTGCACAAGATGCAACTGCATCTACCATCTCAGACTATTTTCTTCCTCTAACAAGTACCTTAGGTTCATCCTGAAGTTCCATTTTCAGGTTAAAAAAAAGTAATTGAATCTAGGCAGGTAGTCTTATTGTGCTTTAACAAAATCTCCCTTTTAAAAAGAAGAACCACTACACAAACAAAAGAGGTACCTTCAGATTTTAATGGAGCAGATTTAAAATTCATATTTAAATTCAATATTAATTTTCTCTTTTAATATTACACTGTGTACTATGGGACATATGAAAATATATAAAGATATCATGGGATTTCAGTCTCTAAAACTGTGATCTCAATACTTTATAGAAATATATCTTAAGAAATTAGTTAAAAAAGCTGAGTTAACATTAAAGATTTCCAACACCATTTGTATGATTCAGAAATGTCAGGTGGCAATTTAAAAATATTTTTTCTAAATCAACAACACTATTTTTTTCTATTTTTTAAAGAAAAACTTCAAACTTTCCAGTGAGTGCATACTACACTAAAGCTTCTGATTATTGTTGTTGCTTTATTGAAAAAAAGAACATGCAATGCTGCTAAACAGATTTTTTAAATACTTCTAGGCTGAGAGCATGTAGAAAGAGTTTCATCTTGTAACATTTTCATGGCTGAATAAAACTCTGAAAAAGGTTTTGTAATGGAAACATTAGCACAAAATTTAGCTATCACACTATTAGTGAAAATTGTTATCCTCCTTTTCATTGCCTCCCAAAATTTTAATTAGAACTCTATGGATTCTGAATTTTCCAATTGCTAAAGTAAAGTATGGCAATAAAAACCTGTGATAGATGCTACAGCGTTTTAGGCTCTTCTAAAAGAAGGAAAAAAAACCCCACAGAGCTAAAAACAAGGCTGAAAAGCTACCTAGGTTGTTCTTCCCCATCCTGTATCTGTGAAGCCAATTACTCCTATCCAAGTGTGTTTGTTGCCTTTCATTTGTCACCAGTTTTCCAGATTGTTCTTTTTTTTTTTTTTTTAGATCATTCAAGTATCATTCAGGGGACAAAATATCTTATAATAAAAGGCTTATGAGGCTCATTATGACAGTGTATGTTAGCCTGGTTTTAGGACAGGTAATGTCAAAAAATACTTATTCATTTAGTCATAATGAACAATATAAGCCATTGTGAGAAAGTATCACATCTGGAAGAAAAAAACATGAAGCTGGCTTAAAAGGAAAAAAGTAGTATACATCAAATATTCATTGTGCCCCTAATTAGTATTCATTTCTAGTTTCTCCTAGGTAACAAAGGAACACGGCAAATGGAAAAAAATTACAGGAACAGCAATATTTAAAATATAGACGTCACTTAGCTCACCAAACTCATTATTTTCTTTTTTCTCAGGCTATAAACAGCATGCCAAGAAAAACAGTTTCTGTGTGTGGTCATTTCTATGCATTAATATATTTTATAATTTTCTGAGGAACCATTTCAATCCAATGCAACAAATGCTAGAGGCAACAATAGGCTATTTACGATTTTTTTCCAACTGAATAGCTTTACTATATGATTCCAATAACTGTCAGTTCTATCTAATAGCAGAAGAACTTTTCCATTTATTAAATTCTGCTTATTTAATTAATCTAGTACCTGCTCTAGACTACCTCTTAGTGTTACAGTTTGTCTTTCCCCCCCAGATCATTGCGAGACATCTAATAGGGAACAGCAAATCAAACTTACTCCACTATTCACCCTAAGTCTGTAACCAACTGAATCCATTAGTTACTTCATGGAGGCATTTCAAATGGTTGGCATTTCATTTAACCCAGGCTACTAAGATCACTTTTACACAGGTTCACGGAGCAATTTTACTGAGATTTATTCAGAAGTGAAGTCCTGTCTCATATCACCCTGTATCAACACACCTTTGCATTCTGTGTGGCCTCTTCTCCTCCGTACTGCAGCAGTTTTCCCAGGGATCAGGAGAACACCAAAAATGAGAAAGCCACTCAGAAACATGACAGAAATCACTGGTAAAATGTACTGGCAGTCTGCAAACAAACAGAATATCACCCTTTGAGGAACCCTGATCTACGTATTTTGGCATTACAGGATTATCTTAAGTTTTCAGTATGGCACATTGCTTCAATTAGTCGCAAGCTTCTATTGCCCCAAACTCAGCTGGTGTTGGAGCTGTGCAGTGAAAAGCCAGTACGAATTTTAGGATAACATATTTATCCCATGAACACAATCCTGACGTTTCCGCAGTCTACCTTGCCTACATTCTTGGCCTCAAGCCATGTTTACATTACAAGGGGTTTTTTTGCATACCTAGATGAACAGTGACATGAGGAATTGAGAGACTCTAATATGGATATAAGAACAATTAAGTCGCTACAGTTCTTTCAAGAAAACTCATATTGCTGACACAAAATATACTCATGAGGGATTCAGAATATGCTTATTAGTAAAAGGACAGTTTTGACTACAGTAGTTGCGCCCTTGCTAGGAATACTTTCCAAATCTAGTGTATCTGCACTTGCCAAGTTGCTTACTTTTTTTTGCCTCTATTGGGATTTCTGTTTCTGCAGAAACTTGAGCACAGAAAATTTAAGCCTGCAAAGTTTGCATGATATGAATAAAGAAATTGTAGGTGTCTTAAGAGGTAACAATGATCTACTTCACAGGAAAGCTATATACAAATGTTGGTGAGAAAAAGGAAAACAAAATCAGAGACAATATGCCCGTTAATTTAAAAAATTTAACTACTTGTTAGGATTGTTATTAGTTGTTAAGTCCAAGGTTAAGCAGAGATAATGACATAATCATAACATCACTGACAGAAATTTGATTTGTTAATCAAACTAGACTCAAGAATTAAACACATTAATAGTTAATATAGATTTGGCAAAAGAAATATATAACTAAAACAACGTATATAAATTATAAAGATGATTAGGTGGGTGGAGCTGTCCCTGCGTTGATATCAACTACTCTGAGTATAGCTGAGAAGTATACGTGATGGAAGGCTTCCTTTCCTCTCACCTGCCCATGAGTCAGCAACCTTCATCACTCCCCCCAAGCATGTACTGCTGCACAGTTCCCCTTGGCTGTTCTGTAGCTGCCCAGGAGGAACTGGCTGGGATAGTTTTGAATCCTGAACATATGTAAGGCCACCTGGCCAGGAAGACAGGTTCCTAAGAGGGGAAGAAAGAACATAAGAGCGTGTAAACAAAAAATGAGGATCCTGTAGTCATTCATATATATATATAGCAAAACATCCCCAGTTGTCTGCCACGCTAGCAAACTATTGCCACCTCTGCTGACAGCCTCCATCCCTGCTTCTGCTTCCTATTTTCATTAATACATGGCAACTTGCGATTTCCTCATGCTTAAGCCTTTATAGTGCATATCATTAGGTGGTGGAAAATCTACACCAGTGATTCTAAGAGCATCTACTATTTTGAAAGACTTTGACAGGTCTTTTCATGTTAAAGGCAAAGGGGTTATCTCTGGAACTGGTAAAATCATTCAAAGCAGTGGAATTCTCAGGCTAGCTGTCAAATGCTTTGGAGTAAACACAAAGACAGATAGTTTTAAGTGGAAAAGCTAGATTCCCCACACAGGTTTGAACAATGCCTCTCTCTTAAGGGGGGGGGGGGGAGCTTGTTTGTAAAACTATTATACAAATCTGGGATGGCAGATATACAAGTACTTCCAGAGACTTCATTCAGTTTGGCTTTGATTTAGCTAATCTCTACAGAGGCCTGCAAAGCCAAGTATATAAGCTATAAAAATGACAAAATAGTTGAAATCTCACACAAGGCTGACACTCTCAATCAGCATCTATTTTGTCCAGTTAGCCAACCATCTTAATAATTTTTTCAGTCAAAACTGAGGGGATCACATCTGATGATATGTAATTCCACTGCTACCTCTAAAATGCTACAGTGTTTCAGGCTTTCAGAAATTGATTTTGAATTATCACTGTGGTATGGCATACTTCAGAATATGTGTAAAGAATCTAGTACATAATAAGAGGACCCCATGCAACAACACTCTCACAACTCTTCATGTTTTCACATACTTTTTTATTGAAGTTCATAGGTGCAGGAGAGGAAATAAATGTTTACCAGATTCAGACATTAGTTACTGCTGAAAATGAAAGATTCTTCCTGAAAACTACTGTCTTGCAGATTATAATGGTATCTGAAAGTATTAGGTACACTCTGATGTTTCAAATTCAGGGTATTCACTTATTAAAAGGACTGGTGGCTAAGGGATTGCACATTTACTACTGCAGGAAATGGTAAATACCCTTAAAAAAGAAAAAAGGAAAAAAAAAAAAAGAAAAACAAGAAAGCCCACAACACTGTATTTTAAATACCTGCATAGGCTTTATCTTGAAAAAAGAAACAGTTATCAAATTTTCCTCCTTCAGCTTGAAAACATATTAGCAAAATCAGACACAGGCCACAGGCATACAGGTTTAATCTCTCGTGTAAAAATTATATGTTAACGGCAAATATACTTTTTCTGCTTCTGTAGGTAGCAGTAAAATGCCAGTGGGCTTGAAAAATTCCCCTTTTTAATTACATTTTTAAACTGCGATATAATCAGTCCTGTCATTCCATCATTAGTCACATGTGGCCTTTCCACACAATAAAAAGTTAGCTCAAACATTTCACAAAGTTTGCTTAGTTGAAACTAAGAAAATTACAGTTGATAGGCAGAAAGGGTCCTTTATTTTCTTATTCTCATAACCTTTCAGAGCCAAACAACAATCTAAGTGCCTAGGAGCTAGCACCCGAAGTAATTAATGGGTCTGAAATGACAGGGCAAGCTCCTTTCCTAACAACTAAGATTATACAAACTGTCAGACCTTTCTTTCTATTAATTTCTCTTTAATCCTCAGGCACATAACTCCCTGAATTATTAGACTGATATACTACACTAGTAAAAAAGTATTGACAACTGTATGTAGAGAATGAAGGAAATTTTCATTTGCAACACACACAAACAAGTAACCACCAGAGATCAACAGAAACCCAAGTGTGCAGGTAATGTACAATACATGGTCTGAATATAAGTAACAGTCTTAATGTCTGCATAGCAGCCAAAATGCACCGCAAATGGATCACAAATAGTTCATAACGAAACATCAGGGAAAGTTAAATGAGACAGACTCCCAAAATAATTCTGTCAGGTCTAGTGGCTTACACAGGTCAAGTCAGAGTATCATTCTCCACACAACATAAAGTAAAAGGCCTGCTTTCAGAAATTCATTTTTAGAAACTCTTTAAATGTGAATTGACTCTAGGACAAACCTTTCATCTAATTCTTTACGTTACTTTCTACCTGTGGTTCCAACCAATCCAATTTCTCTGCACACTTTGGTTGAGCTTCTAGGCAAGTTTTAAATGTGAATCACACAACCCTGATGCAGCATCCAAAAGTCCTGGACCTTCTCTTCCAGATCTATTTTATGTTGTTATATATAAAGTGCAAAAAGACATTGCCACTGGTAAAGATGCCTCCTCTTGATCATACATCTGTGTTTTACATATTTCCTATTTGTTCGGTGTGGCAGTCACCCTGCTTACACTGTTTCCCATTGCTATTAGAGAACAATTTTAACCTGCCTATGGCCAAGGAAAATATATCAAAACTCGTCATGTTCTGCATGGCATGCTTTCAGTGATATTTACAAGCTATCCTTTCCTCCTGGAAAATTAGAGAGGTCACTGCGATCGAACTAAGTGAACACAACACAATGGGTCATGAACCAGGACTGGAATCATCATAGCTCATTTCCACAGCTTTCAACAAGAGATTCATACATAGCCCAGTTCTTTTCTCAATTTTTCAACAGTTTTTGGAAGATCTTGAAAAAACTTAAGTGGCACATACTGAAATGTTAACAATGCATGGAAGAGACACAGCCTTACAAATTTTCTGCAAGCAAGCAACATTATCTATAATTTTCCTCACCAAAATGAAGTCCTAAATAACCACATGACTGGTCAGCTTTAACACTGACTGACAAAGGGACATAAATGAGAAAAATATACTCTGGGAAGCATGGTAACAGAACTCAGAAAAGATTATAAACATTAACTATCCAGATGGTGCACTTACTGTTGCTTAGTTTTGAATCACGAATTAAGCACTAAAATCATAAAATTCTTGATGATCTGTGTATTTAACAGGAGTTTGTCTTTTCCAGCTGATCCTAATATTAACCACAAAAAGTGGACAAAGATGTATTCTTTTGATTACATTTCTTTTTTCCTAGCGAACCTCTGTTTCTTCAAACTCGGACTTTAGTATTTGTTTTCAGGTTGTCCTACTAGAAATGATGATCTATTTATACAGCTGGTATGCTAGTGGCAATTTGTAAGAACAAGAAGAAAAGCTGCTGAATTTCACTGTATAGCTCTTCAAAATGTACATGTTTTTCAGCACACAGCTGCGTGATAGCCACAGATACTACAAGTAAGCAAGACAGGTGAACGTAAATGAAACACCTGTGATTGGACAGGCTGCATACAGCTTATACCAATACCAGTGCAAACAACTTAGCCAAAGCTATAGAATTTTAAGTTTTTAAAATAGAATGTATTTTGAGAGAACTTACAGAAGGTAAGTGTTCCGTCCTGGATTGTGCAGAAAGCTGTTACCAGAAAATGGAGATAGATTCACCTTTGTCAAAATCAGTCTATCGAAAAAAGAAGGAAAGAACCTATTTTTAAGCTGTTAAAGTACTGGATACAAATCTCACTCAAAATCCTCTAAAGGATTCCAGAGATAACAGCACAAGAAAGAAGTTCAGCCCCGTGTAGAACGCCCAACAGCCACATCTGGTTTTATGCCTGTTTTAGTCATCTTTTCTAGCACAATGTACAACTAAACCTCATACTTATTTTCATGTTCCATCTGTTTAGGCACATTCTATAACTGTTCTGTCTGCTTATGCTGACACACAGATACTGCAGCCAGCAAAATCTTAAGACTCATCATAAAACACTATTATTTTTTATAAATAAAACAGCAGTAAATCGAATGATGATGAACACAGGCATCAGAGTGAAAAAGAATCCTGCACTGTGATGGATATCCAAGAAGTTTTGTCATTGTTTCCTCGTTAGATGTTTGCCTTTATACTACTGACTTCAACCCCAAATATATAAAGATTAGTCAAAATTCAGCTCTAAAAAATTCCCTTTTCTTTAGAGGAAACCTACTGGAAACCTCGCTTCCGTTCGCAGCTTCATGCAAGATACTCATTTGCTTTGTTGAGTGTATTTGTTACAATGTAATATATCCTACTATTAGCAAGACATCCTTCTTAGCAACTCCCATCTCCCTCCTGCCTTTGTCTTGAAAATTTAAAAGAAAACTGGACTATTTACTATTATCTGCTGTATAGGGAATAACATCTGAATGATCATGAAATAGCACTCTCAGAAAATTTTACAAAAATCTTGGCAACAGAAAGCAGTGCAAATCTTTTTATCTCTACTCAACTGATAACAGAGATTGTTCAGAGGATATTTTAAAAGGTTTAGATTTTTTTAGTGAAAATTAATAGAAAATTTTAACTATATCTTCAGTAGATGTATCTGCATAATATATTTCCTTGTAGGAGCAGAGTGTTTACCTCGAAACAATAAACTGTCTATAACTTAATGCTTGTGAATACTGCTACCCATTGTTTAGTATCTGAAAAATATTTGCCTATCTTAAATATTTTCTGTTACCCAAATGAATAATATAATTGAAAATTCTCTGCTAAACTTAATGCCTGGGGTTTTTTTGCCTAAAAATGTAATCAGCCTTCCACTCAGCTTACAGCAAGAATACCACCTGATTCAGCTGCCCAGTTTTGCATCACAGGTAACTGATGGCTGAGGAAAATTATAACAGGTAACTTTTATACTGATGTTTGTCCAAACTATCTAGTGAATTAATGAATATTTTTATAGAAATCAGGACAAATGTGCCGAAAACTCACAGATTAAGAAAATATTTGTAAAACATTTACTATACAATGAATAATTTTAAAAATTTTGTTACAACTCTATGTTGACATAGGAAGCATCACTGTAATTTTCCAAAGCAGCCAGGGTGTAACTGAGTAATCCAATTCATTCTGCAATCACATCTGTCCCTATGGTTGCAGCATCCCAAAGGCTATATACAGACACTTCTCCACATTTTTCCAAAACCTTTCTGACAACTTCCTGGGTTTTGCCTAGGGCAATTTCTGTCTCTCTTCTTTGCTATTCTCTAAACACATGGAGAAACTTTTCTCCAAAAAGCAACCGTTACTTGGGAACAGCATGCCCCTTCTGTTACTTCCAGGGCTACAACGCTCTAGATGCTACTGAAATTTGCTACTGTGAAGTCCTGAATACAAAAGTTTTGTGCTTCAGCAAGGCAGAATCATTCCTACTGAAAGTCCACCAGCAAAGGATCTTGTCAAATCATGTTAAATCTTAGAGATTCTTTGATATCCTCATTTCTGGGTCACAGATGATCTTTGTTTATCAAAAAGTTGCCATTTGCTTCTCAGGAATATCCTGGAATTTTAAAATCACAAGGAAAGTAAAGAATTTACAATACAAGAAAATCAGATAAAAAGATTTCCAGTACTGTATCAGAACTACACAAAAACTATTCAAGAAATTAGTACTTTTCAGCATTAGTTATTTATTATTATTTTCAAAGGGGAAAAAAAAAAGAATAAGTAACTAATTCCCACTCCTTTCTTTGTTACTAATCATTTAGAAACGTTTCTTGTTATCAGAGATTTATGAAACAAAAACAGGTACAGTATTTCCTTCTTTCAGAATCTAATACTCTGAAAGTAGCCTTTTAGAAATCCTGCAAGCTAAATAAGGTTAAAAGAAGCCCAAGAATAATAAAGCAGTAAATTACAAGACTTTTTTTTCGGCTATTAAAAGCAAACATACACTTCCCATTTTTTTCCTTTGCAGTTAAACTGCCTCTTTGACACCAATACCTAATAGCCTTTTATTTAGCTTGTTTACTTCTTCACTAGGCACATAACCTTTGGCACATCAACTGACTTCAATGGATTAGCATAGCTGTGAGATGCTACAAAATGGGCATATCTGTGCCATGAATATATTTAGTTTGAATGTTACAAGATTTTTAACTATAAGAAAAATGAAATTCTAGCAGTCTCTCGTTAGGAATAGGAGGACTCCAAGACAGTTTAGAGAAGGGATGACGTGATACGGTTGCCTAAGATAGAAGGATATTAGACTGAGCAACCCAGGAGCTTTTGTCCAGTTTTAAATTTCAAAGGCAACCAACTAAAATCACCATCCTATATTACTTCTCCATCACCTACTGATTATCCAAAAAACCCAAATCATCATTTTCCTTCTGTCCTGACTAGGCTCCAAAAATACTATTGTTTTTCTCCTTTTTCCTGAAAGAGGTTCTCTCTCATCATATTATACCCCACTTTAATCATATCCTTAAGTCTTCTATGCATCCTCTATACCTGCTCTATTTTTTATTGTATGTTCAATTGTAAATTATTCATTCTCTATTTAATCCTTTACTCCTCATATCTTAATTCTTTTATTGCTTTTTAGCTTTCAAATCAATTTTTCTCATTCCCCTCTGTTTACTGGTTCACATCCTTTGAAGGTTTCCAGTGTCAACTGATTCTCTAAAGTTTCCCTCCACACAGCATAGCTGTAGTGACCTTGGTGTATAGAAAATCTTTATGACTCCATGGTTCTTCTTTAAGAACTGCACTGAGAGTGCTTCATAAATAATTATGCTTTTGTCTTTTGAAATTCACATAAAATACTTCCCATGACAGCAAATGCTGTAGATCACAAATGCATTCCAAGGACTAGCTCATGGAACTAAGATGCAAGAAGAGAAAGTCACCTTTTTCCCTTCATTTTTATTAAGGTTTGTTTCTACTAAGAAAAAAAAAAAAGATTATTCAAACCACACCTACAAAGAAAATATAAAAACTGATTAGGTATAACCTCACTGAGTTTTATGCTGTGTTACAGATGAAGGTTCTAAGCTAAGTTGTTTCCTTCAGATGTGAGTCTGAATTACCAGCTTTTAAATTGCTGTAGCCAGTCCTGTTCAGTTGTAAGCACAAGATAAATCAAATCCAATTTTCCTTTCCCCCACTTTTCAGAAAAGAGTAATAAGAAAACGCTGAAGAATGTAATTCAATCAGGTTTCACGGGAAAGGTAGAAAAATCTATGAGAACGGTGTCTAAAGCACAGAAATGACGAACAGTCACATTTACCTAAAGTCACAGTTGTTAGGAGTCAGTAATCCACATCAGAATTTGCTTTGGTTTCTGCAAGGATATGATTATTCTATTCAGATGCTCACATAGTAAAGCTGGCGCTCTAGGATCTGGAGGAAGTAAGGAAGAACATGTCTTGCCTGGAAGGCTCTTCTCTTTTTACTGTTGTCCCAGTTGAGTTATTTCACTATTTTACAAGAATGTGAAAGGACCCTTTATTGCAGCACAACAACAAGTAAACTAAAAAAAAACAACCCCAAACTATGAATTAGATGTATAACATGGTGGTGTTCCAGTAACAACAATCAGTCGACAGTAATCCTGTTAAACTCATCAAATTCTGACTCAGTTTAAACTGGAAACAGAGACACAAAACTAATGAAACAATTTAATATTTTCTCCTTGAATATCACCTATAATCTTCTCAAAACTAATAATGCAAGCCATGCTATGGGTTATTTGATAATTATATATCATCAATAGACTATGGGCTTTTTTATTAGTTAATGGTCTCACCAGATAGAATTAACTGTCAATGTTCTTCTCTGTACTTTTATCAGTAAAATGAAATCCCTCTGTCACTTGAGAGCATTGGCCCAAAGTGAAAATAATTACAGGAAATTGACAGAGATAGTCAGTAAGTCTCTGCTTCCTTGTTCTTCTGAAATATTTTTCTAGCCCAAAGGAGGTCATTTGAAATAGTACAGATAGATTTTTATCTAGGTAAGTGATAAAATCTCCACAGAACTGAAGAAGTTTCCTCATTTCTGTATATCTAGCCCCGAGCAATGGCTAAAAGAATGGGGGGAAAAAAACAAAAAAAAAAGGTTATTTTGGCTGGAGGGAATTGGATAGCTGATACCCATAATAGAGCAACAGCGAGACAAATCATGGATTTACCCCTAATTTTGCAATCCAGCAATTAAGCACAACTGAGTTCTAATACAAGTCACTTATCACAATGGCATTAAAACTGTGTATGAATTAGCACTGATCTATTTGGCATTTTGGAGCTGCTGCTGTTTCACAAAGATCCTGAGTCTTTTTTTTTTTCCCCCTCCTCTTTTTTTTTTTTTAAAACTCCAAACTGCAGTAGCCATGTGATTACAGGAGTTTTGGTGTGAAAAGTTATTCAACATCCTGCTTTGAGATTTTATTTATATTTTAAAACAAGAGAGCTACACATACTTGAAAGTACAGCATTATGGGTCTTTTAAACTCACATGAATCCCACAAGAATTGGCAAACTTTAAAACTATTCATTTCCTGGTGTTGCCTTTCACATAGTGTGTTTAAAGGACTACGGGCAGATATTTAGGATCTTTGAGGATTTTGCCATACAGGAAATATAAGAACATGAGAAGGCAATCCGAAACACCTCAGTTTACAAGGGTTTTGGTTAACACTGCAATAAATAGTAGTGAATTTGGGAGAAAAAAATAAAACCAAACTTTTTTTCAATAGGCAAACCTACATGTGTTAATTTCAAAAAAGTTACCCTTCATATTATTTATGCTATCATAAATATTGGGTTTTTTCCCCAATATTAAACCATCCAAAAAACACAAGCCATCAACCAAGACTCCAGTGTGCTAAACAGCAAGAAATGCTAAACAAAAGTATGATATATATGGCAAATATATAATATATAATTAAAATAAACATAAACTTGCAGATAGCAAATTAAAAAGAAATCAGATCTTTAAATCTTTAATACAGGTT
This sequence comes from Gymnogyps californianus, assembly GCF_018139145.2. Lineage (NCBI taxonomy): Eukaryota > Metazoa > Chordata > Aves > Accipitriformes > Cathartidae > Gymnogyps > Gymnogyps californianus. The sequence continues at coordinate 10,337,246 of NC_059478.1, read as the reverse complement.
TTTAAAGTGTTGTTTGATTTTTTTGAATCATATTGCTAAAAGTTGTTGGCTAAAAATTGTTTGGTAAAAATTGCCTCTAGTTTTGTTGTGCTTCAGTTAAGTTCTTAATTAGTTGTCAGCAATGTCTTACGCTTACTTTATTTACCTTATTTACGCTTGCTAGCACACCCCCAGTAGTCATTACTCTGTTACTCTCAGTTAGAACTAATACCACTCCCACAGTAAGTCATCAGCTTCCAAGTGATTTTTTGCTCCTGGTGGTCCTGGAGAGACCAACAGAAAGTACAAATGGTAAGTCTCAGAAATCAGAAGGAAAATTAAAAGAACCTCCATGTATCATCATTTTGTTCAACTGCCAGGATTTGAAGATTAGGATCATTGATGCATTTTTCTTGTAACTTACATCACTGACAGAATTGAACCAAGTAAAAATGAAGAGTAACATGACAGAGAGGGAGGAACAGCGAACCACATGTCTATACCGTATCAGAGCATGAGTACTCAACTACCCGCTCGGCTCTTTCAGTTCACAGATTTCATCATTTACCTATGAGAAAAAGCTGATCGTCATAGATACGCTTGTCAAAAAAAATGAAAAAACCCACTGTGCAACCTTTGTCAGATTTGGGAACAAAGCTTTTCAGGTGATGAGAGGATGGAGACATGTGCCACCACTTGCCAGAATTATACACTATTTTTTTCTTTGCGCGGTTCATACATCTCTCTGAAGGCCCAGGGAGAAAAGGTGGAAATATTCTCCCTCTTTGTAAGGAGCTTAATAAAGATAACACCAGCTTTTTTCATGACAATCCACCATTACTGTAGTCCCTGTAATCTTTTAGTCCCTTGCTAGCAACCCTGGACAGGGATAATAAGCAAAAACAAAGCGCCCAATCATCCAGCAAGTGCTGTTAAGACACAGTTGCTAAGACATATGTTCATATCTAAGCAGTTGGTAAAGGTCTCTAGCTCCTGCGCTAGAAGGCATATACTATGGTAACCTCTTAAATACCACTTCACTGAATGTAGTGTATCTTCAGATACTGCTTTAGGGAAATCAGCTATACACCAGTCCAAACTGGAGTTAAGCCACTAGGGCTCAGCCTTCGCTACAAAGGGAAACACTACTCCAAAAGCTAAGATAAACTATTCCTCTTTTCTTTACCCATGTGTTTGCGTTCTGTTCTGTACAGAGACAATAAGAGAAACTACACTGACCAAATAATTTTTTTCCCTTTTTTATTTTCCCAGTAAACACCTTTGAAGGGCATGGCTATTGATTTTGATTGCAGATTTATTAAATCAATAAATAACGATATTCAGAAAGCAAAGCTGAATAAACAAAGATGAAGCTATAATTCAAGTTTCTTTCTCTGTTCTTTCAATATGCAGCAATTTTACCACCTAACTTTGGAGTGACATTCTAGAACGATGTTTCATTCCCTACACCTAACAGCAAACCAGCAGTAGGGAACACAATCCCACATTCAGATTCCTTGAATGCATCTGAAGCAAACAGGATTCATACCAGTGATACTTGCAGAATTAAACTAGAACTCCACAATGAAGTAACCATAGTAGAACTGCTATCCAGTCTATACTAGGTAAAACAGACCCTATATGCATCAGATTTTGTCCAGCACTCTGCACTCCTCCTGGATGAAAAAAAACTTGCGTGAAAAAACCTCACGGGTAAAAATATCGCATGGGTAAAATTCTCACGAGGGTAAAAAGATGTTGTGAGGGTAAAAAAAATCGCGTGAGTAAAAAACTCACGTAGAAAAGCTTGCGTGGGAAAACTTTGGGTGGAAAAACTCGTGTGGGAAAAACTTGCGTGTGAACGTTTGTGGGACGGAGGGGGGGCAGGGGGGCAGATGGACAGTGTGGGGTCGGGGGGAGACGGATGGACAGGGGGGACGTGCATGGGGATGACCTACACCAGGGATAATCCACAACTGGTAACTCACCCGGGATAACCTGCAACAGCTAATCCACTCTGGATAACTGACCCACACCAGATAATCCCCACCAGATAATCTTCAGCGATGCCCCTCAAATCCCCCCCCAAATTGGTTTTTTTCCCCTGTTGCAGATGCAAATCAGGGGGTTTGGTGTAGTTTTGTGCCATGGCAGCAGCTCCCGCTCTGTGTGCGCGGCCCCGCAGGGAAAAGTCCCCGTTTGGGGGGAATTGGCCCCAAATTGGGATGGGAAAAGGAGAAGGGGAAAGGGGCAGCTTTTGAAAGCACTTTTATATCTTCAATAGAGAGACAGTTAGAATGGGGGGTTGAGTTTTTAAAGCCTTTCTATAAATATGGTTTCTTTGCATTTTAAAAACCTTATATTTCATAGACATTTACACTTACGCATCTGTTTACACATATATATATTTAGGGAATATATATTTATATGTTTTATCTATATTATCTATTTCCACTTATAATATATATCTAGTTAGACATATACATATTTACACATGTATCTATTTACACTTATATAGAACATCTGTTTAGACTTATCTCTATTTACACTTTTATATATTTATACTTATATAGAATATCTATTTAGACTATGCATCTTCAAACTTATGTATTTTAACACTTAAGTATCTTTTTAGACTTCTCTGTTTACACTTATATATATTTACAATTTTATCTATTTAGACTTAGATATCTATTTACTATTATATATAATCTCTATTTAGATTACATATAGTAATATAATATGTAAGTGTAGATAGCTTTACCTGTTCAGACTTGTTTCTATTTTAAATTCCTTCATATATAAAATATATAATTTTTTTTTTTTTTGCATTTTAAAGTCCTTTATTTTTTAATTTATATATACATGAGTTATGGGCCCATTACAAGAAGTTACTGTCAATACTGAGGTGATGGATGTGCAAGAAGCCTGGCTTCAAGACCTAAGAATGTAAGGATGCAGGGAAGAAGTCCCAGTCCATGACAATGCTACAGACCATACTGACAGCACAAAAGCCATCTGAAAAAGTAATGTAAAAAATTATATAGGTACCCATTAGTGACATAGTGCTAAGTATCAAATGGAATTTTAAATATATGATTTCTCCCCAGCTTAATAGAACTATACACTCTTATTTGATTACTGCATATATCATTTCTTGAAAACAGCTATAAATACTCCCCCCCCCCCCCGCCACATTAATTGATTTTTTGGCTTATCCTATCTAGTATGCTTATAAAAAATCAAATATCATATATTTGTATTAAAATTACATAAATAATAACTGCAAAATGCAAGCTGAATACTGTGCTTTGACTAAGTATTCATCCAGATACTTGATAAGAAAAATGTCTTATTATCATGTGGCAGAGTAGGATTTGTCTTTAACTTTGTTTTATTGCAAAATTTTAAGTGCTTATGCTTATGTGACAGATAAGTGTACTGTTCTCACTTAGCAACTTTAACTGTCTTTTATATTTTTTATTTTTATCAATACTAGGTTCCTTTTAAAGGAAGTAAGAGATACGAAAAGTCTGAATTCTGCAGAAGTAATTTAAAAGTTTAATTTCAATGATGTAATCAGATACAAAAATGAAACCAAATAATGCACAGTACCTTTGCATATTTATTTTTAGTCCACAAAAATATTTATACGAAGGGATTTTAAGTACTGTAATGATAATCCACCTCTCATGATGGACATAATTTCACAATAAAAGAAGTTAACATTTGTTAAATTTAACAGTAAAATATGCCCATCCCAAATACAACACACATGCCTCCAGTAATATGTCATCAGCACCTTTTGAAACCTGCATGAATAAACAGCAATTGAAGAGAGTTTTGTTGAGGAAGCAAAAAAAGAAAAGTGAAAAAAATAAAGTGAAGGAAGTAAGTAGAAGTCCTGAGAGTATAATGTTATCAAATAGATATTTTTCCAATTAATTTTTGGGAGTTATTCTGTCAGAAAGACTTTTGTATAAATCCTAATTAGCTGATCCACTGTCCTTTAATTCTCATAACAATGGTAACTCATGAGACCTACTATATACCAATTAGATCTCTCATTAGAAATGACTTGCAGGATTCTTTTGCTTTCCCTTATTGAAATGACAGACGCTACTTTGTCCTTCACCAACTATTCCCTTGGCCATAAAAAAAATATCTCCTTGGATTTTAATGAGGTTAAAAGAGGTACAAATTATACCAAACAGACATATAAAATACTGTTTCTGAAAATAAATTATATGCTAGATCATTTAAAGCTCATAATTTTAGAGGAATTTAAAGAATGTTGTTAATCTAAAATATTCTATATGATAAAGAAGTCAACCTTCTGCCTTTCTAGCTTTATCAAATCCTGTATAATCAAAATACCCTCTTTTAATTACAGAATCATAGAACCGTTTTGGTTGGAAAAGACCTTTAAGATCATTGAGTCCAAACGTTAACCGAGCACTGCTAAGTCCACCACTAAACCATGTCCCTAAGCACCACATCTACATGTCCTTTAAATACCTCCAGGGATGGGGCCTCAACCACTTCCCTGGGCAGCCTGTTCCAGTGCTTGATAACCCTTTTGCTGAAGAAATTTTTCCTAATATCCAATCTAAACCTGATAAATAAAAATGGGGAGACTTCTATGTCCAGGCATTTCATGCTACTACTTCCAAAGTGATCTCTGCAGATCAACATTATCCTCCATGCGCCCTTTTCCGCACATAAGATTTCCAAGATTGCCATGGGCTTTAGACTGCCCAGGAAGTTTTTTTTAACAGCAGTTACTTTAGTGACATTTTCTAGAGAAGTAGATGCATAACTGTAGCAAACCGTGTGCAAGCATCTTAACCTTGCACAAATTCAACATCATACTCTAGCAAACAATGGCTGGGGTTCTTGATTACAAAACTGGAAACAAAATTATATAAGAAAAATATCTTTTTTCTTATATATATAAAAAATAAAAGTAAATTAAAACTGGAACATACATGAAATCAAATTCTTGTCCTTGCCATCATTCAGAAACTTCCCCGTGCATTTATCAGCCATAAAACTCCAGGGAGCAACTTAAGAGTATTCTGCCTCTTGAGGGGATCCACTTCTGATCCTTTTCCTGAGGTTTTCTTGCTGTTCTTCAATGCAAACAAAGCCACCAAAGATGCTTCAAGGATCTCTTAATTTCCTTATTAATTAAAGTGTCCTGTAATATTTTGTATAGCCTTTATTTACCCTTTAGTTTAAAAATTATTCTTCTAAAGAGGTGTCCTTTCTTGCACTTCTGTTTGCCTTTATGCCAGAATTGCAATTATAAAATTGTGAGATTTAACAAATCACCCATTATCTAGATTTTTCTACTGAACAGCTATTCCCTATCATTTTCATTTACTGATTTTTTTAGAGAAACTACACAGGACAGAATGGTGTTGCTCAAGCAGAGGAACATTACTGAAAAGCTTCTCATACATATGCAGTTAATCATTATTATACTTTATCCACACAGAAGAAGTGTTGGATTCATTCCACATTCTGCATCTGGAGATCACTGGGAAAGTAAAGATCTACTTAGGTAGTATGAGCTGCCTTCAGCCCACCTACATTTGGATAGGTAACAAAATTTTAAAGCAGAGGATCATAGTTCCTCTTTCTAGAGTCAAGATCTGCATTACCTTCTACAGCTGTACATCTTTGGCAGAGAGACGTTTGGTTGATTAGGCTTTCTTATGGGCCTAAGGTTAGGTCTTTAATCACTGTCCTGTTTCAGTATTACCATAAAGCATTATGGAGAAGTAGAAGGCTGTAAACACTCAGTACCGGTTCAGGATTACAAGAGAAGCATGACAATTTGCAGCCACATTTTGCTTTTCTGAGACAGTTGTGGGTGGGACAATGAAAAATGAACTGAAGAGAAGAAAAAAAGATTAGCAGTCACCTTCCTCAAAACCACTGCAATCATGTGAGTCATGCCTCAGCTTACAAGGCAGACAGGAGACTAGAGGAGAGATAAGTTCATGAAGTTCAACAAGGCCAGGCGCAAGGTCCTGCTCATGGGTCGGGGCAATCCCAAGCACAAACACAGGCTGGGCAGAGAATAGATTCAGAGCAGCCCTGAGGAGAAGGACTTGGGGGTGTTGGTTGACGAGAAGCTCAACATGACCTGGCAATGTGCGCTTGCAGCCCACAAAGCCAACCGTATCCTGGGCTGCATCAAAAGAAGCGTGACCAGCCGGTCGAGGGAGGTGATTCTCCTCCTCTACTCTGCTCTTGTGAGACCCCACCTGGAGTACCGTGTTCAGCTCTGGGGCCCCCAACATAAAAAGGACAGGGACCTGCTGGAACGAGTCCAGAGGAGGGCCACAAAGATGATCAGAGGGCTGGAGCACCTCTCCTGTGAAGACAGGCGGAGAGAGTTGGGATTGTTCAGCCTGGAAAAGAGAAGGCTCCGGGGAAACAGCATAGCAGCCTGCCAGGACCTAAAGGGGGGCTTACAAGAAAGCTGGAGAGGGACTTTTTACAAGGGCATGTAGTGACAGGACAAGGGGTAACGGCCTTAAACTGAAAGAGGGTAGATTTAGATTAGATACAAGGAAGAAATTCTTCACTGTGAGGGTGGTGAGGCACTGGAACAGGTTGCCCAGAGAAGCTGTGGATGCCCCATCCCTGGAAGTGTTCAAGGCCAGGTTGGATGGGGCTTTGAGCAACCTGGTCTAGTGGAAGGTGTCCCTGCCCATGGCAGGGGGCTTGGAACTAGATGATCTTTAAGGTCCCTTCCAACCCAAACCATTCTATGACTCTATGATAACATATTAAAAATGTGCAGAATCTGGAAAAGGTTCATAGTTGTCTGTCCTTTGCTAGGAAAATCAAACTGCTCCCTGCTTCATGAAATGGTGTCTTAAAACATATTGTTCATTCTCTCCTCACCTTGTGTTATTTTAGTCAATAACTTCTGTGTAAAATGAATGCATGTATGCAATAAAATGAGGATAGTACTATTGCTTGTACACTTTAAGCCCATGTAACAGCTGTAAAATATGATGTAGGTCTTTTTATTTTAATTTACAGGACATAATTAGATTTGTGCTATAGAAACTCAGCTTTGCTTCTGCAAAATTACTGAAATCACTGCTGCTCTGGGATTGGAAGAGAGATTAGTGTTCTAATCTTGGTTTGTTCTTGGTTGTACATTATTTTTATTCATTAAAATTCCCCAAGGAAACAACGTAAGACTGGATGATAGACAAGATTTCTCATCTCTCCTTTATGCTGTTGAACAGTCGGAGTGTCTAATAAAGGTGTCACATCCATCATTCAGTTCCATGTTCTGAGAACTGCAAAGGGTGGAGTCAGCACTGCTAAACTATATCCCAGTTTCACTCCATATACTGAGCTCTGCAATATGTATGCTGTCTCTGGCAGCAAGGAGAGCCAAAGTATTCTCTACCATGCACTACATTAGTATGGGAGATCAAAGGGTGAGCACTCTGTTTTACAAGGCACTCATATTCTAGGTAAAATAGTTGCATTTTAAAAAGAGAGGCATTATTCTACATCTACGTAGTCAGTAAAATGCTTAACCAAGGCTACTGATGTCCCAGGAAGTTGAAACTGCTCAGCACACCACAAGAGTTTCTCTGGTTTTTGTCTAAGAAATTCTTATCGCTGGCCATTACCTCAGGAGTAAAAGTTTGTCAGAGCAATTTTGACAAGAACAACAGAAAATCATGCAATAAAAAACCAGCTATTTATATAACCCATGCTAAGAAATGATTCCTTAAGAGCCTGTACCCAAGACAGACTGTTAATTAAGTTAAAATTAGGCATGCAATGACAAAATAGCTATTTTCCAGTGAATGCTCACAGCATCTACTGTCATATCTTGAACAGCAGTTTAAAACTTAATTTAACATTGAATTTGACCCTCTTCTTGTAAAAGCATAGAGTAATCCACATCATTGGACTTACTTTTGAAATATCTACAGCAGAAGAACCCCACAGAAGAACTCATTCCTGTCTACCAGGGAGTTTTGATATAGACAAAAATAGGAGCCAGAGTCAGTCTGCATTTTATATAATTGTGAAAGTTTTCCAAATTGCCACATTAAGTATGAAACCTCAAAAGTCATTCTAGCTCAGAAAGATTTCTGCCTTAACGTACAGTCAACAGTTACGTAAAAGCAGCAGCTAAACCCTCTCTGCCTAATTGATACAAGCCAGAGTTTACTGGCTGACCAGTTTCAACCACTTAAGACCACATGGCCCACAAAAATCAGAAACATGATGGTAGTCAGAAGGGGTATTTCAAAATGTACGAACCACACTGCTCAACATGGAGCAATGAGACTACTCACAAGAGACAGGCAAGCAGGACATAATTCAGCATCACTGCATTCACATTCAAACTACAAGCGTAAAAAAAGCTAAGCAATTTCATGAGGAAGAAAGCACATGCTAACAAACAGGTGCTTGATCAGGAGTCACAAACTTGGATTCCAATTGATGCCAGCTGCTGTTACAGCTATTTCCTTTCTGAATTTTTTCCCTTCCACCATCTACTTCTTACTTCTTCTATTTTAACTTTTAGCCAATCAGAGCAGGATGTATTATCCTGACTCTGCGTTTTTGTGGAACCTGAGAGACAGGGACTAGATCTTGGTTGGAGTTTGAGTTCCTGTAGCTACTGCAATACAAATATCAAATTACCAGAAACTTGCTCAGAAGTTTAATATCTTATCAATCAATCAATCAATTTTAACTGCATTTCAAGTACACAGGCCTCTGGCTTATTACTATTCTTAGTTAGATATGGAAACAGATATTTGTTCATTTCAGTTTTTTCTGAACATTGAAGAATCTAGAAGAATATGAAAAATACTTTTAATGGTCCAGAAACCCTTCTATTTTGGGAACTGATTTCCAATGCACAGAGTTAGTCTTCACCAAAACACGCACAACTGTAGTTGATTATCTACATGTAACAACCTTCAAATGATAAATAATAATAAATGCTTATTGCTTTAGCGGTCAGTTTTACAAGCTAAAGAGGTTAAAGTTTTGGGACTGTGAAGAACAGTTTATCAGGTACCCACAGGCACCCTGGACTTCAACATATCCAAATAAGAGAAGGATAGGCAACAACAACAACTGCGTAAGCCAAATGCTTGTTCAGGACTCTGATTTCCTGATCTCTTGTACTCTGAAGCTGCTTTACTAAACATATGACTTACCTAATTGAGGGTTTGGACCAGTACCAAAATTACAAAATGCGTATGCACATTGAAAATGGGAAAACTATATATATATATATTACAGGAAACTAAAAATAGAGGATGAGACTCATAGGCCATAAAAGGAAAAAAAAAGAATTAATTACTAAGGAAAAGGGAAGTAATTAATTAAAATCATGAGCTTACAATCAGAGCTAGAAAAAATAAAACTGAAATCCCAGCAACTCTTACATGCTCTGATTCACATCCAAACAACTACAAACTCAGCTGTGCGAAGGAAATATGTTGAATTTGCCTTCTCTTTCAGGCACCCTCCCCATGTAAAGAAGATGTACATCTAAGCAGTTAGGAAAGTGACTCTACAGCATTCTCTATGAAGCGTGTAAAAACCAGTGAAACATAGACATTAGCCTTGTAGTTGCAACCTGCATGTGACTCATGCTGGAAGAACCGCATTGCAGTATTCAAGTACTTGGTGCAGCCGAAGGAAGGGAACTACAGTACATGCAGGGTCTGAAACCCCTTGGATTGCACAGCTCCACCAGATGCAGGACACGCCCCTACAGAGCCACAAAAAATAGAGCTCCTTGTGATGTGGAAATACATTATGCGTTTGGAACTATATACAATGCATTATCACAGCTTCACAAATACTGGTATTTGTGGTTCAAATATGAGTGAGGTGGACTGAAAAATGGCTGAACTGCTGGGCTCAAACACTTGTGATCAGTGGCACGAAGTTCAGCTGTAGGCTAGTCACAAGTGGTGTACACCAGGGGTTGATACTCGGTCCAGTACTTGTCTAACACCTTCATTAATGGCCTGCACAATGGGACAGAGTACACCCTCAGCAAGTTTGTAGATGGCACAAAATTGGGAGGAGTGGTTAATACACCAGGTGGTTGTGCTGCCATTCAGAAGGACCTCAACAATCTGGAGAAAGGGACAAACAGGAACTCATAAAGGTCAACAAAGAGAAATGCTATGTCTAGCACCTGGCGAAGAATAACCCTATGCACCAGTCCACGCTGGGGGATAACCAGCTAAAAAGCAGCTTGGCAGAAAAACACCTGGGGGTCCTGGTGGACAACAGGTTGAACATCAGCAAGCAATGTGCCCTGGCAGAAAAGAAAGCCAACAGCCACCTGGGTTGCATTAGGAAGAGTGTTGCCATTGGGTGAGCTGGAGTACTAGAAAAAGAAGTAAAAAAATGGGTTTACCAAAAAATTTTGTTTGCTGTTATTTGTTATTCTTCATTATGATTTGTTTAGAAAGTGGGGGAAAAAAAATCTACTAAAAATTTACTTAAACAGAATCACAGACTGGAAACAGCTTAGAATCAACCATTATTTCATGTTTCCTGACAGATATTGATTATAAACATGATAGATGTTTACCTAAACAGCCTATTCTGCAGCATCTCTAGTGCTGGTAACAGTCTTGAATTGACATGAAATTTTTTGTTTTGACTAAAAAGAAAGTTTCATTTTCTCTTCAGGTTATTCAACCCATTATTTAAACATTTAAAGTCAATGGCAAATAGAAAATCTTTTCACAAATGTAAGTCAAAATGTTTTGACTTTCTCTGCTCCCTTTCTGGGTTTTGTTGGGTTTTCTTGTTTGTTTGTTTTGGTGGTTTTTTTGCTTGCAGGATTTTTTTAGTTAATTTTTGTTTGATTTTTTTTGCTAAAACTTTCAATGCATTATTGAAAATGGTGGTAATTCATGAAACTTCTAAAATTGTTTTTACATGGAATATGTAACTAGCTCTTTTTTCTAGTCAGATTAGATGAAAAAATCAGATTGTTGAGTTTAAAATGTCACTTTTCACACTGAGTAAATCCACATCCTATAGGCAGACAAACCTAATAAGGATTTGCATTCTATATAATCATTTTTCTCATTTAGAACAGCTATACGGAAATGAATACAGTAACATGTCATTAAATATTACTGTTTTTTCCTGTCACTGCATTTTTGTGTCGTTGAGGAGTCTAAAGCTCTTTCTGTTAGAGAAGGATATTAATCACTCCTTAAAATATGGTGACAGATGGCAACATTGCCAACTATTCTTCATGCCTTTTTTTTTTTTTTGAAAGCTTAATAAACTACTAGCTAGTAGCTAGAGCTAGCACTAGAAAATGCTGTCAGCAAACGCATGGGAGTCAAGGTTAGGAAATTACCTAGGAAGTGCTTTACATGGAGAGATAAAAGTTCTTGATATCCCATGACTGTTTCTCTAATGCATTTTGTTATAGGTAATGTGAAAGTTCTTATGATCCTGGCAGATTTATTTGAGAAATATTCTAAATATTTACCATCAGGATTATGTTTAACATCTCAGAGGTAGATTATATAACCCTTACAACATAGCAGTTTCTTTTCCCACTACTCCTACTCATGCTGAGAGACCTGCTTGAGTTATTACATGATTAACATTATAGTAAAGTCAGGCATTTTTTTTAGCATTTTCAAGTCATATATACAATGATTTTGCCTAGTACTAATACAATAGGATAAAAATAAAGATTTGAACATGAAGGAACTAGATCAGGATAGTCTAGTAAATAAAGAACACATGCCACTCCCTCTTTAAAAATTTACTTTGAATTATGTCGTCAGCTTAAATAAGGGTTTGAAATTAAAATTTACCTAAATAATATTACACAGGACAAGTTTGCATTGGGTTTGCGTGGCAAGGTTTTGGTAGCGGGGGGGGCTACAGGGGTTGCCTTTGTGAGATGCTGCTAGAAACTTCCCCTATGTCCGATAAAGTCAATCCCAGCCAGCTCCAAGTTGGACCTGCTGCTGGCCAAGGCCGAGCCCATCAGCAGTGGTGGCAGCGCCTCTGGGATAACATATTTAAGAAAGGGGAAAAGAAGTTACTGTGCGGCAGCAATTGCAGCCAGAGAGAGGAGTGAGAAGATGTGAGAGGAACAACTCCGCAGACACCAAGGTCAGTGAAGAAGGAGGGGGAGGAGGTGCCCCAGGCGCCGGAGCAGAGATTCCCCTGCAGCCCGTGGGGAAGACCATGGTGAGGCAGGCTGTCCCCCTGCAGCCCATGGAGGTCCACGGTGGAGCAGATATCCACCTGCAGCCCCTGGAGGACCCCACACCAGAGCAGGTGGATGCCTGAAGGAGGCTGTGACCCTGGGGGAAGCCCATGCTGGAGCAGGCTCCTGGCAGGACCTGTGGACCCGTGGAGAGAGGAGCCCACGCTGGAGCAGGTTTGCTGGCAGGACTTGTGACCCCGCGGGGGACCCATGCTGGAGCAGTCTGTTCCTGAAGGACTGCACCCCGTGGATGGGACCCATGCTGGAGCAGTTCGTGAAGAACTGTAGCCCGTGGGAAGGACTCACGTTGGAGAAGTTCATGGAGGACTGTCTCCCGTGGGAGGGACCCCACACTGGAGCAGGGGAAGAGCGTGAGGAACCCTCCCCCTGAGGAAGAAGCAGCAGCAGAAATAACATGTGATGAACTGAACGCAACCCCCATTCCCCATCCCCCTGTGCCGCTGGTGGGGAGGAGGCAGAGAAATCGGGAGTGAAGTTGAGCCCAGGAAGAAGGGAGGGGCGGGGGGAAGGTGTTTTCAGCTTTGGTTTTATTTCTCATTACCCTACCCTGATTTGATTGGTAATGAGTTAGTTTCCCCAAGTTGAGTCTCTTTTGCCTGTGATGGTAATTGCAGAGTGATCTCCCTGTCCTTATCTCAACCCATAAACCTTTTATTATTTTTCCTCTCCCCTGTCCAGCTGAGGAGGGGAGTGATAGAGCGGCTTTGGTGGGCGCCTAGCATCCAGTGTAAATGATGAACAGTAACAGAGAAGGCTCCAGAAGCTTGTTATTAAATGGCTCTTTGATCAAGACATCCAAGCTTAAACAACAGCTTGATTACATTGAAGCTTAAACAACGTTCTGTTTCTTCCAAGGCACACTGCTGGTCTCTGTACTACCTTCCTCTCCTCTTTCTGAATTACTATGGTGCAGTCACCCAGTTATGCATCTGTGACACTGGGTACCATTGAGACATGCAATGGCATTTTTAAGCAGCAGTACCGGACATAAAAGAAAAGAACATGTGAGTTTCTTTTTCTAATACTCGATAATCTATTAAAACTCTGAAACAAAATTTAAACAAAACCACAAGAACTAGACAGACATTTCTTGACAAACTGACACCACTCTGTTGTGGTCTGGCTTAAATACTTTTCAGGATATCAATCTGATAGTCCATCTCATTAAGGAGAAATGCTGTGACCATTTGTTTATTAGATACTTGTCAGAAAGTAGTGCGAATCATAACACTTTACACAAAACACAATCCACACAATGGGAAACTAAACTGAATCATACCTTAATACAAATACAACAGCAACTGTATTAAACCCATCAATGTATACTATAAATCCATCATTGGAACACTGCAGAAAATATTTTGGAGCTCCTAGTCAGAGACATATTTTAAAAAACTGATTTTTTTATTTAAAAATGAAAAATTCAGGACAATGCCACTCATCAAAAACTTCAAAAGAGGGTTGTTTTGTTTTTTTTTTTTTCCATTCTCACATTCATAAAAAATTTGAAACTTGATATACTGCTACAAACCAAAATTATCATGGCCATTGACGCTGACAATAAAAATCAGTAACCAAATCCTTAGTACAAACAAGTTCTCTTATGTGCTGAAGAAGTGTGGATGCCAGCTTCGAAATTTCCAGCAGAAAATTTCATGTGACAAAAACCACCTTCTTAGTGTGGTGCTACAGTACAAATAATTGTTTCAAGTGCTCCAGTGTACCTTTGCATCTGAAAGGAGTGAAGAGAAAGAGGAAGAATGCACGTCAAAAATGGGTCAGAAGAGGATATGCATTTCACTAGTTTTACAAGAGCCTAGTCATATTGTCATTTTTCAGGAGAACAAGGATATAATGGCACAACTGTTACAATGTAGCTTCTGAAATGGTTGGAAACAAGTCACAGGCTGATTCTACCGTGTGGAATCCACACTAAGTACAAACATTTCAAGTTTCTTTCATGAGTACAAAAAAATCCCACTGAGCAGAAAAGATAAAAGATTGTATGGGTTTATTTAAAACCGGTTTCCCACTACAATATTGAAATAGAAACTGCAACAAAATCACAAGTACAAAGGAAAAGTAACTGATGTATTTATCAGAATATTAATATTGCCCTTAATGAATACTGAAGAGGCAGCTGGCAGCTTAGATTTTAGTATAGTATCACTATCCATAGTCCTATTTTCAAGTATGTAGAATACTAGTAGTAAAATTCTTGGCATTTCAAAGCCAACAATTAAAAATTATCTAGTTGGACTACATGACACAGTTTAGGAAAAAATAACAGCAAACATTTTCAGGAAATATTTTGCATTATCATAAGAAAATATATTTTACTAATTTTGGGAAGGTCTCTGTTCTTTTTCAATTGCTGTTATTTCAATGAGAATTAACTACTTACAAAATTCCAGTAAGCACCTAAAAATTGCATATTTGACAATCTAAGCCTACTGATAAAAAAATTGGAAATGTAACAGCCTGCAGAACAGACATTCAATCAAATGAGAATGCCCTAATTTTACATAAAGCTAAGAGTAGATGGTTTACCCTGCTGAATTATGCAATTAATTTCAAATACCTAGTATCAAAGCAAGGAAGAAAAAAATTAAATAATCAATGAACAAAGCATTAGTAAAGGGTTACAGATCCTTTCACTTTTTGTTAAAAGTTAAAATTTAACTCATTGCATCTTAACAAATTGACAATAGCTTACATGAAATAAATTTTGGGGTCGTCAAAAACCTAAAGGAAAAATATGCTGTCTGGTTTAATCATTTGTAAAAACAGTCAAGACTACATAAAGCTGTGACTGCATATAAACCTTTTTTCCTTTATATCAAGATGGATCCCTTGCTCATTTCATATAGACTATCATTGAGGTATTGTATAACACCTTTGTTGAGTCAAATCTCAAGTCTCAGCTCTTATATGCACCATGCTTCCCTATCTCAGGGCCAATCTCTCTAGGTCAAGCTGAAGCAAGGAGGAAAAGCACTACAAGAAGCTCTAGAAGAAAACGATACTGAATAATAAGGGAGCAGGAGTGTTTCAAAAGCTGTCAATTCAGAATCTTTGATGAGCACTAAATTAATTTTGAAAAGACTACTAGATATGTTGATGGACAGGCTGGATTGATGGGCCAAGGCCAACTGTATGAGGTTCAACGAAGTTAAGCACCAGGTCCTGCATTTGGGTCACAACAACCCCATGCAACGCTACAGGCTTGGGGAAGGGTGGCTGGAAAGCTGCCCAGCAGAAAAGGACCTGGGGGTGTTGGTCAACAGCCGGCTGAATATGAGCCAGCAGGGTGCCCAGGTGGCCAAGAAGGCCAACAGCATCCTGGATTGTATCAGAAATAGTGTGGCCAGCAAGACTAGGGAGGTGATGGTCCCCCTGTACTCTGCACTGGTGAGGCCGCACCTCGAATCCTGTGTTCAGTTTTGGGCCCCTCGCTACAAGGAAGACATTGAGGTGCTGGAGCGTGTCCCAAGAAGGGCAACGAAGCTGGTGAAGGGTCTAGAGCACAAGTCTGATGAGGAGCGGCTGAGGGAACTGGAGTTGTTTAGCCTGGAGAAAAGGAGGCTGAGGGGAGACCTTATCGCTCTCTACAACTACCTGAAAGGAGGTTGTAGCGAGGTGGGTGTCGGTCTCTTCTCCCAAGTAACAAGCGATAGGACGAGAGGAAACGGCCTCAAGTTGCACCAGGGGAGGTTTAGATTGGATATTAGGAAAAAATTCCTCACTGTGAAAGGGTTGTCAAGCATTGGAACAGGCTGCCGAGGGAAGTGGTTGAGTCCCCGTCCCTGGAGGTATTTAAGAGACATGTAGATGTGGTGCTTAGGGACACGGTTTAGTGGTGGACTTGGCAGTGTTAGGTTAACGGTCAGACTTGATGATCTTAAAGGTCTTTTCCAACCTAAACGGTTCTATGAGTCTATGATTAAAAGACGGTATTTTGATTACACAGGATTTAATAAAATTGCACTAAACTATAAACTGAAATTCCCACTTGTCTGCCAAATTACGTGAAAGGTAATAATTTACACACTTTACTGTAAGGGAGAGGTGTTTTGCTGAGCTATTAATTAAAGTTGTGGCACAATCTGTGGAATTTAAGTTGTAAATATAATATAAAGATGAAATTCAACTTTGCCCTATTGCAGTGTATCTGGGTATCAGGGCTATGTCTATGTGTACATCCAGCACACTGGATTCCCTGCGTGATCCAAGGAACTCTGCAGCTAGTCTCTGTGCTAGGCAGCGGACCAGCTTGAGAGAAGATGACTGACTGAAATTGACTTCACAGCAAAGCATGTGACTTACAGGAGTTCTCCAGGTAAGAACTTCAGTCAGTCCCAGAGATTCTCCCAGGCAGCCTGTGCCAAGCATAAACTAACTGACAGGCACTCCCTGAATCCTTAAATGTGTTGATAACATTCTGAGACAAGGACCTGGGTGTCCTAGTAGCTTCCCCAGGTAGTTCCTGGTCTACCCTTTGTAGTAGAGAAGACACTTTGTCAGAAGGAACTTCCTGCAGGTGAAGAAATGGTCCCATAGGGTGCTCTCTTGTTAAAATAGTTAGATGTTTTGCACAGAATTTAAGATAATCAATAGAAACATCATGCATAAATTGGAGTCATCATGCAGAACCACAAGCCAGCTGGACATAGGAATTCAGCAAAACAACAAACAGTTCAGGAAATCTTACTCAATCCAGCTCAAGACACCATACCAGGACCATAAGAAAAGATTATCTAAATGAGCTGTTTATTTTAACAAGCACTCACTCTGTCTGTGAGTTCAGTAAAATCACTCCTTGAATAATTTTGGTTTCTCCTGGGTATCTTCAAACTCTCTTGTACTGTTTTGGCCATCAAAGGCAGTTGTAAACATTATGTAACTTATCCCTCACTAAATAAATTCATTGATGGAGATTTGGACAACAACAAATACATAATTTATTATGTACAAAACATCTAGATATGTCAATGTATATAGGTGTCTGAAAACTAATGAAATTATTCACAGTGGAACAAAATGAGTTGATAAACATGAACTTATTGAACAACTACAGAATAATATTTGATACAAGTTTTACTAAAAAGAGATAGTTCTTTAAAGCTGATATTCTTGAAAACTGGAGGCTGAAGCTGAGAAAAACGCAGTGCACAGATTGTTACACCATGCCATGAAAATAAATTCTTAAGAGGCAGAATATGGTTGGTTTCTAGCCCAAAGTCAACACTAACCGTTCTAATGAAACTAAAAAACCCTAAACAGTAAGTTAAATTGTGATACAATGTGATACGGACATGAGTCTACAAAAGACAGGGACAGGTTAAAAAAAAGGGGGGGGGGGGATAAACAAAGAAAAAAATGAAATTTATTTCAAGGTGAAGTGCAAAACCAGAAACAATATTATATATCGAGGTGAGAGGAGGGTTCTCTTTTCAATGTATTATTTTCTGTGATGTTTGAAAGAAGCCTGGAGGTGTTTTACACTGTCAAAGTTTTGAGATTTATTGATTTGGGGGAGGGAGGAAGGTTAAGTGGAGGGCAATTTACACATCACTTTTCACTTCAGAAGTGTTTAGACTTCAAAGACTTGTTTTAACAGTGCCTGTTTATTTTGAGGTTTTTGGTTCTTTAACTGAACTTATGTAATCACCAAATATTCAACAGTGATGTCCTTCACCAAAAACATTAATCAAGTTAAATTGGTATTAATAAAGCCTAAATAAAAAGTGTAAAGACTGATGTCCTGGTTTCGGCTAGGACAGAGTTAATTTTCTTCCTAGTAGCTGGTACAGTGCTGTGTTTTGGATTTAGTAGGAAAATAACGCTGATAACACACTGATGTTTTTAGTTGTTGCTAAGTAGTATTTATACTAAGTCAAGGACTTTTCAGCTTCTCATGCCCAGCCAGCAAGAAGGCTGGAGGTGCACAAGAAGCTGGGAGGGGACACAGCCAGGGCAGCTGACCCAAACTGGCCAAAGAGCTATTCCATACCATATGACATCATGCCCAGTATATAAACTGGGGGAGCTGGCTGGGAGGGGGATCACGGCTCAGGAACTAACTGGGCATCAGTCAACGAGTAGTGAGTAATTGCATTGTGCACCACTTGCTTTGTATAGTTTAATTCTTTTAGTATTACTATTGTCATATTATCATTGTTTTTCATTCCTTTCTGTCCTATTAAATTGTCTTTATCTCAACTCACGAGGTTTTTTTTTTCCTGATTCTCTCCCCCATCCCAGGGGTGGGGGGGCAGTGAGCGAGCGGCTGCGTGGTGCTTAGCTGCCGGCTGGGGTTAAGCCACAACAACTGATTACCAAAAAAAGACAAAAACTGGAAAAATCATCTTTACTTTCATTGCTCAAAATTCAGTGTTTTGATTCTCATGTTTTTTCACTAGTTCTTCAGTCATATTTTTTTCAGAATAGGATAAACATTAACATCTACATAGAGGTAGACCCTGCAGCTTTAAACTATGCAGAATTTAAAAACCTAAACAAATTTTACTCTATGTTCATCCACTATGAAGCCACCATAAAGGGCAAAGTCCCTAGTTTCTACTTCCATGGAAATGATCTTTAGAAATATATTATTTGTTAGAGTTTGGTAAGTAGCAAAGGTCTATTTAATTTTCCTGATTATTTCAGATGTCTTTGTTAATTTCCACTCATATCAAGTGCTATGGGTTTCTAAAATCAAAATGCTATTTTGAGGAATATCTTGTTTAGGTTGTTCAAATTGGATTGTTTTATACTTATATCTAGCCATAGCTTCTATTTAATTTCTTTCAAAATGTACAATGTTTGTTAACATAAAAGAACTGATGGGAATGACACACACTTTGCAAGCAGTTTAAAAGCCAACTTCAAGGATCAGAAGTTGGGAGGCTACTACAATGCTAAAATAGTGGTTCTCAGTATCTTTTAGACCACTTCCTTAGTGGTACCAATTAAAATTGTTGAGTGGAATGGGGGCGAGGCTTACAGAGTTCTAAAATTTTTAGACTACCGGAAAATCTTTCTTGTCCAATTAACCTCACACTAATAGCTCACAGGTGTGTAGAGCTTTTATTGTTATTTTTTTACTGTTGTTTTACAAAGAACTTGCCCTGAGAAATGCACCTCTTCTTTTTCAAATGCTATGGCACCATATTAGGAGCACCGTCATCAGACCATCCATAACTTTTTACCCCTCTTTTGCCTGTGAATGGGTGGAAGCTTCAGGTCCTAAGCATACAGAGCTTTTACATGGAGTGTTTTCGTTTGCCTTGGACATACCATAAATTTGACTTCTCATGAGTAATTCCACAGCCTACAGAATTCTTTACTACACTTGAGAATTAATCAATTTCCTTCAGATAATATTTTGTTCACAAAAAGAATCATGTTTTATCAATGACATTTTGCATGTCCCCTTACTAAAAAGGACATAGCCTTTGTGCTCACATATGCATAGGACCAGTTACTTTAGCTCTTTAACTGAAACGACTTACTAAACAGAGTGTATCATGTGACCAAGCTCCCTGGTGAATCATTATCACATGGCTGCTGCTTTCTCCAGTGTGGGTTCCTGTCTGACAGAGAGGCAACCCTGGAAATATCATCCTAAAGCCTCTTTAGCTCCCCCCTCTACTCAGCTCTGGTGAGACCCCACCTGGAGTACTGCATCCAGCTCTGGAGTCCTCAGTACAGGAAACACATGGACCTGCTGGAGCAGATCCAGAGGAGGGCCACAAAAATGATCAGAGGGATGGAACACCTCTCCTATGAGGACAGGCGGAGAGCTGGGGTTGTCCAGCCTGGAGAAGAGAAGGCTCCAGGGAGACCTTATTGCAGCCTTTCAATACTTAACAGGGGCTCATAAGAAAGATGGGGACAGACTTTTTAGTAGGGCCTGTAGCAATAAGACAAGGGGTAATGGCTTTAAACTAAAAGAGGGTAGATTCAGACTAGATACAAGAAAGACATTTTCTACAGTGAGGGTGGTGAGGCACTGGCACAGGTTGCCCAGAGAAGTGGTATATGCCCCATCCCTGGAAACATTCAAGGTCAGGTTAGACAGGGCTCTGAGCAACCTGATCTAGTTGAAGATGTCCCTGCTCATTACAGGAGGGTTGGACTAGATGACCTTTAAAGGTCCCTTCCAACCTCAACTATTCTCCGATTCTGTCATTCTATTTAGATTCTAAGAATATCAAAGAATAGTTGAGGTTGGAAGGGACCTTGGGAGGTCATCCTGCACAAACCTCCTGCTTAAGCAAGGTCACCTAGAGCAGGCTGCACAGGACTAAACATTACCTCTTTGTGTGAGCATAAGCTTCTAGGAGGTATACTCGATGCAACTTATAAAACTATTAATTTCTGATGGAATATTCATAGGAGAGACAAAGAGACGAAAACTGGACAAAACTAACACTCGCTGTCTCAGTTGTGTAAGAGCTAGGAATGACTACAGAAACCATGGAATGCAAGTAAGTTATTTCTTGAACTTAGCTTTCCCTTAAAAAATTGTGTAGGCACACACTACTTATGGACACTCTATACTATTTAATAAAAAAAATTACTTCTAAAACTGGGAAAGAAGAGAAATGAGATAGCATTTCCTCATAAGTGTTTGAAAGGATCTCAGAAACTGGGCTGATGGTATAATAAAAATTTTAAAAGACACTGATTTATTCAAGAGCATATTCCTGGTCTTTAAGAGACAGTTTATAAAAAAAATAAGATAGTTTGCTCTCTAAAATAAACATACAAACTTCTTGAAGAGATCATTCAACTTTCTAAATAAACAATGCTACAAATCCTGAGTGATGATACATTTCTGTACTGGATTGTCTAAATGATTGAAACATTTCTCTGAAACTTTGAGTCATGACAACATTTTGACAAATGCATTACTTGAAAATTTTTCATGCTTCTTAATTTGAATGCTACATGAGTGTTTATGTAAAATTTTAGGATACCATGTTGATTACAGAATTATTTTATATATTGAAAATCTATTTAATTTCCTTAAGGGAATAGAATTCTATTACAAAATATTAAAAAATTATATTTTTGGTAAATCTAATAACTGGGTGATCAGATGTAAGGCTTGCTGAGTAGCACAGAAATCAGCAATCTATAGCGAGTTTCTGAAGACAATACAGGAATAGACTTTGAATGATACCAAGAAGGATGTTGCAAGGTTACCAGCTGGAAACAATACTGCCTTGAGATAATTTTTTAGAATCACTTGTATCCTCTAATTTTGGAAAGAAGAAAAAAGACTGCTGACCTCTGCAGTTTCACGATATTTAATGAGTGCATAGTAGCTTACATAAGTATGTGGTATGTATAAAGTATATTTAGTTTTCTAATTTTTTTTGTTACCCCAGAGATATTTTAGCTGTTCCTCCAGTCTTAGTCTTCCAAATTTCCCTCACCAACTCCTACTTTGATGTCATTCTAACTTGCTTTTATATTGTTAGTTAAGAAAATTCAAGACGACTGCCAGACTAGAATTCTATAACTAGAAATATTACTGAAGATAGCATGTACTTGTTATTATTACAACAATACGCTGGCATTCCACAGAACTGAAAGAGCATGTTAAAAGGAGAGAAGTTAATACTCTAGTTAAAAACCTGTTTTTTTATCCCAGATAGGTGGTCATTCTTGTTCCAAATAACACTCGCCAAGTTTTATTTCTGGGTGGTTTGTATTAACTTTAATACAAGAATGAAGTGTTTTCTTGGAGATTAAACTTCATCAACATAGCTACATTCTGTTGTGTTTCCATCATTTTCTTGCTATCAAAATACGGTCACTTTGATAATACTGAGTAGAGAGTAAAGAATAATAGAAAAACAATGTGTTGAAATTATCTTCCATGCCCTACTGCCTTTAAGTAGTGAAAGCTAACTGCTGAGCACAGCAGTGAGTGAAGGACTCATGCAGTGAGCAGCTGCCTACCTTGGAATAACATATGCTTAAAAATATTTTCTGTTAGAGGTAATTTTGTCTTTACAGTCCAAAAAGCCTCAGCTGCTCTCAAGGACAGAGCTCATGGTACCAAGCTGTCTAAAAAGTTATTTCCTGGTTTCCTTTAGATAGAGGCTTTTTTTTCCTTTCTCTAATTTAGAAATCTTAGATAATAAAAATAGACACATGTGAATTAAAGAATACAAAGTAAGCACACAATCCCGTAAAAAGCCGAGTTACACTGAATCCTTTCTCAAGTCATTCAAATCTAGGGTGCTCCACAGTGTAAGGAGGTGCTTAAGAACTCACATGCACCTACAGTTCACATAATGAAGACAACTTTTATCACTATAAAAGGTCAGACCTGCTGACATACTCAACCTTCTCTGCACAGTTCGTACAACATAAGCTGCACGTCAAGCCATTGCGAACTCCTGGTTATGAAATCATTGGCACAAAGAAACACCAGTTTGCATAGAAACAGCGTATGGTTCCCAGCCCTAACTTCAGGTCAGAGACTTAACAGAGACTAAGAGCACTGCTCTTCTGTAAGCATCTCCAGCTGTTTGTTGGGGGCTGCCACAATCAGGTACAGCTTAGAGTAACTGCAAAGATTGTCTAACCTGCAGGGCATCTTATTTGTCAGGAACCAGGACTATGGACATGAGGAAAGATGATATAATATAAGCTGCTATTTCCTGCTCAACATTCCTGATCTCAAAATTGGGCTGTACTAATTTAAGTGATATCTTGACCTGTGGTACAGAATTGGGTATTAAATGGTATTCCTCATTTTGCCAGACCAAAAAGCTCACTTTGTATATTTAGAACAAAACAAGATGTTTTCAGCTCAAAACTTTTACAATTACTTTGTCTTGGCAGCTTAAACACCATCTCATCTCTCCCCCCACATAAAATGATTCTAGTCTTTCCTTAGCCTTCACTTTAATTATTGGAGAAATTAACAGCTTAATTGTATTAACAGAAATAAGCAGATTTACACTGGATTATCCACCTACAAAATTAAGGATAAAATGATGAAAAGTATTTTATGAGTTATAAAAAGAGGGGTTTTCTATTTCCAGTTTCCATGTGTATGAATACAGATAAATGGTTTTGTACATTTTCCCCCTTAAAAAAAATTAAAGACCTCTGTGCAGAGAAGCCTTCACATATTATTCACTTGTAATTTTGCTAAACATTTTTGTTATAAAGAATATCCCTATTCATACTTCCTGTTCAGACCTCCTGTTTCCTTACTCAGCCAAGTCGTTCCGGTGGACTCATTCATCTAGGCCTAGGTAACCAAATTTCCATTGCCTCTGGTGAATTTCCATCAAGCCGGACCCAATAGATATGTTCATTCAAGTACTGATTCAAAACCCAGGTCAATGGAAAAACTGATTAATGCTGGTTTTTGAGAGGACTGAATCACATGGAACTATAACAAAAGTATAACTCAGGTAATAATTTTTAAAAAAAAGCACAAAAGAATCCATGCTTTTATTTTAATGGAATAAGGTTTTACTACTTCAGTTATTCAGATTCTTTAACTTTTTTTCACATAGGTAATATTAATGCAGTCAGCCGAACTAGTCACATAAATAAGAACTACTCATGCATCTAAAATTTTGCTGGAAAGCTGCATTGTTTACATTAAAAGGATCTGAGCACATAGAAGTAAAGTGGTTTCGCTGGTGGACAACCAATAGATTTTACCTCTCCAATTCAAAAGATAGTATCACCGGTTGACTAAAGGATAGGCTTCTGGCTCTGCAGCAGATCATGCAATAAACTTATTCTTGTGGCTGATGAAATGCTAAACAAACATGAAGCCAGGACTCTTTAATAATTAATTTGTGTTGGATCTAATCAGGAAATAATTTTAAATTATGGTTTTCTATTTACTTCTGTTCATAGGAACTAGAGGCCTTGGGGCATTTTCACTTATGAATTAAAAATATTGTTTTACTGTTACTGAAAAATTCCTAGTGCTACCTTTTTAAATGGTATTTCAAGACTGAAATTGCGTTTTCAGTTGTCAAAATAATGTCAAAGTCACAATATTTTTTTCTTTTTAGGGTGAAAGCAATTCATACTTAAGTTACAAATGAAACCAGACACTAATATTTTGATATACTGGCACAAAATGCAAGTCAGATGTAACTGCTATAGATTTTCTCAGTAACTTTCACAGTGTTGTGAAATGTCATTTCATGTGCATTCATACAATGTACCACAACACAGCTCAGTCATGCAAAAGGCCATGGGCATTTCTTAAAAACACCTCAGGATCTTTTTCTTATTTTGAGGGTAAAATGTAAATACTGATGAGCTACAGCCCAGCATTTTTTTCCAGAAAGAAACACACTGTATATCATTATGATACTCTTTGTGTTAATGTCGAGGATATAAATCTTTTGTGGTACAGCATGATTAAAAATCCCCAAAACAGTAGCACAACATTTTGACAGAGTTTCAACTCAGGAACTATTTAAATGATGGGAGTACATCTTGCTGAAAGTCACACCTCTATAGGCACTATATCAGCACACAAGAATGCATACTTCATTTATGAAGGTAGGGTTGCGTATTTTTCTCTTTATCATTACCTATATTACAAGTCAAAAAACCCATTCACATTCTTATTTCACAGTGCAAGAAAATAGATTAAAGGTTCTGTCTCTGGTGACCCAACGTTTAGTAAGGCTCGTGAAGCTCACAAAGAAAATCAGAATGGAAAATTTCTTCGAGTCAGATAACAAAAGGGAACATTAAAGGCTGGACAATAAATGATAAAATGGTTTACCTAAATCTTTCCTATTCAAAGATTTTTTTTTAATGGAATTTTTATAAAATTTGTAATAAGTGCATTTCATCAGATTTTCACAATTAAGTCTTTCTTGCTGTAAGGTGCACAATCATAGATTAGAAGCTGTTTCTATAGTGTGAAGAAAATTATCATGCAAGCTCTTTGAGCGGAGGTTTTTCCAGTCACAGAAAATGCAAATTATATGCCTTACTTGACAATTAAAAAAACTAGACTCAGATTTCTAATATCATGATTATAATGCAAATTCTGAAAAGGATATTCAATGTCCCACACTTCTATGAAGAATTTCAAAAGATCAGCCATTAAGCATACACTTATGAATGCTTTGAAATCTAGGCTCCATTAAAAATAATATCCTACAAATCAGTATTAAGCAAGCTAAAAACTAACATTCTTAAAAAGTAAATATAACTCTGACTTAGGCAAAAAAGTAAACAACAGTAGGCAAGTAACTTAGGGAAACAAGTAAACAACTCCAGTGTATGGGCTACTTTGTGTTCCAAATTGAAGAATTACAAACTATGAAAAACAACTATACCCAAGTCACTACATTGAGCAGCAATCACTTTGTGGTTAAAAAAAAAGCTTCAGCAGGACTGCTCAGATATTTAAAAGCTTTGCTGAACAGGAATCTACGCATAAGTGAATCATGTCTAGACTGGTGCCTCTGCTGCCTGGACACAAATCTGTGTATGTATATAAAAAGAACAAGCAGCTCTGATTCACCAGTGCATTGTTCCCGTTTTTCTGACTAATACTGCTTAAACCAGTGTAATTCCTGTAATATGTATATGTCAAATGTATACAGTTTTTGGTGCCTCTATTGCAAGCAGGATTTAAAACCATTCAGCCACTTAAAGAAATCCTTGTGCTAATACTGATGTTGCTTCTTCTAATACAAAGTACAAAAACACCTATTGTCTTAGAGTCTCCAGTATTTAAAACCTTTTCTGTTCACTTGCATTCAAAATTTCCATAGGGTGCAAACCTGATGCATATTAAGGCATACATATCTGGTCAAATTTCTTCTGTTTACTCCCTCTGCCTCAGTTTCTCTTTTCCTTTTTTCTTTTTAAATATCACACAGTATGCTCATACAGATAGCAGCCATTCTCATACAATCAAATTATCTGCAGCCTTTTTAGCAACTGCCATTTCAAGCATTAACTAACAGAAGTTTTATTAAGGAGACTTAGTCCTTCTTGTGGCTGTAAAACTGTACTGATAAGACAAGCACGAATTTTCAGTCTTTTTTTTTTTTTTTGCATTCTAAGAGAAATAGATTAAGCTCTGAACAGATAATGGCTCACACAGAAAGCACAGAACTGCTGAAAAAAGTATTATACCAAAAATATTAGATATAACATTGACCTGCAAAAAGGAGCGTCAATAAAAAGTAATATCCAGGATTACGTAAAGGGCCAACAGACTTTGAGACTTTTGGTGAAATTAGGACCTATTACATATGAAGCTGTATTATTATGAAACCAATCAGATCCCAACTGGAAGCTCAGGGTAAAGTACTGCAGAGATTTTTTTTTCCCCACAGAAGTCTGGTTTTGATGTTGTTGCTTAATACTTTTGAATAAAACTTTTTTTTTTCTGTTCACATTAGCTGTGCAGGCTTTTAGAAAGGGTACTCCTTTTCTCGGGTCAAAAGGGAAAAAGCCTCTTTTGAGGAAATTTCCTAAGTCCCTATGCTTAAGCAATGCTATCACAGTTCTAGCGTGGATTGTACTCTAAGGGTACCCTCTGTCTTCCCACAGGAAGAAAGAGTTTAGCTGACTACCTTGGACTGAACTCCAACTACTCTGAATGCAAATTATTTCATTTATCTATGTTTAGTGGTGTTGCACCCAGGAACAGCAAAAGTGCCAACATATAAACTCTTCTTTCTCAGGCTGACAGATCATTCAGGATCTTCCCAGCTACACGCTCCTCTTCACCTTCTTGTATGGAGAATGCCAACTGTGACAAACTATGCAAATTTAATTTAATGCTTTAATGGTTTGCGTCTTATTCATTAGGGAGCATGCTTTTTTTTTTTTTAATTAACTTTGCAAAAGATGACTTCTGACCACTTTGAAGTCAAACACGTGTTTGTAATTCATAAACATGCCAAAACCAACACCCTGCTCTTTCTGCTGACATGTTTATACATTTTGTCCTACAGCAGATGGCTGAAGAACTTAATCAAGAGATTTTGTATATAGCAACAAAAATAATATGCTATGATCTGTAGTTATCACAAAAAAAGTTACAGAAATCTATGTCTAATGTACTGATGTGTGTAATTCTTGCAAAGCATTTAATGAGCTTGTACCATATGATCAAAAAATCCTTCACTGTGTCAACATCTCTCCGGTCAAGACAAGTTGCAACAATATAAAGATCAGATAGTTTTTACTGATCCCTGTCTTACTGAACTAGGTAGTGATGGAAAATTCCATCTCCCTTCATTCTCAAGTATCTCCTATCAGGCACTTCCTATTGAATACTTTCTCCACATCCTTAAGTCATGCAATTCTTGGGTATGGTGTTTTTTGGGGTTTTACTTAATTTCACAGTGCAATCACTGTGGCAAATTGCCACCTTCATCTGTTGAGTCAGTTAAAATGGTTGTCCTCATTCCTGGAATTCTTATTATTTACAAGATCCACAGTAATTTTAAATTGGCTTTAGAGTTTAATTTTTTTGAGTTTTTTTTTCATTTTTTCATTTCAAATATCAGTAAATACATCAGTACTATATGTTAGTTCAACCTGCAATAGGACTGGATTCTAAAAATGCACCACTAAGAAGCAAAGACAAGACGACTGAAAATGCAGAAAGGGACAGGACACCATAGTGGCACCATTACACATTTAATTCAAAATTCACTGAGAACAATATTTGTGGCTGGACAAGCTGCACTTGGCCCAGAGAATGATGTTAGGCTTTACAGTAAATACCCACAGACTATTTCTGGGTTTTTGCGGTGGTTGGGGGGGGGGGGGGGGTTGTTTATCATGAAAGCTCTTTTAACCTCTGAAAAGGAGGATTATTTAAATCACTTCTGCATGAATAACACTCATTTAAAAATCTGATCAAATCCTTCCATTTTCCTTGCGTGCTGTGATTCGTCAAGTTGGCCCTGCTGTGACCCAATCAAATTTCAGCTTTTAGCTTAAAACAAATCTAATCAAGTCATAGCTGATTTTTCCCTTCTTGCTGCAGTTTGCCTGAAGTAAACATGTTTGTTTATTGAAAGTGATATTGCTTAGCTCACATATCAAATAGGGAAATCTGCAGAAATATACTAGCAAAACTAACAATCTGCTTTGGAACGATAAGTAAATAGTAACTAAGGAAATGTGGGAATAGGTGACATAATACAAATGAGCAGTGACTATTCATCATTTTTGTTTATGTTCCCATTGATATCTGTGGTCCCAGAGAAGCCTAAAGGAATACCTGTTTGCCCTAACTGTATGAAATTAAACGTAACAGGTATATACAGTGAAGTAAGACAGCATCTAAACATTTAAGATTAGGTCAAAAATGTTTCATAGCACTTTTTCCCCACAAAATAAGCAGTTCTTTTTAGTCAGGGTTTTGTCTCCTGCTTCTAAATCAGTCCACTTAGCTATAAGACATGAACACAGGCTCATTCCATTACCCCTCCCCAACAAGAAATGAACACAGGCTCATTCCATTGCCCCTCCCCAACACTGTTTTTTCCTTTTAGGGATACATACTATATCCCTATTTGCAAGTATACTTTGTACTAAGGCTGAATTTTTCATAAATATTAACTGAAAAATAAAGAGAATACAAAAAATATAGAAATTCCTACTTCTATTTTATACAGGAGAATGTAATCTCATGAATTTTCAGCTTAGGAAGGTACAAGCAACAGCTCAATGTTTTGCATTCTTCTCCACTTTGTGATCCTTTGCGTTTGTGTCAAAGACATCAGATATAAATGGATCCTAGATTTAGTCTTAAATATCTTCACAGAGACCTTATGAAGGTAAGAGCAATGGCTACAGGATGCAAGAAAGAAGAGATGGCTAGAGGCTAGGCTTGAACAAGTGACATATGGAGACTAGATGACCTCCTGAGGTCCCCTCTATCCTCAGAAAATTTCTGGAAAGAAAATAAGATGGTAAGATTTCTTCTAATGTTGCAGATACCTCTAACAGCGATAAATGAAAACAGCAGTGGGCTTGTGCTTTCATTAAGTAGATTGAGTCTTGAATTTGCCTGTGCAAAACTGGGGTTTCTTTAATCTTAAAGAGTTACTAACATGAAGTCAAACCTTATAATCAATTACGGTGGGCTTTGTAGCAAGCAGATGAGACTTAATGGTCTTATTTCTGCTGTCAGACATTTAACACCTTTAAGAGACAAGAATGTTGTTAGATATGGAGGAGAACCAAAGAAAAAGAAAATCTAGCAGACAAACCAGTTGGTTACCATTTCTAAAAATTCAAGGTGTTTCATGCTAAATGACAAAAAGGCAATACAAATATAATGTAAAACAAGAGTCACTACAAATGAAACTAATAATGCTAAAGAAGCCTGAAAAGGACTGAAATAAAAGTAATGATGAAATAAAACACAGTAATACAATTAATAAAAAGGCCCCAAAGGACCTGAAATAAAATTATGTTAATGTTCTTCTCTTATATTTGTTTAGGTTTTATGTTCAGGGCAAATGGAAAACTTGCACAATATTCTTTACATAAATAAACTAAGAGGAGTTAACACACTGTAGTGCTTTACAGAAACCAATGGAATTATTTCTGTGAAAGAGAAAATATTTTTTTAATTTGACTTAAATTCTCAAAACCCTTAATGAATATGGGCATCAAAATATTTTGCTTTTTCTCTATTTTTTTAAAGCAGTCATTAATATTTGGGTCTTCAGATTATAGCAGTAAAGTGAACAAACATTTTCATTACTTGTACTTCTTTTTTTTCAGCTTTTTAATACTATCTTAGCTGTACCTCTTTTAAGACATACCAGCCACCCTCCATTTTTACTTTTCAGGAGAATAAACAGGGAACCCTCTCCTTACTGTTTTCTTTTTTCTCATTCCCATGACATCTCATCAGCAGAACAAGTTTGCCCGGAAGAAGCTTGTTGCTAACCAGGAACAAAAAACTAACTACTTTTTCACATCAGGCAAAACATTTTTGCTGTATCTGCAATACTCCTGTTAATCACTCTGAAAAAGCACAGTAATAAACAGACACTGTCAGAATACATGCTCTTTCAGGGTAGTTTGTACTAGATCTACTTCAGAAACAAAATTATATATGAATTATGGTAAAAAAAGCTTTGTCCAGAACTCAGCCTGGCCACTCCCTCTTGTTCTCAGAGCTGCATGCAGAATGGCAAAGCAGGATGCTACATACTGTGCCTTCCTTCTCTTTTCAGCATGTATACAAGTTAATAGCAAAAAAGTGCACAGGACAGTTTAGTACTGCTAAGACCGATACAAAGAAAACATTTGTATGATCTGTGCCAGCTTGTTAATATAAAACAACCACTGTATGTTTTGCTTGTTTCTCACAAGGCTGTTAGGCACAGGTCAAAGGCATGCAGTCTCAGTTATAAATACCTCAGTTTTCCTACAAACCAGTAATTTACAAATTCTTTGGACTAACAGGCCACTATTGTTTCTGAAAATCCAGTTTCCTTAATGTAGTTCATCCCTGAGCAGCACAAAGAACTTGCACACTTGACATGCATACAAACAGCTACATCGGTTCACAGTCTCTTTTAGGAAATATTTTATGGCTGCAAGCATGTATCAAAATATCATTAAAATTCAGTGGAAGTTAGATGACTAATTCCTATCAGAACTTTGGAAAATTCCAATTAATGAGCTTGGGAACACTGAGGCTAATAAGTGAAAATGCAGTTATTTTTAATTAAAAGGCACAGTGCTAATAAGGACTGTAAGCATCAGAAAATGCATACAAAGCAGACATCAACGAGCAGAATCGGCCTACATTAACTCATTCGTAGACAGAGTGGCCATTTCCTAGAATTCTTTTCATCAGCACTTGACTGCTTGTTTGTTCCAGTAAATTATATTTTGTTAGACAATATCAGTTTCATTCTGTGGGAATGACAAAAGATCAATAAAGTCACAAATATGGAGAATGTATAATATGTTCCTTCATAGCTAGGAATATTGACAGTCTGTATGACAGATTGTTTCTGTACTTTTGGAGAATATTGTGACATGCTAAACAGCACAGCTTTTGCACTTCCCGGCTTTCTTTAAAAGGAGGAAAGTTAGATCACTTCAGAAAAAATGTTGTAAAAACTTTTGTGTTGAGATTTGCAGACGACTAAGTGATTAAACAAACAGGGAATGTTCAGAAAATTCTCTACAAAACATTGCAAATGTGTCAGTCATACTTTTAATTATATTTTAACATAATATAATGTACATATCTAACTTTATTGCTGCTTCTTTTTTTGTTATGCCCAACATGAAACTCTACCTGTATACTGCAGTAGAAAATAACAGTTGAAACGTGTCAAACAAATTGAAAGCAAAATCAGATTGAGGAGAGCAAATGGAAGCACCCTATTTAAACTGTTGGGAGTGTATTTTTGAAAATATCTAAAGTCATGCCTGTATATTTAAAGTGAAATGTTATGACAATCACCTGCAATGAATTTGGCAAGTAAACCAGAAGGCTAGCTGTAAAAGACAGGATAAAGGCACAATACTCAAGACATCAAATGTGTAATTCTGTCCAGAAACAGTAAAAAAACCCACCAAAAAACAACTTTGATGAGACCGTGACCAGCAATGTAACAAGTCACTCAGTTATTCCTCTTTCCCTCATTAATAAGTTAGAAACATATACTGGGGACTTGATCATTTTACTAAGTAGCAAATTACCATTGTCATAGCCATATAGATATGTCCTGGTTTCAGCTAGGACAGAGTTAATTTTCTTCCTAGTAGCTGGTATAGCGCTGTGTTTTGGATTTAGTAGGAAAATAATGCTGATAACACACTGATGTTTTTAGTTGTTGCTGAGCAGTGTTTATACTAAGTCAAGGACTTTTCAGCTTCTCATGCCCAGCCAGCAAGAAGGCTGGAGGGGCACAAGAAGCTGGGAGGGGACACCGCCAGGACAGCTGACCCAAACTGGCCAAAGAGCTATTCCATACCATATGACATCATGCCCAGTATATAAACTGGGGGAGCTGGCTGGGAAGGGCGGATCGCGGATCGGGAACTAACTGGGCATCGGTCAACGAGTGGTGAGCAATTGCCTTGTGCACCACTTGCTTTGTATAGTTTAATTCTTTTAGTATTACTATTGTCATATTATTATCATCATTATCATTGTTTTTCCTTCCTTTCTGTCCTATTAAACTGTCTTTATCTCAACTCGCGAGGTTTTTTTTTTCCTGATTCTCTCCCCCACCCCAGGGGTGGGGGGGGAGCGAGCGAGCAGCTGCGTGGTGCTTAGCTGCCGGCTGGGGTTAAACCACGACAAGATGTTTTCCCATTTTCAGTTACTCAATGAGAAAACCTCTCCTGTTCATCAACATACAGGAACTAACTAGTTTGCCAGATGTATTACAGGCTTTTTGCGCCACTTTTGAAACATACAGCATGCATAGGCATGGGCAAAGAGAGCACAGATTAAAATGGGGGAGCTATGGGTAAAGGAAAAAGTCGAGTAATTTAGTCCAAGTACATTAAATAAACCATCTAAACTGACCCAAATCTCCAAATCTTTGTCCTTTCTCTTACTAGTCTCTTCAGACCTGAAGACAAGCCACAAAATAACAAAACTGCTGGAGAAACTAAGCAATCTACTTGATATGTGACCTACATGCCTCTGACTTGTTTTAGCCATATCTGCACATTTCCCAGCAGTCTCCTTTAAGAATCATTTATCCAAATTAGACCTTGCATTATATTTATCTCTGAACATACTTGCAGTTCCAGCCATCTTCTGTATGCATATATTCTATACATGACAATCAATTCTCAGGTGCTTTTGAGCATGTCAGGCATTGAACTACTTCTACATTTAGATTTGTAAGTAGAACAAAGAGAACAGAGCTTTACTTTTCTAGCCCATGGAAGATTTAAAGAATATATCCAATGACTCTGCCTGCGGTTTGAAGAAAAAACATTTGTGAGATTGTAAATTAATTTTAATTTTATAAAAATGATATATTTTAGAATTCATATAAATATAGTTCTAATCCATGAAAATACAACATTTTGCATGTGTCACACAAAAAGCTGTACATTTAATGACATTCACTCCACAAATTTGGTAAGGGGTCTATTGGAAGTATTCAAGTGTTCCACTGAGAATGGCATGTAAATAGCTATAAAATTATATTCCATAGTAGGAAAAAATATTAGAAGCTACAAGAAAGGCTTGAATAGGTTGCCTGAGAAACCATAATTTGATAAACAATTGCACATGTAATTTTAAAATAGCCAAGTCAAATCTGAGTTGACTGAACCTCTTTGACATTTCACTTTCCCAACAAGGCATTCCTGGCCATAAACTAAAAATAACATTAGTTAAATTTTCTGAAACTAAAGTAGTGTTGATTAGCAGTTTTTGGTTCAGAGAGTCTGAGTAGGATAAAATTTGCTGACAAAAGTAAACTGGGAAATATAGGAAGTGCTTACCAACAATGAAATCTGAATAAATACGTATTCCATTACTGCCAGCTCTATTTGTCAGTAGTTTATTGTAAAAGTGTGTTTTATCAAAAGATTCCCCATGTCTAACAATCTTTGGATTTGATCCTATAGTCAAGTGAGGTCACTAGTGAAGAAGGTTTTTTGGTGCTGGTGGTGGGCTTCATTTGTTTTGTTTTACATCCATTACAATACAGTATTGCTATGTGTCATATTTGCTGTCGCTGTCACTGTCAAGAGCATAAAATTATTCTCTATAAACTTTTTAATGTTTCATGTCATTTCATATGATGCTGGAGTGCAGTTTTCTTTGTATGCACATAATGATCAAAAAAGATAAAAAGACAAGGGCATTACAAAGAACAGAGTAGAGAGCAAAGGAAGATTACAAGAGACACTAAGTCTCCTTCTCCATTTCCTTATATCTTCCAAGCCATTAACATCAGAGCTTAGCAAGCATAAACACTGCCAAATCACACTGCTACCTTTTTGTACCATTTAGTAGAAGTGAACTTGATTATACAAGACAAAAATAACAGAGGATCAGATGCAAGGCTGACCAAATCACCTACAACATCAGCACATCTGTGTCTATTAATAAGACTAGTTAATCCATTGGTACTCTACGGATCTGACTCAGGAATGTAGTGAAGCATTAATTTAGGAATGCCCAGGAATGCTACCCTAGATTAAGATCTCCAAGAGTTATAACTTGGGTCTCAGTTTGGTTTTTGATTGTTTTTGCTTTAAAACAAAATTCCTAAACCTTCTTGATATAGAAAGGTTTTCATAAAGTTCACAATTGCAAACTCAAAGCATCAGACTGTCATTGACTAGAGTAGCTTTACATTGACCCAAGCACAAAGCTACCAAGATACAGTGGATGTTTGTGTGTATGGATTGACGCTGAGCAGAACCACCCCCTATTGTGCACATGTTCATTGTCAGTGCACAGCTCACACTCCCACCTTAGACACTAACATCACCCAGTTTCAACAGTAGATATCATTGTTCATGTATCATTGTCCAAGTCTACCTGTTGGAATAGCCTCCAGACATCCCAGCTGACATACCTAATGGCCTGGGACAGGCTAAGCACAGAAGTAGCTTAATGCCATCTTTGCTTCTCCATTATCCACAGAAAGCAAGAGCTGAAGACCCAGCACACTACTTCCTATGAAGAATTGCATACATTAGAGCATCTGGTAACAGTCAAGCCTCAACTCTGTACTCAAAAATGCATCTACCCAATTTACTGAATACAAAAGACTAGTTATCCTAACTTAATACAAATCAAAACTAATCCTTAACAATAATACATTGACTGTTATAAACCTAATAGAACTGAGAAAAACAGAGATAGTGTGTCTACAATGAAGCTATACAGTTAATGCAACACAGAACTTGACCTTAGTTGTTATTGTAACTTATGCTTTTAGGATCTCAGTTAAAACTTATTAGTGATAATTTAATGTCCAAATCCATTTAAATATTCCAATATTTATTGAAGAACTAGTTGCTTTAAAATATTTTTCTGTGACACCAGCTGCAATAGTCTATTTTCAATGCTCTAGTGACAGACATACAATTAACATGTCATGAAGGATCTAGGGAAATCTGTTTTTCAATGGATTAAATGAAGTTACATAATTAGCACAATTTAAAATAAAGTATTAGCATGACTCCTAAGACAAAGTCTAAACAGTGAGCATTTTTAAGGGCTATTTATACAGCTCTTTTCCTCTAAGGAAAGTAAATAAATCCAGTTTATTTACAATAGATTGGTTCAGAAGAAGTCAGGTTATTTATAATACATACTACAATTATCTGAACAAATAGACATTTCCTTTTATTAGTGACTTATTCACATTCAACTTTAAAATGGAATTGTTCTAAGAACAACTTGATATTAAATCAATTACTGCACAGAGACAGAAGACTACAATCCTATTTTAATGTAAAAATACCTTTCATGCCATGTTACTAAAATCAGTACGAGTAGACTTTTCCTGAGCTTTTTCTTTTTAAAAATCAGTGACATTTATCTTCCTTCCAGAGATGTCTGACCTAACAAAAGTTTGTACACCACAAATAATTTACATGAACAAATCTGCATAGATTACATAGGTGGTTCTTTAAGTAACCACAATAACAACACAGAATCTATTTTGAAACAGATCATAGGACTGATTATTGAAAAATACTTCAATACTAAGAATAAAGGGGATTATTTGGTTTTGGCCTTTTTTTTAAGGGTATAATACACAATAGACAGTGGTAGCTAATAATAGCAGATACAACTGTATGTCGCAGTTATGCATTTTTCATCTATAGACTGCTTTACAAACATTAAATAACATCATGTGTTAAATATACCTCAACAAGTACTGCAGGTAAGGATCATACTGCGTAAGAATACACAGGGCAGGGGGGGAATGTATTTACTGTGGTTGGTGGCAAAACTGTTGAATTCAATTGGGCAAGAATTTCTCAGTGGTCTGAAAGAATCACTGTGGATGAAGGTTTCATGTGACCTAAGTTAAAG
Organism: Gymnogyps californianus; assembly: GCF_018139145.2. Lineage (NCBI taxonomy): Eukaryota > Metazoa > Chordata > Aves > Accipitriformes > Cathartidae > Gymnogyps > Gymnogyps californianus. Next base: position 10,300,914 of record NC_059478.1, on the reverse strand, counting down.
GGAGACAGAAGTTGGTATTTTTCACCAATGTGTACAAATTAAAATAATCTTCAGCAGCTTTAGTTGATGCTAAAGTTGCTCAGGGTATAACAGTTGCGCTTCTGGTCTTCTGTTGCATTTTTTGCCTCTAACAGCTCTCCCAGGAAAATAATTTTGTAATAGACTATGTAGTTATGCAAAGATAATCAGACAACAGTAAGGGAATATCACCACTTTCCCATACTACAGGTTCATTACTATATTATATGCTCCCATGATTTACAAGTCAAAGAACTTTGTTCCTTTTTTAGTTCTTCAGAAAAAATTGGAAAAACTACATTAAAATCCTGGAAGTTATACCGGAGGAAAATTTACATAAGCTAGAGGAAAACAGTAAGTATTGTTAAAGTATTTTCTGGGTCTTCTATGATGTTTCTGTGTACACAGAAGTTAAGTACTTGGCTAGTCTTTTCTAAAGGATAGTCCCTCCCCTACAAAATTCCTAATGTCTAACAGAATACTATAATCAAAGGGATTATTATTACGATCTTCTTTCCATCACTTTAATACACTCTGATACTCTTAGATTAGTACACTAACAAACAACATTGAGCCATTTTGTAGGGATAAACACATGTATGTAATAATGAGGTGTATTACACAGAGTGACTTCACTAGTTACATTGCAAATCAACCCTGACACTCTTAATGACAAAGTATGCAGACTCGTGAGATAGGTGGCTGTATCACTCGCAGATGTCTCCTTGAAAGTAAATGCTGTAAGTGGCAATTGCATGGTCCATAGAGAGATAAGCACCATAATCTTGTAGCTGTATGTACAGTGCAACTGTAACAACTGTAGAAAAGGAAATGTCAATGAAAATATAGGAATAAATAGATGGCAATAATTAGAGCTTATGCTAGTTTGAGGAGACTTGCACATCCAGGAAGAATGATCTACTAAATTAAGTTCAGATCACCTAGTAAAAGAGGAGAGAAATTATATTTTGTACTCCCCCCCCCCCCCCCCCTTTAAATTACAGGAAGTCATATGCTGGTGATTACTCCTAAAGGAAACAGAATGTGCTACAGAATGGGAATTATCAAGTGATAGATTTCAACCTTCCAGAGGTAGAAGCAATCTGTAAGTTAGGTGCCTACATACTTTCCAATCCACTGGGGTCTCCAGATGGCACTATAGCATATTACCTAATATGCTTGTCTTCCTGTTTTCCTTATAGACAACAAAACTATTTTCACTTTGCTGAAGCAGGGGCAAGACTGAAGGAATTATATGTGCTACATCACTGTCAACTTTGATGTGTTCTTCCATCAGGCTGCATAGGACTTTATGTGATTGGGAAATGCTATTCCTGAAGGTACAGGACAGTAGGTTTACTAACAAAACAACAGCTGCATAAAAAAACATTTTACTACTTAGGTTAAAAACCTGAGCACCACAGATGGAAAAGAGTATTTCAGGCAAGCCAGTGATTCTGGAGATTCTGTAGGACGGTGCTGAGGCAAATCTACTGAAGAGGAGGAATTCACTGTGGCTGTCCTGGATAATTCTTAAATTCCTAGCACAAAGTTCTGAATGGAAAAAGATTTTTAGTACTTTAAACTCAAATGCTCATACTCAGTCTAAATAACCAGCAACTGCACTTTGAAACAACATTTGGGATAACTTGTAATTATGAATGGAAAAGTGCTGATAAAACACAGTAAAAAAAACACACCACAAACCACAAATACCCTCACAGCTGGTGGCTTTCAAGTGAGGCTTTCACCCTCACACTTTACAAGCAGTACTTGTTAAGTACAACTGACACATGCTCTCACACTGCTGCCTTTCTTCCCTTTTTGTCTTGTTTCTGCATAGGAGGATGCAGATGGTAAGGAGGAAGGGCTGGCTGTTATTGCTACAGTTAGTTGCAGCGAAATTGAGGCAGTAATAATAGTCTACACTGGAAACAGAATGGGTAGAAGTCCAACTGCCACCTTCCCAAAGAACCCAACCATTTCCAAGCACTGGGAGGTATGGCAGGGAAGACCGGGCAAAATGCGTGGCAAGCTCAGTTCTTGTTTGGGATCCAGAACTGACAAGTTGCTCTAAACATAGCTCTTGAAAACTAACTTGGGAGGAATCTTTCTGCAGTAGTGACCCTTGTTTTTATAAAGTCAGTTGTAATTTCTTAGATGGTCTTAACAGTAACTATAGCCTTGATGTCATTTGAGGGAGTGGTGGTACAGGAACAAACATAAAAGATACCATGGAAAAGGTTAAATGGAAGACAGTAACATTCAAGATGCACTGATGAAACTACCCTATCTTCTCCCACTAGCACTGCTTCAGAGACTCTGTGCAGAAGCAGATCAGCATATTACATATGCTGAAACCCTGGAGAGTAAAGGTATTAACTTTGCACTGCTGTATTGTCCTAAATGAAATACATCGCTCCCAAAATACAGGCAGACTTTTTTATTGCCTTCATTTCAAAAGGCAGACTCAGATATGTTATTTCTGATAGCTATTCAGTAGAAAAACAAGAAAATGCATCAGTCCTATTCAAGTCACATCTGTGTCACTGCTGATGCAACTGATATACAGAACAGTCAATACCTTTCTTCAATGTTATAGTTCTCAGTTACTTCACCTGCATGGGTGTACAGAGTACACCTATTAGTAAGATATCTCACAAGCTTAGTATATAGTTCTGTGCTTTCTGTCATTATACTTACACCAGAGCTGGACTTCTTCCACTGCATTTTAGTCACCGTGTGGAATCTTACATCTCAGTGAAAAACAATTAGTTAAGAAAAAACGATTAAGGAAACATTCACTTTTTTCCTCATCTTGCAGAAATCTATATATATTGTTTTAGGTATGTAAGGTGGGTGGTGTCACGGAGACTTACAAGAAATTAAATTAGGCAGGTGATAAAATAAATTTTATTCTAACCAAAACTGTTTAACAGGTGATAAACTAGGAATGAAGTTTGTTCTAATCAAAGTCATTTAGCACTCTGACAAACATTAGTAAACTACAGGTTCAAGATGTCAAACGGAATTAATACTACACAAACAACTTCAGAATTCTTAAGCTTTAGAAACGAGAATCCAAAATGCGCAATCGCTCACCTATAAGATGAGGGCTCTCAACCTTGAGGAGTTACCTTGGGCAGCATCCCGACCCATGGGGAGTGCCCTTGACTACAGACCCACTGCTCCGAGGAGGACTGGCTCAATTTGCCCTCCGGCAGGGCTCCATTTATACCCTAGTCGAATCTGATCTGTGGTCATACATGGTTAACGGTTTAGAAGTTTCTTTCAACCAAAGTGTTTCATTGGCTGAGGGCCTTGCCTTTCACCCGAAGTGTGTGCATGACAGTCGTCACTAGGGAGAGCTGTGGTTCAATGGTCGAGAGGTTTCAAGGGGTTTTGGTTTTTACCAGGGTGGGTGCACCTGCCACAGGTGGAAGAAAGTATTATTGCCATCTCAGCTGAGCAAGAAAGAAAACTCAGCCAAAATAATTAAACAGTTCTTCCAGGCAATCATGGCTATCTTCTCCCATGTGCTAATGATGCCAGCCTTTACATCACAGTTTTCCTACAAAAACCTGAGATATTATTCATTCCTCTTCTCTGGGATTCCCAAACCTGTGACAGAGTGTTCCTCAAAAAAAACCAAACTCTCCTTATATCCTATTTCTTTTTCACTGCCTACAAACAAGTCTGTCTCTCACAGTAGCATGTAGCTTTAAGCATAACTTTACGAAAGGCTGTTCTGTAAGCTGTGCTGGCAGAAGAGCAGAGGAGTACTCCTGTGCTGCACGATTCCTTCTCAGTTTCCTTCTCTTTCATACAGGAGGCAACAAACTACTGCTCTATCCCCACAGCAGATCAAAGCACACTCTAGTCTGATTTACTTAATCCAGCTATCAAAAGTAGATGCACAAAGTCTAAGCTCTACTGCTTCTGAATCACTCCATGCATACTAAGTTTGGGGAGGAAGATGATGTGTGAGCAGCACTGCACACAACTATAATCCTCAGCCAACACCTGGATAATTTTTAGGTTAGCAGGGAGAGTTCATTTTTTACTCCATTCACACTTCTTGACTGAAACCAAGTTGCAGTGCCTTTCATGTCACATATGGGAATGTTTGATAAACATTAAGCTCAAACCTATAAAAATCAGGCAAAGCATGCAATTAACAAGTGTGCCATATATTTAACCTCTGCTATCTATTAATTTTCTGCATTACCTTTTACATCATTTGTTCCTTAAGATTAGTTTTGTTTTCAAACTGTAAGACTGGAAAAAATCTATCCAAATTTGTTTGGTACCAAAATATGACATAGTAAGAGTTCTTCACTGCTGATATTCACGCCTGTGTTCATTCCTCTATGACAAGCTGCCCGTTTTACCAATCCTCCTAGCTGTCATGCATTCAGTATAAGAATAAAAACATGGTGGGTTAGAACTCATTCCATAACCCCCTTGCTAGGATGCAATCTGCAGTTTTCCCCATCTCATTTGAACCTCTCAAACTATGGGGTCTTTAAGTTTCCTTCAGTGGATTTTTTTAGGCTTTTTTTTTAAATGAAAAACTAGATGAAAATAAAAGGCATCTCATGAAAGTGTCATGGGATAACAGAATAAATTCTTGCCCTATTTTAATTAGAACATGAATCCTGCTGAGTTTAATTATCCTGTCTTATAAATTTGACAAAGACAACATGCCAAAAAAATATGCTTTTTTCTTGTTGTTTTTCAGGAAAAGCTGTCACAATCCTTTTGGCTCTCTCAAATTTATAGGACAACATACTCTGTGACTTAAACTTTGTTTCATGTGCTCATTAAGTAGTGCAACAAACAAACACAACAAACAGGGGCTCAATCCCCTTTTGTCCAGAGTAGTCTATCATGTGAATTCACTTATTCACCATTCCAGTCATAAGGTTTCATAACTTATAACCCATAACTCTTAATTCGTGCACCTATGAGGAAAAGAAAATTAGGCACCTAGCCGAGGGTGAGAGTGCCCGTTCTTCCTCCTCCCTCACAGTGCGGGCATCCCCTCTATCACACTGGGCAGCACGAAAGCCTCAACAGTCCGGGTGCTGTTGTATCAGCTTCAAAAGCTTTTTGGGGTAAGCTGATGTTTTATACCTTCCAGCTTGGAGGTTTGGTCTTTACCATTTTCATAAGTTAGAGGACTCTGACGAGACTGCTAGACAACCGATAATGGCTGCCGGAGACAGCAATCTGCAGGTGATAACGGCTGCTTAACGGCCCTTCAGCTCTGGCTGGCCACCTGTCCTGCCTACGTGCTGCTCTCCTTTGACCTAATGGCGCCACTCCCAGCACACAGCAGGCCTTAGCATCAGCTGGGTCGGCCAAAGTCTGAGCAGGGCTTGAGTGAACAGCCACAAAAGCACATTTCATATGACTACAAACAAGAGAATGATAATATTTACTAGAATAGTTATATTTATTGTTATTTATTAAAGTGAGCAACAAGTACTTTCTGTATTTAAATCCTACTACTTGGATATTTAGTAATTTCCATTTTAAAAAAGTACAATTTTGTGGTTTAAATTTTTTTTCACAGCACTATAATTAATAAAATTCTCCTATTTGTAAACATAATTAAATGTCATAGATGCAGCCAATTTAAGAAATATTATAAATGCAAAAGCCTTTATAATACTTTATCATATCCTTATTGAAATTTCGTGATTCATAGTGATACTTTATTTATTTGCCTACATTTTTTTCAATGTGTTGATTAATAAAGAGCTGAATTTGAAGCTTCATAAAAAGGAGTGCAGTAACATACATACTGGACATGAAAATAGTTGTTACATTAATCTTTTCACCTTAAATATGGCAAGATATGAGAAGTTATATTTATGCTTTTCCCCATCCAGCTTCATATTAAGAAAAATTTTTTTAATTTGCAGTTGAAATTAAAACAAATACTGCCATTCCTCCCACACACCAATCAGTGTATTCACTAATGGATTTAACAGTGCCTTAAAAGTAATTAAATGGGGGGTGGAGGGTGTTTAAAGTGTTACAGAGTCATAAATTGCCAACTATTTTCATTTGAAAGCACTACAGTGGATCTGCAATTTTTCTGTAAATAGCATTTGGCAAAAAAATATTCAGGTTTCCTTATACTTGAGTAAGAAGTTTGTGTAATAATACAGCACTAACCATATTACTATCTCAAATAGGAAGAAATATTGTTAAAGTAATAAGAGATGGAAAGTAATAAGAACTTTCGTTGGAAAGAAGTTTCTAATAAGAAAAACTTTCTATGAGTATTTAAGTCACAATAATGTGTTTCCTATTCCTGCTTAGCTGAGCTTGAGAATGAAATTATAAAAAGTATTAAATATTTGGGGGAAGGGGCAAATTACTTATTTCATTTACAGAGCACATAAATCTAAATTCAACCAGTAAACATCTAGGCAGAGTTAGATGCAAATTTTAATGAATCATAACTAAATGTTTGCTTTTAAGTGTTTTATCTACATTGCCCATGATTTTCCTCCATCTTCTCTGTAAATGAGCTTCTTATCAGGTAGATTATAATAATTAGATTTAGGGGGAAATTAGAGAAAAATCAGAAAAAATTACTATTGTTTTATACCTCTTAAAAAGAAAGACTAAAGCAATACAACAAATACCGAAAAAACCCCAACTGAACAAAAACCAAAACCCACAAAACAAAACCACAGAAGTAATGTCTTCATTTCAGAGGCAAAAACTCCAAAGGAATCTTCAGCTAAATTGGATGTAAGGGCTAATTTTGATTCAAAACACTGATCCACTGTACCAAGATGAGGACTTAGGATTTCTCAGTACAGTGCACACCAGTGACATGCTGGGTACAGCTCCAGCATTCTCCCAAGCACAGTGAGTAACGTGAGGATGTAATCCCAGAGGCAGTGGCCCATCTTTAAAAGTGACCTGACAGCAACCCAAGTACAAAATGCACTCCTGACTGTATCCTTCTGAAATGAAGTCTCAAAGCAAAAGTTGTTTCCATATGTTTTAAACAAAGCATACTGAAGAGGCGCATTATGGCATGTAACACAATGCTGTAGGGTTTTTTCCTACATAGACAAAACCTCCCATTGATTTGGGGTGTTAACAGGACAGAGAATGACTAAATACTACAGATTAGTCCAGTACAAATTCTGATACTGTGGGTGCTGCTCCAGTTATAAAAGCAAGATAAATTCTCACATTGCACATATCATATGCAAACTGTATTTTCTTGTTATCAGTCATATTTTTATAGCCTCATGTCTTCATGTATCCAAGTAATCAAACCATCCTATCTCTTTCAGTGTTAGGGAAATGGGTTTCTTCTCACATGCTGTGATGCAGTAATATAGCTATTTCACAACTGCTACTGCAGCAACACACTTCCAAACCAAGCAATGATTAGAAGTCCCCAACTAGGTTACTGTAGAATTGATCCTGCCTTTCTGTATTTTCTATGCAATGACTCATACTTATTGCATCCATGAAGAAATGCCTGTATCCACTGCTACTTGCTCCTTATTCTCCTACATGCCAGCCTAAAATGAATATATTGTGGAAGGTCTACTAAGCTGCTCTGTACACATGACAGCGTAGGGGAATCTTCAGACCAGAGCACATGTTCCACCTTCAGGTAAAGCTGTGTGCTCTTGAGTGAATTGTGCTGTCAAGCTACAGGACATTTTCTATTTTGTTGTGCAGTTACATCTACTTTACACATACAATATGTGTTTATTAAACACCATGAGATAATTACCAGAATTAAGGCAACAGATATTCCAAATAATTCTGATCTTAAAATAAGATTATGAGGATGCTTTAGGAAATTGTATGCTAGATCTCAAATATAACATACGGACTTGATGTTGAAATCCCCTAATGAGCTCCTAACAGTGTTCAGACTAAGATGACAAAGCCAGAAGACAGGATTAGCGTGAAGAACCATACATTTATGTACCAGTGAAGACATCAAGACCACTTGGAATTAGGATACTCTTTCTCAAGAGAAAAAGTTTTCCCTGACCCATAATAGTATATTTATACTTTTTATTAGCAAAAATCCCTCTTGCAAACATACATCTTCATAAATCTTAAAAAATAAAATATAAAAAATTAACTTCAGAGTATTTAAAAGTATTTCAGCAACATGAAGTGTGAATGCTTCTCCAAAAAGTAAAGACAGATGAGCTGCAGAGGACAAGAAGGGTATAATCAGAAGAAAGAGAAATGATCTTAAGTGAAAAAGCAAAAAGATTACACTTAGTCTAGGGAAGTGAAGTGACAGTATAAAAATACACGGAAGAAAATCTGTGGAGCAGAGAGGGAACTATGTAGGATAAAGTACATCAAATCAAGACCAGATTATGTAAATCAGATAGAGTAAATTAAGGCTGAAATGAGGAAAAATATTCTAATAATAATAATAATAAAAAAGAAGTCTGGAAACACGACAGCTGGTAGGAAGAAAAAACATTTAGCTATTTTGCAGTTTATGAAAAGGACTATATGATGTGAAATAACAGAGCATTCCTCTTGCTGAGGAACAGACAGAACCTACAACAGAACTATGCCAGCTCTGACTACCTGACCTTTGTTCAGCTAGACTTTGCAACAGGGCAGAGCATTATCCTCTGTATGTTTACACAAATACCGATTTGTGATAGAAATAAAGGCATTTTCTCAGGCAGGCACCTCAATTTAGCATAAAACAGAAAACTGCATTCTGAAAATGGCTCCACTCTTTGTTCAGAAATATGAATTTTGTGCCATTTTAAAGTGTTTTGCATTTAGCCATGTGTAGAACAATGCAGGAAATAAGGAAACAGACACTGTGAATCAACAAGAAATTAGCCAGATACAGGAATTTATTTATGCTGCCTCAGTTTGGGGGTTTTGTTGGTTGGTTGGGTTTTGTTTGTTTTTTTTTTTAAGTAAAGATGTGTTACTTAACCAATCGACATTACAACCATCTCCATCAGTTAGGTGTTAGGTCTCCAATCCAAAGGTGTGGAGTCAGATTTAAGGAGTAACAGAATCAACAAGTCAGAATTTAGTATTTTCTACCTAATCCTATAACTGATGTGGTCAGGAATGACTCTGGGAGACCCAGAAAAGGCCTTGAGAGGTCTTGAGTACCTGAGTAGTAACAGAGGGAATCCCACAGCCCTGTGGCACCCTGTCTCTGTGCAGCATAGCTGGAACCACTGTGCTGACCCACTTGACCTTCCTTCTAAACCACACCACCTCCCTTGCAGAAGAGGGAAGTTATTTAATTTATCATACTGTGTATGTACCTGGGATTAAAGTGTTCTGACATCAACTCCATTTAGTCTGCACACTGTCAAATTTGGTCTTAAGTCAAGACAAGAACAGCTGTTGTGGTTTAACCCCAGCCAGCAATTAAGCACCACACAGTCCCTCACTCCCCCACCCAGTGGGATGGGGAACAGAATTGAAAGAAGTAAAACTCATGAGTTGAGATAAAGACAGTTTAATAGGACAGAAAGGAAGAAAATAATAATGATGATGATAATAATGGTAGTAATAATAATAAAATGACAATAATACTAAAAGAATTAGAATATACAAAACAAGTGATGCACAATGCAATTGCTTACCACTCACCAACAGATGCCCAGTCAGTTCCCGAGCAGCAATCCACCCCTCCCAGCCAACTCCCCCCAGTTTACATACTGGGCATGATGTCATATGGTATGGAATATCCCTTTGGCCAGTTTGGGTCAGCTGTCCTGGCGGTGTCCCCTCCCAGCTTCTTGTGCCCCTCCAGCCTTCTTGCTGGCAGGGCATGAGAAACTGAAAAATCCTTGACTTGGTATAAACACTACTTAGCAACACCTAAAAACATCAGTATGTTATCAACATCATTCTCATACTAAATCCAAAACACAGCACTATACCAGCTCCTAGAAAGAAAATTAACTCTATCCCAGCTGAAACCAGGACAACAGTTTAAAAATACCTGTGTATTGGAAAGCATCTAGTTTATGGATACTACAGTGCTTGTTGTGATTTATGACACATGGAACCTTTCTTCCTACATTAATTTTCACTTTTACAGCTAGTCTCCTGGATAACTCAAAGGAGTTAACAGAACAGTTTCCACAAGTTACATTTCAACTCTAGGGTTTTGAACAGATATAGCATATTGTACAGTGTAAATAGGTTAGAGACACCTGAGTACTATAAGAACAGATGTAAGTTGCTTCATTAATCTGTTGGAAAAAACACTAAATTCTCTTGGTGTTAGTTATCCTATCATTCATGTATGTAAAGCTCTTCAACAAACAGAACAGAGCTGACTGAGGTTCTGGCCCGAGGTGCAACATTGCTGTCATTTAACAAATCATAACTCTTAATTTGAAAAGCCCAAAAACTGTAAAGATCTCAAATCATATGCACTGAGGTTAACTACAACATCATAAATTTCTGTGAGATATGCAAGCTAGAATATATAATACATTCTGACAATTTTCAAAACAGCTATTTATACAATATGTGGTCCTTACTCATTCTCATTCAAGTTCTGTGCTAGTACATTTTAGAGTTCAGGTGAGTCACAACATAAACCTGAAGGCCTATAATGACAACTCAGATCATATCTGGCAAATATTATCTGCATTCAAACCAGAAAGAAAAGATGTATTCATTCTTGACACAGCAAATTCAAATTTAGGAAGCTGGCAACATAAGGACAGTAGCATTTGCAGTACTGTCAATTTTTAAGACTTTCTGATTGCATTTATTAGCCACATAAACAGAGTAAGGTTTTGTATTCTTACGAATTATGAACTAAACTACATTTTGTTTGCTTGTTGGTAGGTTGGTTGGATTCACCTTCCCCTCCAGGGATTCCAGAAATATTTTCCATGTATAAACTAAAACCTGCTTATTCAAAATTAATTATAATAAAACTATTAGTCATGGAGTAAGGCATTTTTACATGTATAACATCCAGCTGATAAATATTTTTCCCAGAAGTTTTCAAAATAACATCTACCTTTAAAAAGCACACCCCACAAATACATAGCAGGCCAGATCATTGTTTTCATATTCAGTTTTCAATCCAGAGCAATTCTAACACACTCACTGCAATTTCTGTGAGTTCACATCACAGTAACTGAAATCAGAATCTGGATCGGTTTTTCAAATACAAAAGCTATTTGTTCAGCTGGTCACACATTTGGAAGTAATTTCTAGTGCTTTAAAATAACATCAGATCTATCCATCTTTCCTGCCTCTCAAAATGAAATGAAAATCTCTGTAGCTCAGAAAATGTCCAATCCTGCAGCTTCCTGTTTATTTTCAGAGATAAGTTATGCATACCATTCTTCTAACAGTTGAGCACATTTTTCCTACACTCATCTTTAATTGAGATACTTCTAGCAGCTATCATGGTTTGAAATTAGAAGAGGACAATAGCCATAATCTTGTTTAGCTTGCTCATTTTATGCAATAACAAGATTAGTTTCTGGTATTACCCCCCAGAGTAAAACATGGCTGAAGAAAGCAGTCAAGGAGTTATCATGCATCTGTTAAACCTATTTTTAAAAATAATTCCATAAAGATTTCACAGCTAGACTGAAGATTTGCTGAAGAAACACCCTGTGCAACTTATGGTTGGTTAAAGTGCACAAGGAAGACATCAGTGGAAACCAAGGCTTTCTTAAAAGAAAAAACTTGCTAAGGAGGAAGTTAACTGGAATGTGTGGCATGCATACAACACTAAAGGCTCACATCTACCCATTTACCATTGCCCTTGCACTCCTTACGTAAGGGATATTCTTACATAAGAGAGATTAGCGTCTCATTTGTACTGTTCTGCTTTTAAGATGCCCCCAAAGGGGAGTTTGGTCTCTCAACTTCAACAGGGCCTTACAACTTATTTTTCTGAAAGATGTTTGGCAATGTTTTCATAATTACCTAAGCTACAATGTGCCAAGATAAATATCTGTATACAACTGTGGGTCCAGCATGCTGCAGTTAAGACTTCTTATGACTTCACTGGAAGTCTTTGGGAAACAGCAAGAGATTCTGCAACTGCCTTAATGGTTTACATGAAGGATTAACAACAATTAACTGAAATACCATCTAATAGCCAAAAGTCAGAATCTGTAAAGTATTGCAAAGATAAACTGAGGAACTATGAAACTGACACATTAAGTTAGTTAACATAACTAGCACCCAGAATTTCTAGAACCCTAGGCACCTAGAACCTCCCCCGGTGCATCTAGAAACCCACCCCTGCCCCAAGTACCTTGAGAGTCCCAGTTCAGATAGAAGCCTGTAGTCGCCATCATACCACTGAGCTGTTGGCATGCATCACCTCTCAGACCTGCTCCTTAAGGTCAAGTGATTATGGTTTTTATATCCACCAGAGGCCCCTGAGGCCTGACCTCCCTTCCTAAATATCAAGTCAGCTTTGTATAGCTCATTTTGATGGTCCTTCAAGACTGTTGGAAGTGCTGTTCATTAACCACTTCTTGCAAGCTTCCTCAGCCAACAGTTCACATAGTTGGTTATGTCTCTTCATCCTAGCATCTTGAATTGCAGGGCAATATCCAATAACATGTGAGCAGATCTCGCTCTCTGTGACTATACCAGCAGTTCTTCATTTGAGTATCCTGCCTACCCCTTGCTAGAAGTTCTCCCCCATGGAGTAGATGTTAGCTTTTAGTTGCAAAGCTTTGTCATGAATGCCCCCCTAACATCAAATGCAGTTGTTAGTAATTTTAACCTTTTCAAATGTGATAATTCAACAGCCCTGGCAGGGCAGCCTAGTCCAATTCAAAAATTCTTTCTTTCACCAGTCACAAGGCCTTGGAAAGATGACCTTCAGAGCGGAAATCTCCTATTCTGAGACTGGGGTCTCACGGCACATGATTGCTCTTGGGTCCCAGATCAATGGGATTTTCTCTTCTCCACCTCCTGCTGCAATCCATAACTTTCTAAACTAATTTTCAAGATCTTCATGACAAACAACAGATTTTATATTATTGCCCAAGGAGTGGGAAATTTGGTGCAGCCAACAGGCCTGCACACTCAGGATCAGTCCTGAGAGTCTGGACTAAAGGATGGTGTCACAGGTACAGGCAAGCAGAGGTAACCATTCCTTGACAGCGGATCAAATAACTAGGTCCATGGTCTGTAGTCACATGTGGTCAAGGGTCACATTGCCGTGGTCCCCCCACGCACCTAGAACTAAAAGAAGCAGGTTTTTTGTCTCTATATCTGTGCGTATAAGTAGGTAAAATGGAGGAGAAAGGAAGGAATTCACATTCACGGCCCTGTTTTTCAATAAGGGCTTTGAATGAGCATTCTAATATGCTACTCAGCAATACTTGCTACTTCTGCAATGGCTAATTTTGTGAAGTGAGGGTTTGAATGAAAAAGGGTTAGACTTTTCATGAAATCTCATGAGGTACATTAAGTTACTTTATAGAACAGCACAGCAAGAAGGTGGAGTTTATGAAGTGTGACTGACTACTACTGCTTTTTCATCTTTTTGTTTGTTTTCCATTTTGTATGGAGACACACATGTGAACTACATTTATATGTAGTTCACATTTTACTTCACAGGGAACACTAGACTGGAATTAAAGAGGTATCTTCCAGGTAACATTCCGGTAAGATACATCATGATGCAGAATAGTTTTGTTGCATAATAGTTTACATTGATATATGCAGGTAAACAAAGCTTAACATGTTCAGTATTATTTGTTCAACACTAAATATGTTGTTGGCAACATGGTAGAGTCCATGTCCTCTCACAGCTGCTTTTCCCAAAATCGGTATTTCCTGAATATTTCTTCTCTTGCCTATTTCAGCAGCTTGTACAGCATAATCCAATAAATGTCTTACACCTGAGGAAACAATGTTACATTACTTTTTTCATTTCAGAGTGTTTTCAGCCATCCCTTTCAGTGTTTTCAGGGGATCACTGTACCAGTGCAACAGCAAAAAAGGTCCAACTTTCTACAAAGTTCTATTCCATCTCTTGTGAAAGAGTCGGAAAATTCCACATTGAACTCAAAGTTTCCCATGAACTGAGGCTTTACCACTTCATCCACAGAAAGAAGAAAAAAACAAAAAGACACTTTTCTGCAGGAATCTTTCCTATAACATCTTTGAATTGCCCCAAAAGAATTCCAGAAATAGAGCGTGTTGCACCCAAAAGGATAGAAGTGACAACAGATGATGCATTTGAGGTGGCATTACCTCTCTTCACAAAAAAGAGGAGCACTTCAGAAATTGAACTTATTCAGAAGTGACTGTTGCTGAAACTGAATACTTTACAGGAAGGTTGATTGCTTAAACTATGGTATTCGCTTTACTAGCTTAAATAACATGGTAAAATTAAAATCTTATTTTTCAGTGTACAACATATCACCTAAAAGAGTTTATGGGGTTTTTTTTTAAATTATGTACAATCAGCATGTACAATTAATAAGTGTTTTCTTTAATTCCAAGAAAAGATTTTCTGTGCACCAGGAGTTCACCGACAGCCTTAAAATCCATTTTGACAACCACAATCATCACATCACGTAGAAGTCCTGAAAACATCCTACAGCCTATGTCTGACTATACTGTCTCAATGCTAGGGACACTAGAGGTGATATTCTCATCCAACAGCACTAATGACTTTTTTTGGTGGAAGAATTTTTATTACTATATTATTCATTTGAGGGCACCACCTGTGATTTGATTTTGTTGTCATTATAGTAGAGGCACAAAGCCATTGCACAATTGATAGATAAATTTTACTACACGTAAAGTTTTTCCATGTTTCAGAATCCACTTACAGTGCCCTACGGAAAAAGTCCTGTGGCAGCAGTGATTCATATTAATCTGGGTTTTGCTACTCCTGTTCTGAAAGATACCTCTTGCAATTAACTTTGCAAATTAACTTGGCATAAAATAATGAAGTAACATCACAGTCAGTCCAACACATAAGAGAAAGCAAAAAAAAGTCTATCGTTATTCACAGTTGGTGGTCAGCCAAAAAAAAGAATATCTGACAGCTCAGGTTGAAAACAGTTCAAAAGCTGAAAAACTCAGAGTGATTCAAAAGAAGGGCTTTGAAGTCAATGAACTGCCGAGTCAGGATCTTATCCAGCAAGATAGAGGAATACATGCCTAACTTCAAACATGTAGGTAGGCCAGCTCAACTTGTTTGCATTATGGCACCTTTATATAAAAAATGCAAGTGAGAATCAGCTACATCTACTTCAAAGAGCCCACTCCTGAACTTGTAGTCTGAAACATAGTTAAGTACATAACTGAATTCCACACACTTTTACATATGAAGCACTAGATAGGTACTGCCTTATACTCATGTTCCAGGCATGGTTATTTTGCCTTATTTCTTATAACCACTTCATTTGCACATTTCTGGACCTCTCAGAGATCATAGGTTTCCATATCACTGATGGATAAGCCTGAGTTATTGTCATGGTTTAACCCCAGTCAGCAACTAAGCACCATGCAGCCGCTTCCCCCTCCCTCTCCCAGTGGGGTGAGGAGGAAAGGAAAGAAAAAAAAAGTAAAAAACTCGTGGGTTGAGATAAGAACAGTTTAATAACTAAAGTAAAATACTAACAATAGTAATAATGAAATATAATAATAATAGTAATGAAAAGGAATATAACAAAAAAAGGGGGGGGGGAGAGAGAGAAAAAAACCCAGTGATGCACAGTGCAATTGCTCACTACCCACTGACCAATGCCCAGTTAGTTCCCGAGCCACGATCCGCCCCTCCCGGCCAACTCCCCTCTGTTTATATACTGGGCATGACATTCCATGGTATGGAATATCCCTTTGGCTAGTTCAGGTCAGCTGCCCCGGCTCTGCTCCCTCCCAGCTTCTTGCACACCTGCTTGCTGGCAGAGCATGGGAAACTGAAAAATCCTTAACTTAGGATAAGCGCTACTTAGCAACAACTAAAACATTGGTGTGTTATCACATTGTTCTCACACTAAATCCAAAACACAGCACTATACCAGCTACTAAGAAGAGAATTAACTCTGTCCCAGCCGAAACCAGGACAGTTATAGATGAAATAATATGACATTACATTTCCACAAAGCTCTTGGAACAGAAAAAAAAACTAGTTAAGAAAGAGAAAGTGCAGAAAATATGTATGAATATACGTAATCACATGCTGCTGTTTGGGAAGATGCTCATTTTTATAAAGCAGAATCTTTGCATCTATCAAAAGTTTAGAAAACAATAGCAATACCTAAATGTTATGAAGCAGAGCTCCAACTGGTAAAAATTGAATTTGTGGATCTGTGCAAGTAATGCTAGCTGTGAACATGTGTCTGTGTCAAACTGCAATGAAAAGGAGGATATTACTTCAGTTTACTACAGGTTATGAATATTTGATAGAGACTGCTCTACTATGTTAATGAGATCCTTAAGGGACACAAAAATAGATAGAAAGTTAGCTCAGGGTGGTATCTCAGCAATGCAGTCGACTTAAATGAAAGGAAGAATTTGTTCCTCAGTGCGTAACATACAATGAATTGCTTAGTACAAATAGTTCTATAAGTCAATGAAATTAGCTTGTAGACTGTTTTAAAAGGGTTTGGCAGTAAGATGAGTTTACTAATGCCAGTAACTTTTGGAGAGTGTAGCATTATAAGGGTGCTGATGGCATTACGTTTCCCTCCTTTGTCACTGGTGAGGTTCTAATGGGATTGTCTAATGAAGACAATTGACATAAAAATAACCTGATCATGGGAGTCTAGTCCATGCTTCACAGGGCTTAGGACAGACTAGATAATGGGAAGGGTAGAATGAATTAAGAGACAAAAATACAAATTTCTGCATTATGTAGACTGTGCATAAAAGACAGATAAGTTTGGGGGGAAAGTCTGTTAACTGAAAAACCGCAACAGCCTAACAATCTTACTTAGTCTGCATCCTGCTCTGCTATTTTTATAATGTTTTTACAAGTTTTACCATTCAAAAAAAACAGTCAAAATAGTTCAGATTATAGAGCTTTGAGTTTGAGAGAAATCATGTAAAATTACAACTGCCTTGCTCTTTCTTTTTATACATTTTCAGTATATAAATGAACAGATGTCTTCATTTCTTTCCTGTATCAGCATAACGTTCCCTATATTATGTATTTGTAAGATGCATACTAAGCAGTACAGATTTTTTTAACCATGTTTTTTGACTGGTCATTTCTTATACTGCACATCAGGTTTTCCTCTTAGTCCTCCATTTATCTCTCATTCATTCACAGTTTTCATTTATGCACTTCATTGGTGCTATGTAAGGGCAATTCTGTTCAGTCCTACAGATGCTGAAATTATACCTCTCAAAAGGCAAGTGCTATTATTTATATTACTGTTTTTGTTTAAAACATAGTTCAAGTTAACATACATTTTCACTGAATGAAAATATTAACAAGGTAAGAAGAGAATCATGTATACAGAACCCTCTCCACTCTGAGTGAAGAACAAAAAGACACGCAAGCCCAAAGAAATATCATTCCTAGAAGCCTTTGGGGAGGTTGGTATTTCAAGTGAAGTGACCGCGACTGCCAAAGATGTAATTAAATTCCGTATCTAGCACACTACCGGCTGAAAAAATACTGCAGGGCATTTTGCTGTTCCATCAGTGATTCATAACTTATGTGTTTTCATTTCCTTAGAAGCCCTCCCAAAACCAGTATTGTCTCCCAACCTTCAGACTTTTTTCAGGTTGCATTCTGGAACAGATAACAACTTGAGTTTTGAGGTCAAGTCTGGAAGAAAAGGGGCAAATAATCACTGTTTTGATAATTAAGATGCTGGTTTTCTACTGTGTATTTATGAAATCTTTAGGAATTTGTTTTGATGATTAGCATTAAAAAGGTAAAGTTATGCTAAATTCACTTCACTGAAATGTTTATTTACTCTTTGAACTTTAAAACTTGCATTTGTGGTCTAATGCAAACTATATTTATGAAGAATGAGTTATGTATGGCTACTTCTAAAAGCTTGTGTGAAATATTCTGGCTGGGTTCTGCTTCTGAATACAAGATAGAGGAAACAATGGCAGCCGTTACGTTAATTGCATGAGAATGTTCAGCAGGTGGTTGTTTTGTATGCAGTTATAACATTCAGTAGTGAAGCAGCTATAGATAAAGCCTGATTTACAACAGCTATAGCCTCACGACAAAGGAACCACATGATCTTAGGGCTTCCATATATCTATTTTCATAACTGTAGATGGTTGAAAATACCAATTTCTATGTCATGAAGCTACATTAGCCCAGATAATCACTATATAAATTGCAAGGGCATGTTCAGGGAGCCCAAAATTTCCGGATGTAAAAACAAAAGAAACAAAACAATTTATCATGATTGCATCAAACCCACTATAAAAATCTGTGAACACTGCTATTAGTCCTAGCTTTCAGGACATCAAGCAGCCCAGGTGGAGCTAAGTCCAGAGTACATCCTCTCCTCCCCAACTTTGAGTATTTTAAGATTTTATTTACTAGCATGATACTTGTCTTTTAAATCTGTGTTATATTAAAACCAATTAAACTTAAGAATCCAAACCTATTAGACAGCTTTAATAGCATCTACTCTATTTTGACTTAAGGCATATTCCAATCCCCAAAGTTTTTCAAACTTTGTATAGTTAGAACAAATTTTTGAAGAGTAACTTTCTCACTACATAGGTACTCTGAAACTCACTTTCTCAAAACCAATTAATAATGTGTCATCATTTTATAGTAAGGCTTTTACAAGGGCTTACAAAGTTTGCAAAATAGCATTAAAACTGCAACTCCAGCAAGTACACAGAAACACACTGTGCATGGTAATCTGGATATTCGTTCTGGAACATAGGTTGGACTGTACAAGGAAAGTTCAATTTCAACGCATAAACCTTTATGTGACTAATGGAAACAGAAGCAAATCTCAGGCTAGCACAGCTCAATCTCGTTTAGAAAGTCTGGTGTTGCTGCAGGCTTGCAAGGCAACCAACACAGGCAGTGCTAAAGGAAGGAGGAGGTTTGAAATACCAGTCTTGCTCTTTAAGACCAGGGCGGGGGTGGACAATCAAGTCAAAGCCCTCTTTTTGATTAGCAAAACTAAAAGAAAAAAATCCTTAAGTCAGAAAGAGACAAAACAGTATGAATTCACTATACATAACATTAGGTAAGCTGAGGACTTGAAATATAATCAAACTCTTGAAAAGTAAGCTCACAAATAAATCATATTAAAACCAACTGAAAAAAATGGGATGCGAGTAAGCTTTGGGGAAAGCTTCAAGTCAAAGACTATAAAAGCAAGAAAAATACTATTTGCACGCATAAACCATTCAAGATTCAATCCAGGTTAGGGGGTGCCTAAGAAGTCCCTCACCTGTTAGTAACCTGAATTGCACAGAAATATTCACCAAAATGTGAAAGCTAAACACAGCAGTACCTAGAAAGAAGTAAAACAATAGCAATAACCAGTATTTGCATCCATTTCACCATAAATTTTGGAAAGAAAAGGATAAGAAAAATACTTAAAGTTTATAATGTGGAAATCCTTATAACTGAAACCATTACAAAATTAGAATACTTTTTCCCCATTCTGTTACTTATGAGAAGACTAGGTGTTATTTGGCAATTAGGGGCAGGGGGAGGAATTTACTTCTTTTCACTGGCAACCTGGAACAATTTATAGAACCTTGAAGTTCTGTAATATTTTTTCTTTTAATTGACAACCTCTAGTTCAGACAAATTATTTTGTTATTGCAATTCATGCATGGGATTAATATCTCAATGATTCTTACTAGAGCACATCACAATGCCATTTGATTGCACTACTGCCATTCTAGAACATTTGCCTGGAAGGTATATATATCATTTCAATGTTTAGTGCTTTGTAAATAGAAAACACTAAAGCTGTACTCCTATATCATTATGTATCTGTGTGCTGAGAAAGTATAACAGCCCAGCTCAACAGTAATCACACGTAATTGTTTACCAAATCCTCTTCCTCTCTCATTTCATTTGCACTATTATTCCAAGTGCTATTTTCTTCAGTCATCTAATGGACCTTTTTATTCCCCATCTCAATCTTTTCACCTGTTTACACTGTTCTCCAGTATTCATCTTTTCTTCTCTCTTTTTTTGCAACGATGTTTAGACATCTATCAAATCCCATTCTTCTGTAACGTTGCTTTGTATAGCAACAAAATTTATGCAGCTTGTGGAATGGAGAACGAGGTCTATTCTGAAGGTTGACTCACATTCACAGAGTTAATATCTGTAGTCATATAAGGTATTACTGATCCTAGCTCTTTATTGTTGCATTACTCAATTCTGCAAATTAGAACATGTTTTTTCATATTCTACAGAGGTATGCACTTTCAATGACAGTGTGAGTTAATATGCTAAATGGAATCAGGGAAGCTCAGATACAGACATTATGCTTTCAGCCTGCTCTGTTACTGCAGCAGTAACCC
Source organism: Gymnogyps californianus (assembly GCF_018139145.2). Lineage (NCBI taxonomy): Eukaryota > Metazoa > Chordata > Aves > Accipitriformes > Cathartidae > Gymnogyps > Gymnogyps californianus. The sequence goes on along the minus strand of NC_059478.1, from coordinate 10,280,394 downwards.
TAACAAAGGGGCAGACAATGGACCTGGATATTGTAGCCTCTTAGAATTCAGACTTGGCCATAGCAACAAGTACCCTGGCTTAAGGCATATGTAAGACAATAAAGTTAATCCAGAAACACTGGTGTAATTGACAGGAAAAGCTGGCCCAAATTCTATTACCTGCTGCCTTGTCTAACTGTAGACAACATAGACTGTTGAATTATCACACATTTAATGTTCACTGCAACTCAGGGCCTTAGCATATTAGTGCCATATTCTCTAGTGATATAAATGCTACAGTTCTGAGTTGACATTCAGCAACAGAACTATACCAGCTATAGACCTGTCATTTTATATCACCTCATTATGGTAAAGTTTGTTTTTAAATACCCCATAGATTATACAAAACATCCACAGAGCATGTTTGGAAATAGTGAATTTCCTCTGTTGCTAGCAAGGTGGCCCTACTGCAATGCAGTCCCCCTGCAACAAAAGGATTGTCAATGAACTGAAGCAAAATATTCCTCTTTAACAATTTGTATTGCATAAGTACTGTAAATGCAGTCTTGGGACTTCAGTTGGACTGTTGTGAACATGCCTGAGCTTTATTAAGGCTTACAAAGAGCTGCTGCAGCACTATATTACTAATTCAGGGCTGGCAATAGTACTTCTGTCACTTACTTAATGTAATGCTGCAGAGAAAAGGGACCATTCAGACTTCTGGTGAAATTAAACAGCACCATTCAAACTTATTTCACTTGCCATTAACTGAGAAGGTACTTCTCAAATTAGACATTAGTTAACAGAGTGTTTGTTCTGCAGACCTTTATGACTTCAGCTCCTACTACATACTTAAGTGTTCAACTGAAACTTTGGGCACCACTAAAATACAAACCCAAAGACTATAACAATCAAAACTAAACAGAAACTAGAGAGACAGAGAATACAGGATAATGCATAAGATCGTCCTGGTAGGATGGTATTGCAGTAGCGTAAAATCAAGTTCAGTCATCTAAGCCTAAAGGTTATTCTCAAGATCATTTAATGAGTGTTTGTCAAAACCTTCGATGCATCAGGATGAAAACATTTATCAACTGTTGTCATCACATACTTAGCCTATATTCAAAACTCTGATCTAACTCAGATATCAGATTTGTGCTTCAAAAATCTGAAACTTCACAAAGAAGCGAAGGCTAAAGGATACACAGGCACAGAGAGCAACAGAATAAAGAAGGTCTTAGAAAAATAGAAGTGAGCCACAGATGTCATAGGCTATAGTTAAAATGTTCTTTTTGGCAGGAAATAATTATAAATAGAGCATTAGTGGCTCTAATGTGGAATCTACAAGTTGAGTGTAGAACTGGCAACTTAGGTTTTTCTCCACACATTTGATTTCAAGAAGGTAAAGGTAAATCTTGCAAGGTTAACTGTGGCAATTGCCACCTCCCAAACTTTTTCTCCAAAGCATAAACTAAAGCTTTAGCTACCTGCGCTATAAAGTTACAGTTATTACATATGATTTATTGCTGATTCTTTCTATTTCTAACTATATTTTGGAACAAAAGGAAGTTAGTTCAGCAGTGTCACAAGGGCTGCTTATGAAACGAGCAGCTTGAAAGCTCTGGTGATGCTGTGAACTGAGGTCTATGTCCACCCAAATAATTTGATAAGAATATCACTGAAACACCACAGAAAGACAAACACAACCAATATCAAGAGCTGGCTGAGACCTACTTCTTTGATCCCTTCAGTAATTACCATCAGTGACACTACAGTAAAACAGCACTTTGATGCCCCCCCACCCCAACTTCTCTCTTTCTTTCCCTACAATGCACTATCAGTCTCTGGCACAGCAATAAGCTTACCTGGGTTAGTCTATTCTGTCCAGAAAAGATATCCTTTCAAAAACAGAGCTCTTGCACCTGGCAGGACTAGTCAAGGTGTGGAAGTGAAGTACATTACTGTAAGTCATAATGGCATATTTTGCACACAACTCTCCTACACAAACTCCATCCCAGCTGGGCTAAATTACTGTTTCAAAAGTTGCAATTGCTAAAAGATCAAGTGATTGGACATGTCAGTCCTTCATAAGCAACAAAAATAGCAATCCCAGCAAAGCTTTGATTGAGCTCGGAAGCCTACCTAAGTTTACCTCCTAAAACTTATTTAATAAACAGTCTCTGAATACTGTTAATTAATCCCACTGTTTGCCCCAATCATTATCAGTGATATTTTGTCCAGCAAACAAGATCAATTATCACTGTTAGGTCTACTAAACTGTTTTGATGAATAAAATACCCACGATGGTAAACAGATTTGCTCCATTTAAAGACACCTGACTTCTATATGCTATAAACATATACACATTAGCTTCCAATTTTCATTGCATTTCCCTTGTTTCAATGTCAAACTGTTATATTTTTAGAAAAATGTATCACAAATAAGAAAAAAATCTCAGTCTGCATCTACTTCCGGAATTCTACGTCTAATGTATCATGCAGATAGGAACAGGCAAGATCTTTAAAAAATATTCTCTTATATGATGGTGAGACACCTTTGCTTATACCATGTTAAAATCTTTCAGTGTAATTTATTGTCTACAATAACAGCATGCACCAATAGATAACATATTCTTTCTCTCTCTCCCTTGTGTCAGTGTGCAAGGCAAGCACCCACAAATATAGATCATCTGTTTTAATTTGATGCTTTCCTCCCTTTAGGCATTCAGGCTACCGGTAAGTATAAGAAAGGCAAGATCTAGACAAAACAAGTATTTAAAGTACACTTGTGGGGCCCTGTGCAAATTGCAATGATGACTTCTGGAATAGTATTCTATAAGCTCTCCTGCGCCATTACCCTTTCCAGAGCATTTTGAATTTTGTTTCTGGAGACTTGGTGACACAAACGGGTGATTTCAAGCTGACTGTTCTCACTACTTCTAATGGATAACAGCAGGCTCTTAAGAAGAGAGCCTTAGGGATGAATGGCAACACAGAGCGGCTGGGGTCCACCCAGAGTTGCACCAGAGTGCAATCTTGTCACACACAGCAGGTTGTTTTAACTGTATCCAAAATGCAGTTCCTGAATGCGCCACATCTAGGGAGTAGGAATAAAACATTTTAATGAGGGCCAGAGCATGTTTCATGACGCAATGAGTGAAAGGACACTTGATATCACATATCTTGCAGTAAGTGTATGCACATCCCTGCAATACAGTTTCAACATCTTAGAGCTGAGCACTAGCATTGTCAGAATACTCAACAGCTATTACACTGGAGAAGATACAGTAAAAAATGAACAATGCTACACTTGTTTCCTGCATCTTCCTGTACATGTAGCTGACCTCTGCATCATCTTTTTTCTGCTTGAACCACCATCTTCCACTTTGTTTTGACACTATCTGCATGGCCAATTTCTATTAGAGACAGCAATTTCTGTCTTTCTTTTTTGAAGGCAAAGATAAAGGAAATAAGCCAACACTCAGATTTGAGTCCCATTTCAAACTAAAAGGAAGTTAAAAGTAACTACCAATGAACTAGCAGATAGTGATACAGGAACTAAAGTGGGACAATAACAAATAAGCATTGGACTGTCATCCTTATTTTACAATCTATACCTCTACACACAATTCCTGTGTCCAGCTGATATGCTCTGTGCACAACTCTGGAGAATGGGAACCCTGCCTCTTCAATGTTTAGTTTGGACTGTGTGATGGAGGAGAAGCCCTGATCCAGGGACAGAGTTTTGTTCTCCTTGTCCCAGAGCAAATCATGCTCCACTACATTTCTCTGTTGAGGATATTCATCCTCAGTGATCTGTGACTTTGGTATGACTGCAGCTGCTTGGACACATGCATCATGTTTCACCTGCCTGCTTTGAATCCAGTCCTTTAATCCTTTGGGGCATAGAATATACAATACTCTACAAAACAGCCCCACCTACCATGCTCTGCACACTATCTTCTTCTATATGACTGTACATGCTATCCAGTCACCCCTTCAAGTCCTACCAAGACATTAATTTCTAAAGTAAAAACAGACTAGGTAGACCCCTCCTGCAGCCTCTGAGACAAAGCAGGTATTTTGTGAAACCCAGTCCCAAAACCAAGATGACTCAGAGATCACCCAAAAGGAAAAGAGAGAAAGAGAGGCAGTTAAGCTCCATCTCCTGCTCATGCCTCGATTGAGCTGTCTCCCAACACGCTCCCCCCTCCATTCACACTCCTTATAAACTGTACGGAAACAGGATAGCAGCATTTCCTATTGACTGTGTGAACCAGATAAACCAGAATCCTTCTCTCACACTCTTTAACCCAGCACTGTCTAAATAACTAAAATTTTTATATTGAACCCATAAGGTAAAGCAGAGATTCAGGATACCAAATTTTAAAAGTTTCGCACATTTTGCTGACTGGCTTCAGCAGACACATAAACCAAAGGAGATTAAACTTATTTTGGCACTCTATACTTGAACTAGAACTGAACAAATACACGATGGAAAATACACCAAATATAGTTTTGAAGGACTTTTATAAAGGAAGACAGATGAAAACTATCGTGATTCTTCCTGTTGTGCACCGATTTTTATATTGATATTCAATCCTTTGAAAGTAAAATGTGCCAAAAGGAGTACTGTAAATGCACATGTAGAGGATGAAACCAATGAATTATGTTAATCTATTTGCATGTGTAACATATGGTATGCCTGAAAAATCCTGTTCAACATTATAATGGTCAGCTCAGCAACTATCTATGCTTTTTGTCCATTACCTTCCATTTTATTTGTTCCCACTCATTATTCATCCCAGCTACCAGATGCATTTTGTCTGATCATTTACATTGCTGCTCCTAGCATGATCCTTACATCACATTTGACTTGCCTAGGTTTTCACATTGTTTTACACTACTCAGGTCTTGTCTCCATGGATGATTACTTAGCACTGCTCTAGTAGATAGTACTTATGCACGGTGGTAGTGAAGAAAGATCACAATATATCAATGAGTTTCATTAATGGAAAAAGCTTGCACTTGTTCTGTAGAGTGATTTCTGTCGTATCTGGGGAAAAATATTCTCCGTAACTAAAGAACGAATATTTACAGGTTGCTTATCAGAATCTTCATTTGAGAAGAACTTGCATTCAGACACAATTTCTTCAGGATTGTGACCAAAAGTCATCTTTGAATTCTTAATCAAAAAGAAATTTAGTACAAGAATATATAAGACTCCTCAATATACAGATTCAGATTGCAAAAAGAAGTTAACTATGGTTTAGACCATATGCTTTTCCCTGTTTCAAAGGTTTTCTAACTTGGATGGGACCAAATGCAACTATCACAAATACTAGTTAACATTTAGTTGCGCCATTTGAACTGCACTGTTGAAAGCTTAGAACTCTTATTGCCTCTCCCCCAAGCTCTCCCTAGTTCTTCACTTTATGAAGCAAATTAAAGCTATGCACGTTAATACCTGGAATTTTGGCAAGAAAGCGCATTATCATGGTAATATGGTTTATCCTTAGAAACACAAACTACACGCATACATGTGCTTACAGATAGAGTTTTGTGGGCTTTTTGAAAACATTTATGCTTCATTGAAACCCTTCTTTAAGCCTTTATCAGAAGGAAAGTGCCTAACTTTCCAAACGCCTTTCCTATTTAGTCCATTGTAAAGGTTCAACAGTCAACCATTAATAATTGCAGACACATAAAATATGATGAATTATATTCAGCAATGTACCTCCAACTTAATAAATCTTGCAAATAGTTTTGAACAGCCTTGTAAGAAGTCTTTTGGAATGGTTGACATGATTGCAGTTTAATGTGCATTTTTAGTGTAGGAATCTTTCCTTAGAATATATTATTGTTTCTCTATGCTTTCATATTTATTCAAAGAAAAGATATAGGGACAAACTTTTAGGTTTATGTCCAGAGATGACATCCCTGTTTTCTGACAGAAAGTATGTAAGGATTATGTCTGTCTCATAAGTAGTGAGAAATCCGAACTCAAGCTGTCCAGTTTTACCTGTGAATTTGTACACACCTTGGATGACTCTCTAAAATGAAAATACCTTCCTGCATATAAAGCTGTACGAATTTACTACTTAATGCTTAGAAGTGTTTGAAAATCTCCATTTAAGAGTTGTGCTCAAGTTATTGTAAATACTGTTTATTTAATAATTCACACCTCAGTAAAGTTATTTCTATTTGAGGAATGACAAATTTAAATCCACAAAGAATGTACAGTAGGAATGCTGCAATAGCAGGATCTGAACAGCAAGGGAGATAGGCAAGAATCTATGAGGAAGAGATTGTACAGGTTTTTTTACATACTATATAGACATACAGATGTATACACACACAAAGCCCATTCACCAAGCAAGTTATTAGCATATCAATTAATTACACTGTTTAAGGTAAGCATAATCTACCAAAAAAAAAGAAAAGAAAGAAAGAAAAACTACAGGAGGATGTTGTATTTAAAGAAAACCACATAAACGCATGACAGGCCTCCCCAAATCAGGAAAAGCTTGGTAATAGAAACGTTATTACCCAAACAACTTGCCAAAAGAGAACAAAAATATGTAAGCCATAACATCACTTTATCTATTGCTGGATTTTTGCAATCCCAACTCAGGCAGACAAGGCAAAATTACTGACATGAATCCCAGGTGATTTCAATGAGCTTAAACAAGAAAGGCAGTGATTTACATTGACTGAGCATTTATTCCACTGACTTCAGTAAGAGGTTAGCCAGGGTAAGAGCAAACAAATCTGCCTGTTTTCAGTTGATTCAGCCTTAATTAAGAAGAATGAGATAGACAAGTGCATCTGATGGCACCCTGTATTATCCTTTCATATGAATTTTGGTCTTAACAATTCAGTTTTGAATGCTGGAATAACCTATCTGATCTCCATGGGAACTCCTCTCCTCATTTGTCAAGTTCAGTGCTCATCTGGCAGAACCCAGCAGAAGATATCCAGTAAACAATCATGAGAATAAGCAAACAGGTAGAGATTTATGAACATGCTATGTTATTATGCTATACTGCAAATTTGTACCTTGAATACATTGTGCAGTCAGTCTCCCACAGCCACAAAGTCAAACCCAGAAAAAAGTAAAAAAATTAAATGGTTAAAGGCACAGAACAGTCTCTACAGTGATCCAAACTATATCTCTCTAGCTTGGAAAAAGACCACCTTTTCTTGCAGCAAATTTAAAACAAGGAAAAAATTTACTTCATACACAATTTATCTCTAACTCATTTTGACTGGATATTCATGTGAGAACATATAAAGGGCAAAAAAAGTTTTCCACCTGTAGCTATTAAGCACAATGATGAAGATAAGATGCCTGATAGAGGAGGTTAGTTCCTGAGCCACATACTGTCAGAAGCTAGAGAAACCAAAGCCCATTCCTATTTGTGTAACTGAAAGAAGACTTGACACAACCAACTTCCTTGTATAGAATTGTTTTCTACTTGATTAAGTATCCAGAATGGAAAAGTGAGAATGATTATTTTATTGCCATGATCATTACATGACTATGTACCTCACTTAAAAATAAAATTAATTGATTAGAGAAGGTTCTTAACTCAAGTCGTTAAAAATATCAAGAACTACCTTCCCACATACTCCTAACATTCTCAAAAGTCATCCTCAGACCAACTGAGCACACCAGTTATTTACAGTCTGAATATCAGCAAAGTTATGCTGGATGTTACAAGGGTCAGTATCTTGACTAGTGTCCAATTTGTTACCAATTGTACTGTTATTATTTGTAATTAACAATCATGAAGATAGAATTATTTCATTTTTACTATCCAGCAGTGCCCAGGATTCTCTCATCCTTTTTTTTTTTGGTACAGTTTAAATCTTCAGGAAAATGTATTTTATGGACTCAGTGACAGGACTATATAACAACATTCTGATCTTTTAGTCTAATTAAGGCTGCTCATTTTTACATTTGCAATCAATTAGTAGATGACATCTATCCAAATACCAAGAAAAAATACAAAGTCCAGTACTAGCTGTAGATAAAAAGTTAAATCATTTTTCTATTGTAATACTGTCTAAAAATCTTAGCATTGTTTCTATATTTAGCCACTATTTAAAAAACACCACTTAACCGTTCAGATTTGGACTCTCTACTGCTGAGCTGCCTGGAAAGCTCTACACACTCATTTGTGGTTTCTGAGAGAATTGGACCAATTAATAATGACTGATGGTGCTACACCTGGAATTCTAAGACAACTATGAAACTTTGGAGGGGCTCTTATTATATGTAGATGTGCCAATTTTAGTTTCACTAAAATCTCTTGTTTCTGAAAATAATGGTATGGTTGATATTTTTCTACTAGTAGCTGAAAGCTTTGGTACTAGTGTAAAAAGAAATAAGAAGAAATAATATACACCTCCTTGACTTCATAAGGAAAAAGTAAAAATTTGTTTTCTGTTTAAGAGACCCTTCTGCTAGCTGGCTTCAATTTTCAGATTCTACCTACTTCTATTTTATAAATAATAAAATTTTCAAAAGGGATCCTAGGAAACAAGGTCAGCTCTCCAGTAGTGTGGAATGAAGCTGTGTTTCAAGATCATGCTAGGAAGTAGTTTCTGCTGAAATAGAAGCTTAATCAAAAACAAACAAACCTTTCCACAATCCAGTACTAAGATAAAAATCTTATGTTTACAAACCTTAAATTCTCAAATTTCACAAAAGAATGTTGAACAAGGACTTGGTTCCTACAAAAGTGTTGAAGACTATTTACTGCAAGGCCGATTTTTTAATTTCAAACATACAGACCTCATTTACCTTCTCCCATCACCACTTGAGTCTCATTTCCCTTTTGAAAAATTAACTATTTATTTTCTGGCTCACCCTTTCAACAACACCATTTAGTCTGATGGACTTTGCACGTGTCCCAGACACCACTTTTTGTTGTTTCGCTGCTTCATTGCTTGCAGATGAAAAATTGCTTAAACAGTGTTTAATTTTTTCAGCAAGCTCCCATCTGTGACTTGCATCTCTCTTAGCAAAGGTTACATCACAACCCATATTCCACCACCCAGTGATAAATTGAATCAAGTCAAATAGGACGTTTCTGTCCAGTACTTACATGAATCAAACCTGCTGCAAAACTAGTACCTCCCCCCCACAAGACTCATGTGAAACCTACACAGACCTTTCATCTGACTGACTCTTTATGATTGCCTGTGGTTTACTTCGCTTCCCACTGAAGTCAATGGCAAACAACTATTGACCATTTTGAATGCTATGAGGGTTTGGGAGTTTGGGGGTTTTTTTTTCCTATCTACAAGTCGTTTTGTTAAAAAATTCACCCTGTCACCTTCATTACCTGGGAATGAAGTCCATGCTATTTCACTGACTAAACAGGTTTCCATTTGTTAGCATTCATAAAGATCAACTCACCTTTTCATCTTCATTTTCTGTCACTAAATTGAGATGTTTTGTGTGATATATCGACTTAAAAATCCAGACAGAGATTTATTTTCTTTAATCCAATTTAAACATGCTTATATTTAGAAGGAGGAAGTATAAATATAATTTCTCTGGAGCCTGTTTGTCTTGATCTAAAACATGAAAATGTAACAGTAAGTATTATGGACATTTTGAATTGGCTACATACTGTGCAGAAAAGGATATCTTCTAGATATGCCATTCCTTACAGCTCTGCATCTGAATTCCACTGAACTTCAAGGAATAATTCTAATAACTCTTAACTTCTTACAGGGCAAGGGCCTTCACTCTTTGTTGCAAGTTACTAGCAGAGCTTTGTATAAACAGAATAAAAGCCCCTTCTTACTTACTAGACAGAGGAGGATAACTTGACCTAATTATAAAGAGAAATCTCAACACTTTCATCAGCCATTGATGACAAAGAAGGCACCTTGACATGATTAAGAGGAAAATTCAGTATAGCTACATTTATAATTGTGTGCATAGACACATTTTTAGGAAACACTACATTACTGAATTTGAATAACAAACCGAGAACCAATTCCAGATTCAGATGGCAAATAATGATCCTCTGGCAACAGATTATACAATAGAAAGAGCAAGTCATAGTATTTGTTTATCTATAAAATAAATATGTAAAACACTAAACACGTAGACTGGAGAAAGAGGCGAACAATAAAAGTGAATTTCTTATACTCAAACATATTAAGATATCACTAGCAGCAACAATTCCAGTGTAGCTTGTCTCATTAGAGAACAAGAATCACCCCAACTTTTCATTGTTTGATTCCTTAAGCCCAGTTACTCTCAGCTCAATTACAAGAAACGGGGAAGACAACACACTCATGTACAGAGTTACCAGTTTGATACAAAATAGTGATTTTTTTTTTTTTCCTAGCATATCAGTGATATTCATTAATTTAAACAAGGCTTGGAACTTGAGCTAGATCCGGATCTCAACTGTGCACAGACTTAATACTTATTTGTTTTCCATACTGCATGCATTTGTGTAATGACAGGCGGGAGGCACTCGTGTTGTACTGTTTACACAGAAGGCATAGAAAGAGCTTCTTCCACCACTTTGTCTCTTGGCCACTGTCTCCTTGCGTTCATTTCTCTTCAGGTTGGGACAACACTTTCTCTACATATCTATTTTAAAGGCCTACTCACCAGGTTAGCAAGAATACTGGCAGAGATGCTTTTGCCCCAGTCAGTCAGGTGGATCCCACCCCTGCTCAACAGTAGTTAGCATGGACCAATGAGAATTAGAAAGAATGGACGGAACAGAACAGTTTGACCAAATTAAAACTTAATTTTAGCATGGAACTACTAGGGATATGAGCCTGCAAGGTACTGAATGTTTATTCTAAAGGACTATGCAACCTCTTTGATTAAGTCAAAAAGAAAATCATAGTTTATTGCAACACTAGTCTGTTCTGGATTGTAGTTTGATTTCCTGTTAAATTTATTCAGTTTATCTCCCTTTGGCATATTCAACACAATTTGGCAAAGGAGTAGAAATAAACTAATTTCCTTCAGAATTCAGGGCCAAGAGTGAGGGGGGAAGTAGGCGTTGTGGAACAGGGAGGTTCCTATAATTTACTGTAAGTTATCAATAAACAGCTTCATATTTTCAATTTATTATATTGTAAAATGAATTCTGAGCTGTCATTTGTTGTATTTTCATAAAAGCACTCAGATTTATAGGATTAGACTGCATATGCATCTGTATTTCATTGACCAAGTCATTCCAGTAGAAAGATACAAGAGACAGTTCCATGTTTAAAGTTCTCAGTAGTCAAACATCTACATTAACAAAGGGATAGCTGAAATAAAACCTCACCAGAATATCCTTCAACCTATAATTATAAGGATGCACTTCCAGATTACGAAGTATTCTTTAATGATCTTCGAGAGGAAAGTGTAGGTAATATTGTGGACTGCTACTATTACACTGCAAGTATGGGCAGCACATACAAAAGAGGGTTGTGCTTAACTGGAAATCACTAAATATCTAGCAAATAGAACACTAGGTACTCAACAAATTTCAGCATCTGGATACCATGACATAACTTGCATACAATGTAATTTGTGCGAGAATGTAGCAGAGGTGTTTTATCCTCTCATTTTTGGTGGGGGTTGTGTGTTTGGGATAGGAACAGCTTCTTTGAATACAAAGTACTCACACAAGTAACATTGTTGTTCTATGGATGGTCTACTTCAGTATATTCTGTTATTAAAATAGTTATACATTTCTGTATGGGTGTATAGGTGTCTGTAGCAAGGTTTTGGTAGCAGGGTTGGCTTTTGTGGGAAGAGGTCAGGTGCTGCCCCATGATGGACACAGCTGGCTCAAGCCAGCTCTGCAATGGGCCCACTACAGGCCAAATGTGAGCCCATCAGCCAAGCCTGTGGTGCCTCTGAAAACATATCTGAGAGGGGAAAAAAGAAAAAAAGGAGGAGAGAACAAAAAGAGCAAGAAACAGGAGAGGTATCACCAAGGTCAGAGAGAGGAAGAGGAGGTGCTCCATGGTGCCAGAGCTGGTATGTCCTGCAGCCTGTGGAAGAACCCATGCCAGCCAAAGTATTCACTGCAGCCCATAAAGAACCCCACACCAGAGCAGATGGAAGGAACTGCAGCCTGTGGAGAGCCCACAATGGAGCAGAGCAGAGTTTTTCTGACAGAACTGCAGCCCATTGAAAACCCCACAATGTAGCAGATTTTCATGGTGTGGACTGCACCCCACGGAGAGCCCACACCAGGGCAGGTTTTTCCTCCTGCAGGACAGCAGCACATGGGGAGAGCCCATGCTGGAGCAGGGGAAGAGCAAGAGAGGGAAGGAGGAGCAGAGAGAAACTGCTATGTACAGACCATACCCCCCAACAATTCCCCACCCTCCCACAGTGCGGCTCAGGGGAGTAGAGGAGTCTGGAGTGAAGGAGTAAAGTTAGGCCTGGGAAATAGGAGAGGAAAGGTATTTTGATGTTTGTCTTTGTTTCTCACTACCTGAATCTATTTTAATTGACAATAATTTTCCCCCCACTTGAGTCTTTTTTTCCCCACAGCGGTAATCACGAACAATCTCCCTGTCTTTATTTTGACCCACAAGCTTTCTCATCCTGTTTTCCCCCCTTGCCCTGCTGAGGAGGGGAATCTTACTTCCCTCCATACAACACAAATACATTTATTCTTAATTTAAGGTAAGTGCTTGTGGATTTGTTTTCTGAAACCTTACACGCTTAGAGACAGAACTTATCTTATAAACAAGGAGTAGTTATATTTAGGAAAGAGACCTCAGTTCAGAAAAAACATTTAACATGCATAAATACAACACTACTAAGCAAAGGGCTTAGACTATTTCACACAGCTGTAATTTGGCAGCTCATCCTTCAGCAAACACTTCCGAGCGAGCACCTTCAACCTTTCAGCAAAACAATTGCCATTGATTGCAGCAATTTCTTGAAGGTGTATACCTATATCCAGGTTTTTTATACACTGTTTTCAGCTTTACAGGGCAGAATAGGGCTGTAAACTTTCTCTGGTTCCCATCCTCTTTCCTACTCTCAATCCAGGTTAAATTGCGACTGGCATTTATGGGCGATGTTTTTCCAACACTTCCTCCTCTAAACTGTATCTACCAAAGAGAGATTACTTTGGCTGCTTTATTACCTGCTTTTATGGAAAACCTTGCCATGTCAACAAAACAGGACAAATGGAATGGATATTGTTCTCAGATGTAGAAGTTTAATATTACAGGAAAAAATCTCTACCAAAGGAAAAACACAAGAACAGAAGTGCCAAAACCAAAGACAGTCAGAAGCTATTTATCCCAGTGGCTGTTTCTTTACAGCAAGATGACACATCACCAAAAAAAAAAAAAAAAAAGAAATGTAAGTTCTAGAAGAAAAACTGGTTGGCAATAGAAGCTGCTCAAGAATAGACCAATTTAAACTGAAGAATAACTGCAAGATGAAAAGTCAGTACCTCAGAACAGCTATGTTGATTTGTGTAGAGGAAGAAATTAAAGGTTTAACTTTTCAGCTTTTCCACTGTTTCCTTAAAAGTTACATGAAAAAATACCCTGCACAGACACCAGGAAGCCTTGGTATAACACTCACTGAAAGAAGAGAAAGAAATTCTTTACTTCCTTAAGATGAAGATTTGTACATTCTTACAACAAACCGCATTTATCTAAAATTTTTTGGAGAAAGCATAGAATAAAGCAGCAAAAGTTCCACAGAGTTAAACTGAGACAGGGCTTTTTTTTTTTTTTTCTTTTTTTTTTAAAATGAAGCTGACCCTTGAAACTTGATTTTGTTTTTTAATTTATTCACCTATTTGCTTCTAAATCTGTTAGTTTAGAGGGCTGTTCAAAACAGAATGGATTTGCTACTCAGAGAGGGGAACTAGTTTGGACAAAACTACCTAGCAACCCAGCAGTAGATTAGAAATACAACTTAGACCAGAAATAGAAGTTTTCAGGATTCTGTTCCTCAGTTTCCACATTTAGAAATTGTTTAATATCTTCCTTGCAAAGAGATTTAATATCTACCACCAAAACCACAATAAAGGTCTATTGACACTACCATGATTAGCACTCTGGAGAAAGAAGTGGATTTTAGCCCCATATACAGTACCCAAACCTTTGATCCCTGTAGCAGAAATAATGAAGTAGAGTACCTAGGCTAGATGCCAAAACACTTAGCTTTGGAATACTCCTTGCCTCCACATGACCTAGATAGGTCATTTGAATGATTCAAATGATTCAAGAGTCTACATATGAGACATCAGCATTAAATCACTCTCCTGCATGGCTGAAGTCAGGGAACTCTTTTCTACAGTGATTGTTGGGACATTCCAGGAGTTACTTAGGACTTTGCCTGAAGTTACCACATGGTTCCTTGTTAATATGTGGGAAAAAGACATAGGCCTGCCAAAGGTATTTAATGAACACTACATATTGAAATAAACCCATAAAAGATGCTCTAGCATTGAACGCCATGATGGTTTGTATTATCAAGTAACAACATGTTGGTGCTAGGTATTACTTTCATCTCAGTAAAACAGGTATACAAAGAAGATTTTTTTTTTTTAACATGCCTTTAAAGGACAACTGATGGAGCTAAAAGTGAGTCTGAAACTGTGTACAAAGCCCACAGCTATATATTATTAAGGACACGTTAAATCACAGATTATTCTTGAGAGAGCTGAAAGTCATATTTCTGCCAGCTTCTTGTCTTCTGTCATTTCTGATTACCGATGCAATACATGTCAATGTTGAGTAATGACTGTTGAAGTCTTCATGCTTGATGGCTTAGGATGTCATAATGAAAGTACAAGCTTTATTAATCCTCTCATCAATAGAAGCCACAGGGTGTCTGTCACACTTCATTTGTGTGTGCCAAGAGTAAATAAACTGCAGCAAATGAAAACTGTGTTTATAAATATGGACAGATGTCAAGTGGTTTACATAGTTACCCGTGCTGGTACTTCCTATTAAAGGTTTCCAGGCTTTATAAGAAGCTGACAAAGCCATACTTGAAGATATCTATATTTACATAGATTTTTTTATTGTGTTGTATACAAATGAAATAAAAATACTATTAAATTAATGGCCAAGTAGGAAGAAATTAATATCTCAATCTGTCTCAACATTTACAAGTTATCTAGCCGACAACTGGCTGATAGGGCAAATTATAACATTTGAGAATCTTAATTATTTTCAACAACAGGCACAATATGTAGACCCACCTATGAGTTAAAAAACCCAAGCATTTTCTTGATTTTAGGCATTCAAGTGAGAGATGGAAGATATTCTGTTCAGAAATGCATTATGCAAGTTCATACCAAGTATTTTACTTGGCAAGTGATAGTTACCACTATTTTAACAGTACTGAAGAAAGTTCATTGAGATAGCAGATTATACTGAAAGGCGAATTATGATTAGCTTACTTTACACATGGGAAGTTCAAGGCAAGGGGAGATGATAGTTGCTCGTATCCGTGTGTTTTGCTCATGGCTCAGTTTCTTGATTTGTAGCCTAATGACCTTGCAAAAGCTTGTAGAAATCACTATGGTCTTCACAATAACAAATGATTTGGTGATAAAACCAGAAATCAAAATTGAATGTAACTGAATATTGTAAGGTAAGGCACATAGCAAAAGATAACTGCAGTTTAATCTACACAATGATGCCTGAACATTACCACTCAAAAAAATGAGACTCAGGAGTGAGAATACACAGTTCTACTGAAAAAAGTGATCTCGATAATGGTCAAAAAGCAAACCAAACACTATTCACTGACACTATTTACAAAGGAACAGAGCACAAAAGAGGAGATGCAATAACACCATCATACAAACCCATGGAACACTTTCATTCTACCTGCTGTGGCAGCTCTGATTCTCTCATGAAAAACAAATAGTGAAAATGAAGAAGCTACAAAGAATAATGACATGGATGATCAGTGATAGGAAATGATTGCCATGCAATGAAAAATGAAATAAAATAGGACATTTGAGCCTGAGAAGAAGTGACTGACAGAGGAGCATGACACAGATTTCTTAAAAAAAACCCCATAAATAGTCTTGGAAAAGGTTGTAAAGATTATTTGTTCCCCCCCGCCCCCAAGTATAAGAACAAACCCAGAAGGCTATAGATGCTGAAAGCTTAGATAGGTTCAAAAAATTTTTCAAGCAAACACTGAAGTGTAACCCATCCAGACCTAACATAAAAATTAAAATATGAAAATCTGCTATCCACAGTCTCTAGAGACCAGGAACATATTTGGAAAGAATCAGTGTATCCTATCCCCATTCTTATATTTTTTCACTGGGAAATCATTGATAGCACCTGCCTGAGAAAGACCAGTGGGCTAGGGGAATGTTTAGTTTAAACAAGTAAGATTATTCTTATATTTTTACATGCATTAAAATTTAGATTCTTTCTGCAGGTTTCTTTACTGTTAAGGGGGATTATTAAAAAAAAAGTGTTATAACTCTTTCCAGACAAATTCTCCCTAATAATTGAATTCCAAAAATTCTCTCAAAATCACTTGGGACAACAGTTTAACATAACCCAAGTTCAACAACAATCACTTGAAGAAAACATGTTATTGGGGTATCTTTGTGTATGCAGAGCTAGATTCAAAATCTAGACTGAACATAGCACAATGCTGGGAAAACATTTCTTCATCCACCAAAGAATCAAGTCTTTATTCTCTTTCATAAATGTTTTTTCCTTTGTTTATGCAGAAGTATGCTTCTTCTGTTTTAGGTTAAAAAAGGTAAAAAGGGCTCTGGTTTTATAATAAATACAGTTCATTGCGGCTGTCTCATCTCTCAGGAAACTCGTGGAGCATATAGCCTTGTACCCTTCAGTTCTTATATCCACAAAAGCAATGAGGAAAAGACAGCACAAACAATAATGACAAGATCACTTACAATAACACAGCCTACAATGTCTCAAAACAGTTGTTTCCTCTACTGATATCAAAATGGAACATGGCAGCAACCTTAAAACTGGTATTCTAGCATTCAAAATCAAAACAAAGAGCTTTAATACACATTAGATGTCTCCACATTACTGACTTATTTTTCTTGGTTGAAAAACAAGGCAGAGAAGGCTGGCAAAGAAAAACATAATAGTGAAGAACAGGAAGAGGAGAAGTGGAATGACAGAGAAAAGACAAAAAATATGGAAGATGGAAGGCAGCTTTGCAGAATGGATCAATATGACCTCATGAAATCAGAGAGTCCTGTCGTGTTAAGTTAAAGTCCAAGTGCTCAGTCTACAATTTGCTAGAGAAATCAGGACATAGTGAAAGGGAACCTTGGCAGACCAAGGAGGGAGGTAATTCTGTGGCTGTCTGACAGAAACTATGGCACCTGTTACTGTGACAGGGCATAAACTGTACTGTAAAGCAGCCCTGTAGTTTCTTTGGGCTAGAGCTCTGCCCAAGACTCCAGTTAGTTAGTATATGCAAAATGCTCCTCATGGAGAAAGGCAGGCTGCAAACAGAAACGTATTTGCCAGAAGCTCAGACTAAATCATATGACATTTAATATCGCTGTATTTTTCCTCTGCAGTGACCACATGTATTCTTAGCCAAAAGAATGAGAAGCAATCACTGATAGTTTGCAAAATACCATTGATATACCTCCAGCCACAATAAAGCTGTATGTGAAGTAATTGAAAAAATAAAATGTTATCTTAAATGAATAAAGATACACTACATAAAAATAATACCTGTGTGAACACACATTCTATTAAACTTGGGAATGCCATATCAAATCATGGCTCAAATCCTAGTCTTATTTATTGGCAATACAACATTGTTTTGTTGATCCGATCAATATACTCCAGTGAGACTTTGTCTTACTGTCCAGTATCTCCAGTGAAACTCAAGAAAGTGTTGTCAGGTGCAAGCCTTAGAATTTTTTGTAAGCTGTACTGAGATTGCAAGGCCTCCTAACAGAGGCTTCTCAGGTGTGCTTTGTCTGAACTTTATTTCACCTGCCTCCTGCAGCTTTGTTTCACCTGGTTTAGCTGTAACAGCAATTTTTCTAATTGAGCAGGTGTCTACCACTAATTTGTTTTACATTTATCTTTGTATGGTATCACCATGTTTTTTGAATCCTAACTTTATGATGTATAAGAAATACACGCCTGGTATGATAACAGAGGCCTTGAGGTCTGGAGATACACAAGGAAGCATAGAGGAATACAAGCACAGGATGACTGTAAGCGAGGCACAGGCTTGACACTGGAGGCCCAACAGCTAGAAACAACTCACATCAGTGGTTAAAGAAACACAGAACTGGAAAAAAATGGGTTTGGGGTAATAAAGAGAGCAAATGGCATCTAAAAGGCATCATATATAGTAAATTTGGATATAACATCGTGCTGCAGACCAACAAGGAAAGAGCAAGGGAAAAAAGTGTGTTAGCAAGTGTATAAAAAGGTGTATGTATATAAAGACTGATAAAAAAAAATCATCAACACCATATTACTCTCAGTGAAGGACTCCAGATACCAATGACTCGCTCTGACAGCTCCACTACCAACACCAGAATGAAACTGCTGAGCTTAGGACCCAGAGGAGCAGGGCAAGGGTGCACATAATATTAGGAGAAGGGGTAGAAAGTCAAAATTGTTATACATGCATTTTGTAAGTGCATTAGCATTGAGACTTTTTTCCTGCATAGACATATTCTTTCCCTTTCTACAATAGGGAGACCCAGACTAATAATGTTTACACTGTGAAAATTTCAGTTACACTAAAGAGAAATTCTTGACTTCATATATAATGTGTTTCCCTTTGCCCCTAAACAAGATTTTGAGTGTAACAGCTTAAATGAAGTGAATAGTTTAGGAAATCACAAACAGAAGGAAGCATAGGCATGCTCTTTGTACAGCAGTTAACAATTTTGATTAGCTGCTCAGAGCACCAGTTGCAAACTACCCTCATGATATCTCATATTTCAGAACCATTTATTTCACAATTAGCCTCAGCAGCACCTAATTAACTCCTGCTGTAGATATCTACTAAAGAGTCAACAGCTATTTAAAAGTTTATATCAATTTTATATTCTGGCATCTCAAGAAAAATAGACATACATTTTTACTGGAATGAACTTAGAATTAGCAATTAATTCAGGAAATCTGACACAATAAATGAGCTTTCTGCATCATCATTAATATAAATCAGACCTTTATAATATACCAAGTGATAGCTCCTTCTATAAACATATTGAAGTAAAACTTTTAAAATATTCTATGAAGTTTTGTTTAAAGTGACTGCTGTTGGCATAAATATTAAATAGTTATATTTCATAAGTCAAATAAAAAGATTTTAGCTTGTTTAGAAACAAGGAAATAACAACTGTTAAAATATTTTTAATCTTATGGTAATGATACAGAAAAGATTAGGGAAAACCAATAAAAACATTTGCAGTCAAGCTTTCGTTTTAACAGTTTCTCTTGCATTCCTTCCCTTTATTCACATTCATCCTGTGTCTGCGAGATATTAAAACCTGTATTTCTTACGTCTTTAAGGAGGAGGGAAGAAACCACAAAACACCAAAACCCACTAAATATTGCATTCCTTTTAAGAAAAAAAAAAAATATCTAGTTTGGGTGACTTTTGCTACTGTTGTTGTGGGGGTTTTTTTCCAACCATCAAAAATTCTGCTACAGATCTTCTCAGTCTTTTCCTAAAACACAACTATGTTGTATTTTATGCCAGGCTCAGAATCTCAGACTGCATAACTTCTGATCCTTTGTATTCAGCAGATAATAGGAAAAAAAGGCTCCTTTATAACACCTCCTTAGCAGATTTTTTTTTTTTATATACAATACATACAAATGCTCAGCAACCTCTACAGTTGTTATACTTCAAATCTGTTATTTCCTTACTTTAAATGCAGACATTCAGAACTAAAAATATGCTATTTTGGACACAAATGGCTATCTTACATTAGTCACAAATCAGAAGCTACTTTTTAACCACAGCTATTCACAAACACTCATAAGCTTTGCATCTTCCAGGTGGTAGTCTCTCTGCCAAAGTAATGATATTTTTAATCCTTTTGATTTATTGATTGCTCTGGTTGCCCTAAGATTAACAAAATGCTAGACAAAACTTTAATAACATGACAGAATATCTTCTTTCATGTATTTTTAAATGTATATGAAAAGACTTACCACACCAGGAAGCAGGAAAGGCAGAGCTGCTCCATGAGAGGGGACAGAGCCAGGATCTGCAGGCAACCCATGGGGCCTGAGCAGGGCAGGCATCACGGCAAGCTGCCAACAGTTCACCAACAGCCCTGGGCACAGCAAGGGGACGGAGCAGTTGAAGTAGCCTGGTCAGGAGCAGCAGGAGTTGGGGTTGCAACATAGGTCTGAAGTCAACCCAGAACATGGTAGCTTGAGACAAGGATGAAGACAAACCTACCTACACTCTAGGTCTAGGAAAGACTGAGTACCCAAGCACAAATGGAGCTCCTGGCAGAGGGTGGGGCCCAGGTGAGGCTCTTCAAGGCAATGAAGGCCAATTAGTGACCTCAGTGCCCTGATGTTGACTCAAGGGCTAAAACCACTTTCACCTGTAATTATATTTTTGTATTTCCTTTTTTTGTTTGCTTTTAACAAGAATGAACAATATATCTTCTCCTCACAAAAGAACTTCTGCATTAATAGAAATTATGTTCATGAATCAAAATGAAAACTCAGAATTATCAAGAAAAAGATCATACTAAATCTTTAGTAAATAGCAATGTGAAATCATTACTTACAAAAGCATTCCCAATAAAGCATTATGATTACATCTTAAAAGCATTTTAACTGTGATATTTTAATTCAAATATACTCTAAAAATTGGATAGATATTTCCAAGTTCCACTATAAACACACTAGTGCTATAAATCACTTATTTCTTTAGTTGTTAACTGTAGATGTTCAAATAGTTTTTTGGGGAATCATACATCTACCATCTACTTTTTTCTAAATGTCTGGAAAAGAAGAGTGTTTCAAAATAACCCAAGCTGAGAGAGACTTAGACATTTATTTTAGAAAAATATTTTCCCCATTTTTGTGAACAAGGTACAGAAAGGTTTAGCGTACTGACCTAGCCAGTGAGGACTTGATGATATGGGACTTAGTACTATTTTTTGTCTCTACTGGCTGGACCTTGACACGTTACTTTCTGTTTCCTAATCTGTAAAATGGTAGAAATGGCACTAACGCTACTGTAAAAGCCATTAAAATGTTCTCATAAACTTCCATACTGGATGTACATATAGTAATTATAACCTTAAATATAGATAATAACATTCTAGACCTACTGAAAGCAGTAACAAGTGTTCCACTAACTTAAACTAAAGCCAGAATTTCACTTATAATAAGCTCTTCCATTATCAAATTCAGAAAAATACATATGTTTGTATATAGATTCATCTGGACTAGATATAGTCCTGTCTTAATATTAAATCAGTCATAATACAAGCCTATGAAAATACAAGAGAAATTTAACTGAAAATTATGTACAGTAGTAATTAGTTCAAAATGTCATTTATAGATGATATCTTTTTTCTTTAGTTAATATAAATATGCTGATAGACATTTCTTCATGCAGACCAAATAGCCAGAAGATACTAATTTTGCACAAAGACAAGAATAATGATGCTATTGCACAATGCGTCATGTTCCTCATAACACTGAACAACTCCTCTTTGTCACTGGGTCTCTGTTAGTGAAACATAAGGACTCCAGTGAACACTTGTGAACAACTAAGAGGGAATTTTACTGCAAATTAGGATCTTTCTCCCAAAAGCTAATTTATACGAGCTATACTTTCTGCCTTCAAACTGTTCTCATGAAGAAGCCATGAACTTAGAGCAGTGATTTATATGGGACTTTCAACATGAGAAAACTGTTCAAAAGAATATATATAATTTAATTAGGATGCTGATATCCTTTTCTCATCTTAAAAAGAACAAAATGAGAAAGATTTCTAGATAGGCATTAAAATGATGCGATTTTCACATAGGTATTATTATATTTTTCCAGGAATTCTGAGTACTACAGGATATTGCATCTTCAGGGCAACATTAATGAGAATCCATAGCTGAAGACTAGAGTAAATCCATATATGTGCATATCTAGTGTGTTAGTCAGGGAGAAGCATGGTTTCTAAGACTATAATTTATATTATTTTCCCGCTCCCTGAGTCTAGCTAAGGCTATTCATTTGTTCATTGGTGTAACAGAGGGAATGGAATCATAGACCCCTCCCTACTTCCTTTTCTGAGAGAGAAAAATGTCTGTTTTCATGCTTCTGGTAAATACATAGACAACAGTTCTTTCTGAACACCAAGAAAAGAACTTAAATCAGCACTGACTTTGTGATAGTCAGCTTTTCATTGACCTGTGATTTAATAGGAGCTGATGTTGTGTATGTTTGTCTTTCAGAAAGTCAGTTCTTTTCCAGATCTTTGTAACCAATCTAAATTTAATGGCTCCCTGCATATTCTTTTTATCCAGCATGTTACATGTAAGATTTGTGTTTTCCTGCCTTCCAGCCATATTGTAATTAATAAAAGTTCAAATTAGATATGTCTCTAATTTCAAAGGCAAGCTACATTTCAGGACAGAGTCTTTTCAGATTAGCTGATCCAATGAAAATATTTTTAGAAAGAATGGATGGTTTGATAATAAATTTGAAACACATTTTCAATTTTCTGTCCTGTCACTGATCAATTACATGACCATACTAGAACGATGTTATTTTCTACATCTTACTTAATCGCATGTCTGAAATGGAAATAATAATACTTCCTTATCTCTTAGAATAAAGGGATAGTAGATAATTAACACTGGTGAAGCTTTCAAATGCCATAGCTAGGATGCAAGATCAGTCTAGATTTCTTGCTTTCAATAAGAAATTCAGCAGGCCTGTCTATATCATTCCATTGAACTGGAAGCAAACTAACCATACAAATGCATTAGCAGAGTCTTAATTAGCTAAGGTATCTCACTAGGTTGATTCAACTATACTTGTACAAACATATTTTTGTTTGTATTACAAATATTTCTGTATTTTGTGTTTTATAAGAACACAGATTCAGGGATCTCTGTATCACGTACTGCACTCCTATGCTAGATATGTCCATTAATTTCTGTAGGACTTTCAACATGTAGAGTGATAGGAGTAATGAAAATATATTCAGAATTCACAGTTCCCATACTATTACATATTTAAATAATTTTAGTCTAAATTAATTTGCTATGATACCAGCAATAAGAGCAAGGACGCTTATCTACACCATATCCTACTGGAGAATGCAGTTTGCAGTGAGAACCTTATAAGATTTCCACTGAATTCAGTGAGTGCAAGATCACATTTTATATGCATGATATCTGCACAATACAGATATCTGTAGTGTAAACATGAATGTATGGAGAAGGAGGCATTTCAAGCACTTCATGCTATTGTTTTTTTACAGAGGATTGTGGTGGGTTGACCCTGGCTGGATGCCAGGTGCCCACCAAAGCTGCTCTATCACTCCCCTCCTCAGCTGGACAGGGGAAAGAAAATAAAACGAAAGGCTCATGGGTCGAGATAAGGACAGGGAGATCACTCTGCAATTACCGTCACGGGCAAAACAGACTCGACCTGGGGAAAAAATTTAATTTATTACCAGTCAAATCAGAGTAGGATAATGAGAAATAAAATCAAATCTTAAAAACACCTTCCCCCAACCCCTCCCTTCTTCCCGGGCTTAACTTTACTCCTAATTTTCTCTACCTCTCTACCAGTTGTTTGTCTCACATATTCTCACTCCTCTCTCCGGCTGCAATTGCTGTTGCACAGTAACTTTTTCCCTTTCTTAAATATGTTATCACAGAGGCGCTACCACCGTTGCTGATGGGCTCGGTCTCGGCCAGTGGAGGGTCCGACTTGGAGCTGGCTGGCGTTGGCTCTATTGGACATAGGGGAAACTTCTAGCAGCATCTCACAGAAGCCACCCCTGTAGCCCCCACCGCTACCAAAACTTTGCCATGCAAACCCAATACGAGGATTATCTTTGGTATAATGCTAGAGAGGGTACAGTACACAACATGGAGTAATTTATATCAAATTGCAGCATGACCATGAGTAAGTTCCACACAGTAGGCTCCTATGTAAGCTCTAATCTTAAGAACCTACCAGGATACAGGAAAAAGCTAATTAGAAAGATTGGTGTTTGTCAAACTGTGTCCAAATGAATAAAAGAACGTTAAGACACTGTATGCAACAAGAAGTAAGACAGTATAACAAGAAAGCTAGCTGATGTGTGCTTTAAACTAAAATAAAAGCAAATATGCTAATTTACATATGAATGCTGAGGACTGTGTTTGGTTACACTCCAGATGTTTCTGTTTTTCAGATTCAGCAGCAGAAGTCCCTGTTGCAAATGTCTCTATAACCAGCAGCACATTACCACTCCCAAAACAACGTATATCTTGGTCATGATATCATAGTGTGGAAATGGAGAGTTTTTATTAGCACTCACTCCTCTTCCTAGATCTGTGCAAGCAAACATGGAGAACCAAAAAGGGAAAACTAAACAACATTTCACAGTTTCTTCTGCTGTGCATGATCATGCAAATAATGAGCTATGGCTAGCATTTACTTCACTTACAATAATCATCTTACTGTAAATAGATTAAGGGAAAAAAAGTTTTATTTTAATATTCACTTACATTTAAATGCAATTTCTGTGTGCCTGTTCTCTGGTTATGGCTTTAGTCCAGGTGTAAGATTACAGAGTACTCCATCCTGATTTTGCTTCTATGTTCAAAAGTAATATAAATAATATTAATGGTAGTAGAATGAAAACTGTCCACTGTCCTGACATATTTCCTTTAATTTATATTGAGAAGCTAGAATTAAGGAATATCTTATTTTCAGTGTGTCATGGTAAAAACAAACAAACAAACAAACAAACAAACCACCTCCACCCCCCGGTAAATAATACGTTAATTCATTAATCTTTAAATCTGGACTGTCAAAATCACAGCATCTAATGCTAATTCTTAAATAATGTCCAGTGATGATGGGTGAGATTTTGGATCCTGTTTTGTTCTGCAGTTTGTTACAATGCTATAAAGGGGCTCTACTATTTGTAGAATGAGTATGATGAAAGGGCCATTAATGAGATTTGTTCATCTTTTGGTGATAAAAGGAATTCTGGGCAGGCTGCTGCAAATAATGCTTACCTGCAGTCTTGGAATATTTTAGCAGACAAGGTTAGTGAAGAAGTTAAGAAATATATTTACATATGAAAATTCCTGCATAAATTTCTATGTAACAGTCCATGTACCAAGATGAGTGGTGAGGATGATCACTGACAAGCAAGTGAAAGAAAACACAGGAAACGGGCATAGCGGAGGATTACTATTACTACTATACTACTAGGTGAAATTAGCTTCAACAACAGTGCTGTAGAATTAAAAATACTGTACGGCACTGTAATGACATTCCTGTGCACCATACTGAAATAAGAAAATTCTACTTGCACTTTCATTGGTTGACTTTTGTTTTAAATAAAATCCCTCTCTCACTGCTGTAGTCCTCAGTGAAAGTCTATGGCAGTTAATAGGAGTCCTTTCATTCATTTCAGAATCTTTGGGCAGGCTTTATAAAACCAGTAAGTGTAGATTAGAACTGTGTTAATTTGCAGTCCAAATACAGATAGGATACAGAGGCTGTTCTAAATTTTTCTTCCTATACAGACAGGTAAGAATGATGCAGCTGTTCCACCAGTTTACCAACCAGCAGATTTGAGCCAACACGCTAGATCAGGAAAATACACTGTTAGATACAAGACATTTGCATATTTCTTCCCTGTCTGTACAATAGCGGAATGAAGACAGTGTAGTCCTGTATCACAGTGCATGCACAAGACAAGAATTTAACCTCTCAGAGAGGAAGTAAAACTCAAAAGAGTATTTGTGTCAGTAGTATATACAAGCATCAAAATTAAAGCTACAGTCCCACTGCACTTTCTGCAAGCTGGTTGTGGAATTTAGTGAAATTCTGAAATGGACATATTTACATAGCATATATAGTTTTATAATTTTTTCCCTGAAGGAAAACAAGGGAATTCTACAGAGCTCTCTAGACCAATAATCTCATGGCATTTTACACGTGTTCATTTCACAGAAGTGACTCCTCTGCAATGTTAAGCAGAGATCTAGTCAAGTAAATGCTTAATTTGGTATAGAGTGTTCTTTAAATAGTAAGAGTTATTTTAGCCCGATGGGAATATTTCCATACACTTCAAAGGAAACAGAAAAGGAGCTCCAAAGCAGGTAGGGGAAATGGAACTCACAGGATAAATAGAGCTCTTGTTTTGAAGTAGGTAGAAAAGGACAAGTGTATGAATATACTTTTCTTTTACATTTACTATTTTTAGTTTATTTCCACTTATAAATCAAGTTATGTTGTAATGCTATCTTTAGTTGAATCAATATTTACTAAAATAAATCTCCACATACTCTTCTACTACTCCATCAACTTTTCCCTATAAACTACATCTTTATTAATTAAAGTAAGCAAGTTACTGAAATACCATTTATAGGCAACTGCTACTAAAATTAAACACATATACCAGGGAGAGGTTCCTCTTATTTTTGTGTTTTCTGCATTTACCCAGCTCAGTGTTATTCACTCTGATGTAATAAATGAAATCTTGAAAAATGAAGCACTCTGTTAAGTCATATTTCTTATGGTGAAAAATCTATAAAGCACACCCTAAAGAACGTGATTACAAGGCTAGATACAACGTCATTTCCAAAGAGGACAACAGGAAAGCTCTGTCCAGAAATAGCATACTGTATGATGGAACCAGTGCATCTAAAGACAGAAGCAGAAATAGACCTAGGTGTCTTACTGCTACACGACAAAAATGTGTATCGCCTACAGCCCTGAAATTAGCCGCTGTCTGACATGAATCTGTTTGAGGTTTTAAAATCTGTAGAACAGATACTCAAGCAATCCCTGGAATTATCACAGTCATCTCTTCTCAGAATAACATTGTACCAGATCTTTATTCACTACAGAAAGGCAGAGGCAGTCCCTCTGGCCATCTTTCACATGAAGGGTGATGTAAGCATGTTAAGTTGAAAAGAGGATTGAAGAAACATGGATCCCAGCTGGAGGTAATAGCTGGCCAGTACTGTACAATAAGAAATTTAGAACTGAGAAAAGGTGGGGCTAAGATAACTCGCTTACTTGTGCACTGGTAATTCCCTTTGGTTAAATTACTCAGATTTTCCTTCGCAGAGGATAATTCCCTTGACATTGCCAAAGGAGTGTAGCCGTTTCTCTCAGTCTGAGAATTTTAACCAAAAGCAGACAGTACCCAGAAGATTGCTGTTCTAATGATCTCTATTGTCATGCCTACATCCCTGGATGCAATGTGTTTATTTATATACTCTGGATAGTGCTGTATCTGTTCATTACAAAATTCACTTTTCTTCCAGTCCCTTGTCTTGATCGGTCAGGGTACGTTCTGCCTCTTTTTTCAAGACATTTGTAGATGCTGAGGCTCAAAAACATACTGGCATCCTCCTAGGAAAGACACTTTTTTTCTGTAGACAGATTTGCCACTGTGTTACAAGCAATGTATGTTGCATTTTACTAAATGTATAATTTCTGAACTAACCATTTCTAATCTTGTGCTCCCCTAAAACCAGAGAAAGGTAATTTAATCAGCTCTAAGAAATCTTAATAGAATACTAAATAATTTTCTTCCCTTTCCTTAGACTTTACTTCTCCTTTCCTTCTGTACCAAACACTTGAGAAGATTTTAACTTAGCCTTCTCATTTTTTTCTATGTCCTTTTCCACCCTAGTGATCAAAATTTTTTTTCTCCTTTTACCTCCCTACATACACACACACGTCCAGTACTTTATATGGGCTGAACTGTCCACAGGGCCACACTAGTGAGAATATCTGTGTCCAGATTTTAAATATGAACAAGTAAAAATCTAGCTAATTTTTGTGCCTTACTAGGGTATTTTGTGTGATATTGAGTAGCAGAATACCTGTAACTGTATATATGATAAACATACATATTGTTTCATGTATTTATTGTTTCAAATATTTTTATTTCTGCAGTCTAAGTAAATTTTAAAATAAATTTGTGAAGGAATTTGAGTTCTGAAACAAGAATTTTGAACTAGGAATTAATTTCATAACAGAAGTTCAAGTTTGCTATTTTACTTAATTTTTTTTTAATTAATTGATATAATCTGTTCTATTGGTGCTGTTTTTCTATCTTGCTGTTTTGGTCACCTGATATAGCTGGCAAAATCAGATGCCTAATACTGGATAGTATATAAAAATATCTGTAATATTATTTATTAATTCCAGTGTGGTAGGGATTAAAAGTTCTAGCTCTATTGCACTGGAGGCTTCATAAACATATTTGCTCATGACTTTACAATATATGTAAATGACATATGAAATAAAAACCCAAAATGCCTAGAAAATATTAATATGGATCTTAAAAAAACCAAAACACACCAAACAGCTTGCAATTCTGTATGTGTAGAAATAACAATGTCTAGATAATGATATGTTTCATTAATAAAAAGAGGGATAAAGAAAAAAGGTGTATTGCTTTAAAAGAAAGATACTGAAAAAGTCTTTGAAAAACATATACATATACATATAAATCTTTGAAAAATAGTAATTACATAATTTTCCCAGAAAATTAAGAACTAGCCAGAATCTGAGGTACTGAAAGGAAAAAATTTGGAACAAAGTTATATAGATTGATTTGTGTTATTTATGCACACCCTATTTAGCAATCACAGAAGTACATATTTAACATTATGTATATGCTTGATTCCATTCAGCTGTACAACTTCAAGCGTATGTGTAAGTCCCTTCAGCATCAATAAAACACAGCGTGTCCCAAAAGATACCCTAAGTGTTTGTTGAACCAAACAAAAAATTCAGATTGTGCAAATGTCACGTGGTCAGCATCAGAATAAAATCTACTGAACCAAGATACATTTGGAAAAAATACAGAAATACAAAGGGAATAGTAAAATATGGGAATAATGTACCTGTTCTACAAACTTCTTGTTGGTGGGCTTTTCTTCCCCATATCAAAGGGTCTCTATGCAAACACAAGGGAAAACTTGCAAGAATAATTCTTTATTTGCAGGCTTTAGAAGATGTTGGGCAGCTAGAATAGTGAATAATTACCTACTAGACTCTTCATAACTACCTAAACAAGCTACATACCTAACTCCTCTTGGATCCCAACTAATCTATCAGAAACATGTTTCCATTTTGGAAGGCCCACATAATCAGTTGTTCAGCCATTTCTGTTTTACAGGGGTAGGCATTTTCTTCTGATAAGCATAAAAAGCCATAAATACTCGTCTTCTGATTAAGCTTTAGTCATCTTTATTCTTAGAGATATACTCAGTAAGAGATAAAATTTTTTGTCTTTGTTGTGTTTCATTTGGTGGTTTTCTGCCTAAAGACAGTTTTATAAAATGTCTTAGATAACACTAGCTACTTGGGCAGAAATAAAAAGATAATTTTTATTTTATTTTTTTAAAGGGGTGACAAAGGGACTACAGAAAATGATGTGTAAATATTGTGTGTTTCCTTCCAGTATAATATAAATGAATGATAAAAGTTAATTCAGGATCCCTCGAGCTATAAAAAATACCTAAGTATATGCATGTGAATATATAGGGATATATATTTTGTCCTGGAGTTGACTATATTAGAAAATTGCCATTTCAAATCTATTTTCTAGCTAGATTTTACAAAATAAAAATCCTGTGGTTTTTATTCCCTTCTTTTAGAATATCTTAAGTCAGAAATTATTCTACATTCCTGTTCATAACAGAACTCCTGGGAGTTTTCCCTTTCTAAATTCAGCATAACTGGTTGCTAGCAAAAGCCATTCAAAGATCAGAGAGACATACTCAGTCAGCACTACATCAAGCAGTATATTTACTCCTTGAACTGTTTGCAACACCAAAAGTTGGCATGTGTCATACAAGTCACTGTTGTTACATGATGCTACTGATTTCTTTCTCCATCTTGAAAGTAACTTACATAAGAAAACAATATCTAAATGCAGTTTATAATCTTTACACAGTTTAGGAAATGCTGTGGTTTTACTGGGGACTGAGTTAGTATGTAATGACAAAAATCACTGTATTTTTTATCAGTAACAACCTGATATATATACTCATATCAGAAATCTGACATTTAGTTACAATCAGGAACATTGTATCAGTTAAATAAAGTAAGGCAGAGTGAAATTTAAGAAGCAAACACCGAAGTATGAGTCTTTATACTTGTTGGAACATAAATTCCTATCAGATGAGCCTGCATTTTTCAGTACTTTCCCTAAGATTTCTATAACTGTCCTTACAGACATAGGATTATACGTAGCAGAATTTTCTCAGCAAACATTCTTCTAATAATAAACCAAAACATATTTCTAACACTTTGCAACCATTTTGTCTCATTGAAAGAAAGTGCCAAAGAAGAGTTACATATGTTGAAACAAGACTAAATATTTACATAACAAAACCCGGACTTAATTTTAATTCCCTGACCCTGGTTCTTCATTGTTCTGAACCTTAGGCAGCCATTAATACTAGTAGCAAAACCGTAAGCATTTTACCTAAAAAGAATTTATTCTAAAAATGTACTTTGTTTTGCTAAATTGCATGTTCAGATGTGGTAACAAATTATTTTCATTAACTGTTCTTGATGTTAAAGGGGACACTAAAAGCTCCCTGAAAGCTTTATTTGTCAATGGCAAGTCTCAGCTCTATCAATGCAACTTTTCTGTGAGCTAATGGAGCTTTAGACAGTATTAACCCCTCTTGAAGAGTTCTGGTGTATTTTTTTTAATCTGTAGATGTAATAACTTATTTACTGTTGTAACTATTTTGAAGATTAAAGGAAGCTTTTAAAAAACACTTCTCTTTTCAGCAATGAGTGACAGTTAACTAAGCAGACAAGTCAAAAGGAAATCAATAAAGATAACCTAAGGTCAGAAGTGAGAAAGTCAATGCTTGTACACAGTGAAACCAATGTATTGGCTGCAGATGAAGTTCAAAGTAACATTGTAAGCAAACACTGGATTTTGCTTGTGTACTTTCTTCTTTCAAAAATTCATACATGCAGCTTGCCTGATTCACTCAGGAACAGCTGACCTTCACTGAGTAAAATCTACTCAGAAGTGAAAATATGTCCCTAAATCATCAAAGTATTATGGAAATACTTTTTTTTCTGACCTAATTTCCGTTAAAGTTACTGTAAAATAGAGATAAATCTGGTCATATGCAATGAAAAATTAATTTTTGATAATGCCATTCTTGTCTACTGTTCATTTTCAGTCATGAATATCAAGGATGTAAACTGATATTCTTATTAAGAGTGCAGTTTAAATAGAAAAGATATTGGTCAGAAATAGCCTGCATAGAAAAGTTTAGCTAGTTCTACCTTCTCTAAGAGAATAATGAAGGGAAAACTGGTGGAGGCAGAACTGTTAGCGGGAATTTTAATTTATCATACCCTTTAATACAGCCTTGGATATGCTCAGTTTGCCTAAACTCCAAGAAGGTCAAGGACTAAGAATGCATGGATAGTATAGCACCAGATCCCCGTTAATTTACCCCAGATTGAAACAGAATGCATGATTTTACATTTGGAATTGTAGTGACACGATTTTATCCTATTTAGGAAATGGGAGAACAAGCACATATCTGTTTAGAAAAAAGGCATTATTATAACAGCAAAATATATAGATAGTCATAGCCACTGTCTGGCCCTCTTTCGACACAGTACTAAGTGACCTGGGCTGCTTGATATTCTTAGGTGCAAATAAATTGACACCCAAAGGCAAATGTGATATTCCAAAATAAGCCCAACAATAAAGTAAAACATCTGAATCTGAAGTAGTTAACATCACAAAATTCCACACAGAACTACTCCTAATATAGGAACAGAAAGTTGATCAAACAGCAAATTGTTTCTTCACTAATGTGCTTAGCTTAAACAGTGGCGATACAGTTAATATTTCCAAGTCACTGTATATTTGTTAAAAGCAAAATTCTTCAATATCAGTTTATTAAAAATTGATTGGTTGCTGAAGCTCAGGAACAACTGCAGAAAGTGGGTAGCAAAATTTCCCTTGTGGTTTACTGCCTATAAAAAAGTAGTATAATTAAAATAGTCTACTGCTCCACATCACCTGCAAGCGAACAGACTTTTTGGAAAGGTTTTCCTTCTGTTAGTCAAAACAAATTCCCATTTGATATACACTGGTTTTCACACATTTCAGTGGGACAGCCTCTAATTCATACTGATGTGAAAGTACACTTGAATTCCTTATTTGTAAAAATACATGAGGCTGGAAAACCTGAACATTTCCTATCACGCACAATGTGAAGCAAATAAAGAAAGAGATGTCATTCTAATTTACACATATTACCAATGTATTACAACATTGTAAAAGCCATTCTTACTTAAACTTCCATGTTTATTTGGGCAGGCTTAGAATGAGTAAATTTCTTGGATAAGGTTTTTCGTAGCCTTCCATATTGTTGCAAGAAACAAAGTAGGAACTTGCTTCCCTTTGCCAGGCTGATTAAAGGTTTGGCCTTGTTTCATTCTGTTTCAGGTCTTGGTTACATGCCTACAGGGTGACACCCTCAAGCAGATGCATCTTGATGCACTTACAGCATTGAGTGTGCCAGAATTAGTAAGTCAGATGACCGTACTGATTAAATCTGGGAACATGGATGGTTGTCATTGATTTTAACACATCCAGTATTTTATCCAAGGTCTCTATAAGCTGTCAAAAGGCTACAGCCACTGACTCACCAAAGATTAACCTATCTATTAGAAATATGAGCCTACTGTAGATGTCAAAAAAGACAAAACAAGCTGAGTTCAAGAGTTTTCCACAAACTTTGCTTTATATACGCCATGTCTTGTGATTCTCAGACCATTGTGTAAGGTGTCATTCTCTTAGAGAATTATTCTCATTAGTAAATTTCTGAGTATATATTCTTGAAAAGTCTTTTGTAAAGACATTTTTTTTCTAGGAAAAAAAGGGGTATTCCAAAATACCCTTTCAGTGTGCCAGTTTCAGTGACACACTTGAACTAATGTCAAACAGGTTAGCTAGAAGCAGCACAGTTCTACTCAGGAGGGCTAATTTGCTTAAACCAACTAAAGTGTCTTTTACCAACCTAGCAAAACTATCTCTATGTGACACTACGTGGGTGTGAATAAACAGAACTATAAGCAACTTGTAAAATAAAATATTTAAACAGATAAAAAAAACCCCTTGAATTTAGCATCATATTATATCTAGTTTACGCTCAAATTTAAGTTAACCTTTCTGTAATTGGCAATCATAAGTCTCATACTCCAGCAGCTGTTTCCCTTCATCATTTTAGAATTTCAGTCCACTACCAACTAAACAGATTAAAAAAGAAATAATCTCTTGCTGTTATTTCTTGTTCAATTTCAGTCCCATTTTGATTTTTACTCATTCACAGAATGTTTCCTAGACTGTCCTGAAACACATCTTCTAATAAATGCCCTTTTAATATTTTAATATAGTCATCTGAATTCTGAAAATCTTTAACTGTTATTGTTCTGCTTTGTCTTGAAGTTAAAGAACGCTGAATCATATTAATTATAGCTGATTTTGGTAAGGTATTTCTTTCTTGAAATAGTATGTGTTCTTCCACGTAATAAAGATCTCTCAAAAATGTAGGATGACACTATATTTTTCACAGCATCCTAATAGCAACTCCATAAATATAACTGTCAGATATTTCGAAGTGTTGACCAATGCTGTTTAATGTATTCCAGGTTGGCAGTCAAGTTTACTGGGTAGAATATGACTTTGTACTGATACAGTAATTGCTCTGTAAGATTTGTTCAACTCTGCTTTGCTAAAGTACACACCTTAACTGAGCAAATTTAGAGCAGTTCAGAAGGAAAGCTGAATTCATGGCTGAGTGCAGAACGTGCGCTACAGCAGTACACTAGACAACCAGTGCTCTGTCACTTCATTACATAAAGCATCAAAATTTTTAAAAGAAACAAAATGGCAAAGAATGAGAAACATGACATTAATACATACCTTTAAACTGATATTGCCCTTAACAATAGCATTTAGTGCTTCACACCACATACAGAGATTAAAAATGAAGTGGTCAGTCACATTCATTTTGAGGTCAGTAGGATTTTAATTATTCAGTATTTTCCTGCATTAAGATCTAAACTTTATTCTAGCTTGCAAAGACAGGAAACAAGGTTTTCTGAATCATGTTCATCAAGAAAAGGGGATACTGGAGATAAGTACTGTGTATAAGACTGAAAAGGTTATCCCTAACAAAAGCTCATCTAATTACCAAATTTTGAATCATATTTTCATTTCTGGCATGGTTAATAATTTTTACTAGACTATGAAATTACCTTGGAACCCTGTAGCTGCTGACATGGACACCCTCCGAAAAGTAAGAGAGCATTCATAAATGTAAGTAGTTATATCAAAATTGGTCCATATATTGTAAACTAAGAATAGCTATGCTATTATGTAGGCAAAGCATTTGAATGACAACTTCACTGTGTTCTAGAATTTCATTTGACTTAAATGCACTTACTTATCTGAAAATTATTCCCCATACCAGCACTGTGCAATCAAGGGGGAATTTGACTACACTACTAGACAAAATTGAAATGTTTCTATTACATAGTTGTACTTTCTCTTGCAGTTTCATTTTATAATCAATAGATTCAACCTTTTTCCTTGACAGTAAGACATATTTCTTTTATTTGCGATAATTTTCTTAATCAGTCTTATACAGTGTAAAGCTGTAAAAAACAAATCCAGAGGAACATATTTTAAACTAATAGCAATTGTATAACATTAAATTCATTTGCATTTAGAGATATCTAAAGTAAAATTCACATTTATGCTTAGCAGTTTTTATAAATGGACACAAAATTTATAGAAACTTTCTTTACTATATTTAAATACATTATTTTAATTCAAACAAGAACGACCATTTAGAAGAAGTCATCAGTTCTGTCTTCATTTTTATTTCTAGGAAAACCTGCCTCGGTCCTAGATGCATGGGTACGTGAATTGCAAGGAAAAACAATCACAAATGAGGGTTCTTCCAGGGAAATTGCTGCTCCAGTCTCTGGTGAGCAGTGTGAACAGTGTGCCAGACAAGGCACACTGCCAGAAGGAATTCTAATCCATTTTTACAAAAGTGAGTGGAGAATCCTATGACCAGGACTAGAGGGGCCCTGCCTCTAGCGAGGTGGAGGAGAGGGACAACCGGGTTTATTGGACTGTGTGGATTCGATGGCCTGGCACATCAGACCCACAGGAGTATAAAGCTCTAGTAGACACCGGTGCACAGTGTACCCTAATGCCATCAAGCTATAAAGGGCTAGAACCCATTAGTATTTCTGGGGTGACAGGGGGATCCCAACAGCTAACTGTATTGGAGGCTGAAATAAGCCTAACTGGGAATGAGTGGCAGAAACACCCCATTGTGACTGGCCCAGAGGCCCCATGCATCCTTGGCATAGACTATCTCAGGAGAGGGTATTTCAAGGACCCAAAGGGGTACCAGTGGGCCCTTGGTATAGCTGCCTTGGAGATGGAGGAAATTAAACAGTTGTCCACCTTGCCTCGTCTCTCGGAGGACCCTTCTGTTGTGGGGTTGCTGAGGGTTGAAGAACAACAGGTGCCAATCGCTACCAGAAGGGTGCACCAGCGGCAATATTGCACCAACCGAGACTCCCTGATTCCCATCCATACGCTGATTCGTTGACCGGAGAGCCAAGGAGTGATCAGCAAAACTCGCTCACCCTTTAACAGTCCCATATGGCCAGTGCGAAAGTCTAATGGAGAGTGGAGACTAACAGTAGACTATCGTGGCCTGAATGAAGTCACACCGCCGCTGAGTGCTGCTGTGCCAGACATGCTAGAACTTCAATATGAACTAGAGTCAAAGGCAGCCAAGTGGTACGCCACGATTGATATCGCTAATGAGTTTTTCTCAATCCCTTTGGCAGCAGAGTGCCGGCCACAGTTTGCTTTCACTTGGAGGGGCGTCCAGTACACCTGGAATTGACTGCGCCAGGGGTGGAGACACAGCCCTACCATTTGCCGTGGACTAATCCAGACTGCACTGGAAAAGGGTGAAGCTCCAGAACACCTGCAATGCATTGATGACATCATCATATGGGGCAACACAGCAGAAGAAGTTTTCGAGAAAGGGGAGAAAATAATCCAAATCCTTCTGAAAGCTGGTTTTGCCATAAAACAAAGTAAGGTGAAGGGACCCGCACAGGAGATTCAGTTTTTAGGAATAAAATGGCAAGATGGACGTCGTCACCTCTCAATGGATGTGATCAACAAAATAGCAGCTATGTCTCCACTGACTAGTAAACAGGGAACACAAGCTTTCTTAGGTGTTGTGGGGTTTTGGAGAATGCATATTCTAAATTACAGTCTGATTGTAAGCCATCTCTATCAAGTGACCCAAAAGAAGAACAACTTTAAATGGGGCCCTGAGCAACAACAAGCCTTTGAACAAATTAAATGGGTGATTGTTTGTGCAGTAGCCCTTGGGCCAGTCCGGGCAGGACCAGATGTTAAAAACGTGCTCTATACCACAGCCGGTGAGAATGGCCCTACCTGGTGTCTCTGGCAGAAAGCACCTGAGGAGACCTGAGGTCAACCCTTAGGGTTTTCGAGTCAGGGATATCGAGGATTCAAGGCTTGCTATAGTCCAACTGAAAAGGAGGTATTAGGAGCATATGAAGGAGTTTGAGCTGCCTCAGAAGTGGTTGGTACCGAAAGACAGCTGCTTTTAGCACCCTGACTGCCAGTGCTGGGCTGGATGTTCAAAGGGAAGCTCCCTTCTACACATCATGCAACTGATGCTACGTGGAGTAAGTGGGTGTCCTGGTTTCGGCTGGGACAGAGTTAATTCTCTTCTTAGTAGCTGGTATAGTGCTGTGTTTTGGATTTGGTGTGAGAATAATGTTGATAACACACCAATGTTTTAGTTGTTGCTAAGTAGCGCTTATCCTAAGTTAAGGATTTTTCAGTTTCCCGTGCTCTGCCAGCAAGCAGGTGTGCAAGAAGCTGGGAGGGAGCATAGCCGGGGCAGCTGACCTGAACTAGCCAAAGGGATATTCCATACCATAGAACATCATGCCCAGTATATAAACTGGGGAGAGTTGGCTGGGAGGCACGGATCGCCGCTCTGGCATCAGTCAGCGGGTGGTGAGCAATTGCATTATGCATCATTGGGTTTTTTTTTACTCCCCCTCTCCCTTTTTTTTTTGTTATATTCCTTTTCATTACTATTATTATATTTCATTATTACTATTGTTAGTATTATATTTTACTTTAGTTATTAAACTGTTCTTGTCTCAACCCACAAGTTCTGCCTTCTTTCCTGATTCTCCTCCCCATCCCACCGAGGGTGGGCAGGGAGTGAGGGAGCGGCTGCGTGGTGCTTGGCTGCTGACTGGGGTTAAACCACAACAATGGGTTGCACTGATCACACAATGGACTCAAACAGGAAACCCCAGTCGCCCAGAAATTCTAGAAGTGATCACAGACTGGCCAGAAGGCAAAGATTTTGGAATATCACCAGAGGAGGAAGAAACATGTGCTGAAGAGGCCCCACTGTATAATAAACTACCAGAAAATGAGAAGCAATATGCCCTGTTTACTGATGGGTCCTGTCGCGCTATAGGAAAGCACTAGAGGTGGAAGGCAGCTGTATGGAGTCCTATACGACAAGTTGCAGAAACTGCTGAAGGAGAAGGTGAATCGAGTCAGTTTGCAGAGGTGAAAGCCATCCAGCTGGCTTTAGACATTGCTGAATGGGAAAAATGGCCAATACTTTATCTCTATACTGACTCATGGATGCTGGCAAATGCCCTGTGGGGGTGGTTACAGCAATGGAAGCAGAGTAACTGGCAACACAGAGGTAAACCCATCTGGGCTGCTGCACTGTGGCAAGATATTGTGTCCTGGCTAGAGAATCTGGTTGTAAAAGTACGTCACGTAGATGCCCATGTATCCAAGAGCCGGGCCACTGAAGAACATCAAAACAACCAACAGGTAGACAAGGCTGCTAAGATTGAAGTGGCTCAGGTAGAGCTGGACTGGCAACACAAGGGTGAATTATCTGTGGCTCAGTGGGCCCATGACACCTCAGGCCATCAGGGAAGAGATGCAACGTATAGATGGGCTCGTGATCGAGGGGTGGGCCTGACCATGGACACTATCACACAGGTTATCCATGAATGTGAAACATGCGCTGCAATCAAGCAAGCCAAGCAGTTAAAGTCTCTGTGGTATGGAGAACGATGGCTGAAATATAAATATGGGGAGGCCTGGCAGATTGATTATATCACACTCCCACAAACCCGCCCAGGCAAGCGTCATGTGCTTAAAATGGTGGAAGCAACCACCAGATGGCTGGAAACATATCCCATGCCACCGCCCAGAACACTATCCTGGGCCTTGAGAAACAAGTCTTATGGTGACGTGGCACCTCAGAAAGAATTGAGTCAGACAACGGGACTCATTTCCTAAACAACCTCATAGACACCTGGGCCAAAGAGCATGGCATTGAGCCATGAGCATTACATCCCCTATCATGCACTAGCCTTCGGGAAAATCGAACAATACAATGGATTGTTAAAGACTACATTGAGAGCAATGGGTGGTGGGACCTTCAAACATTGGGATACACATTTAGCAAAAGCCACCTGGTTAGTCAACACTAGAGGATCTGTCAGTCAAGCTGGCCCTGCCCAATCAAAACTTCCATGTACTGTAGAAGAGAATAAAGGCCCTGTAGTGCACATAAAAAATATGCTAGGAAAAACAGTCTGGGTTATTCCTGCCTCAGGCAAAGGCAAACCCATTCATTGGATTGCTTTTGCTCAAGGACCTGGGTGCACCTGGTGGGTGATGTGGAAGGATGGGCAAGTCCGATGTGTGCCTCAAGGGAATTTGATTTTAGGTGAGAATAGCCAATGAATTAAATTGTATGATGTTAATTGCTATATAACCCTGCCACTGAATGTCATCATTACTATAACTGTTATATGCTATATCAATGGTATTACAGTAAGATTCACTTAGATTAATGAAGAATGAACTTTGATAAAACTGAGCAAAGCACAGTAGTGATGGAACCAGGACTGACTGCAGCATGCAACAATCCAACACTACATACCATCCTCCTGCGGCGCCCAATGTCACCTGCCTGCCGCACCACACCAAAGTCCGATCCTGCTGTGCCGACTGAGCGGACTTTGCACCATCCCTCCTGCCCAGACAGACTGTTATGACTGATGGAGCCCAAAGTCATGGACTGAATGAACTCAACAAACATTTGATAGAGATGGCCCACAGACTGCGGGAATGATACCTGTGTATCTATTAAAAGACAGGAAAAGTGGTGGTGATTAATTGGAAATGCATTGGAAAGCGTGGGATCTGGCCATGCCGTAAATGGTATAGAATAAGGGATGGATATTGGCCTGGTTTCAGCTGGGATAGAGTTAATTCTCTTCTTAGTAGCTGGTACAGTGCTGTGTTTTGGATTTGGTGTGAGAATACCGTTGATAACACGCTGATGTTTTAGTTGTTGCTAAGTAGCGCTTATCTTAAGCCAAGGACTTTTCCGTTTCCCATGCTCTGCCAGCAAGCAGGTGCACAAGAAGCTGCAAGGAAGCATAGCCAGGACAGCTGACCCGAACTAGCCAAAGGGATATTCCATACCATAGAACATCATGCCCAGTATATAAACTGGGGAGAGTTGGCCGGGAGGGGTGGATTGCTGCTCGGGCATCAGTCAGCGGGTGGTGAGCAATTGCATTGTGCATCACTTGTCTTTTCTTGGGTTTTATTTCTCTCTCTTTTTTTTGTTATATTCCTTTTCATTACAATTATTATTATCATTTTATTTTATTTTACTTTAGTTATTAAACCATTCTTATCTCAGCCCATGAGTTTTACTTCTTTTTTTTCGATTTTCCTCCCCATCCCACTGGGAGGGGGGAGGAGTGAGCGAGCGGCTGCGTCGTGCTTAGTTGCTGGGTGAGGTTAAACCATGACAATGAGTTTTGAGGACCAGAGAAATCTGCTGTCTACTACAGCACAGCACTGCAAGAGTACTAGAATAGGTCATTTGTCCATAGTCACAGTAAAACCATCAGCAGATTTCTAATTTCTTATTTGCGATTGTCTCACATGCTCAAACTTTCAACAGAAATGTAGAATCTATCAGTGAAATTTTATTTAATAATACCAATACAAATAAAATTAGCACTATAAATAAAGTTAATTTTTTTCAGATGAGGGCTATACTTGTATTATCTCTGCTGCTTTCTATACTATTTTCTTCCATTCACACTGCTACTATTGCTTTTTGAAGAGTGTGTAGATAACATGCTTTTTGTTCTAAAAACATGCAACTTTATAAATACTTCCAAATCCTTTAGCAACTTTAATCCTACAACTCCAAACCCAATAGCCAGTTAGAGATTGTGTTACTTAATTTTCATATGTGGTTGCTGTATTTGGCACTTTCTTAGCTGAAAAGTAACAGAAAGCTCTTTGTTCTAAAGCAAACAGCAAAGTAGTTTTTCATAACATTTTTTTCACTCTTCCTCAGGCATCTGTATAATATACATGGCTCAAGATCAAAAACTCTCTTTTATAAAACCAAGAACTGCTATCTTCTGTTTTCCCTGACCTGATCTTGAGAAGGAAAATCTTTGTAAACTCTCCTGTTTACTTGCTGCTTCAATAATAGAATTTTCTGTTTCTGGAACACAAATACTGTGTCCACCTTCAATGACAAAGAAGATAGGAAACTACCCAGTCTTCATCAGTATGACAATGTGACAACTCATTCAGCTAAGGATCAGCTCTTTGCAGAAGAATTTAAACTTTATTAAAGCTAATTAGAAAATGACAGATAAGTTGGTTAAGAGGAGATTGTAAAGGCATGTATAAATAGGAAAGGATTTTTAAGAGCCAAGTCTTTGAGCAACATCTGAACAGAAGGTATAAAGAATTAAATGTTATTTAATTTTTAATAATAGGGCTAGCAAGGGGGTGAAAATGGCAAACTGATGTCTGAAAGCTGCAATGAAAAGCATACTTTTGTCAGATCACTTGATTTTACTGCCTGAAGGTAAAGCATTAAAAATTCAGGGGGCATTTTTGGTAAGTCACTTGCTTACGAATGACTTGAACAAAAGGTGAGCAAAGCCAAAATACAGGCAAGGTTTGCAGTGAAATGAGAAAGCTAGCAAATGGCAGCAGCAGAATATCCCTACCACAGCATCTTTTGCCTCTTAGTGAAAGCCTGGTGTGTAAATCAATGTGACTCCAGTGATTTCAAGGAAGCCATACCCAGACCCACCTGATCTGAACTCAGTGTTGATCCTGCACTGAGCAGGAGGTTGGACTAGGTTCCTCAGGGATCCTGTGATTCTATAGTTTGCACTACACTGTGATTTAGCTGCTGACAGGGAAATGCACAAACATTTTTGCTCATATACTTTAAACTCATAGTGGACATTACTCCTAGCTAAGACTTACGGCTGACAAAGGACGACAGAAAAGAGAGAAAAACAGGGGATTTGGTGCTTTGTCCTCCTTACTGCTGAGGGAAAGCAATAAAGCGGTAGAAGTATTGACTGAAGAGCCTACCCATCTTTATATCACATCTGTAAGGAAGACAGTGTAGCAAAAATGTTGCTGAGTCCAGCTCACCAGGCATTTAAAATTTCTCTCTGTATTCATGTATTTTATACACATTAGGTGTGATCAAAGAGTAGTTTGGTATGTTTGTTTAATAAGGCATAGGTCTGTTTTGAGTTTCCTGGGGCAAGAACGTGGGAAGTACATTTGTGTCATAGTAATTGAGCAGTTCAATTTGCATGTAAGCATCAATATTCCTGTGGCACTTGATAATTTTTTAAGCAAATGATACTGGAAACATTCTTTCCTCTGAAATATTCCTTTACTATTAGGATTTCCTCACAAGTTACTCAACAGAATGTGGTAATCATATATGCTTTCATAGGGTTAATTAAAATTTATTCAGTGTTTACATTATTTCAAAGTGTTATTTGAATTTTCCTCAGCAGTATAGGTTTAAAGGTGGTTCAAGCAAACTATCATACTGTTCATCAACATCAGAAAGCAAGTCATTAGATGAAGGATAATTTGATCAGCTTTTGCTTTATTCTTGATTTCTAATTACCATTACATCCATGTCTATAAAGCTAGAAATAAAAACCCAAAACAATAAATGCATTTTTCCACCTCTTGCCTAAAAGCCAACTGTAAACTAAGGGTATTCAATATTTAATATTAAGACAAAGCATGTCATAAAGTCTGGTGTCATTAAATCACATGTATTAAACTTTCTATCAAATGTTGAGTGTTAAAGATGATTGTGTTGGTATTTCTGATGCAAAAAACCAGCACCTCTCAAGATAAATGTCCATTTGCATCTTGGCATAATTTATAGACACAAATAACTATGCTACACAAAGGAGAGAGTTATTTTTAATAAAAAAAGTATTTTGTGGTTTTTTTGGCTTGCAAAATAACCTTGAAAATGTAAAAACTGTAAATGACTATAGGGTAAGTTCATCCTTTGTCTGTATCATTGCTACTTGGCCACTGACAGAAAAAGCCTGTTATCTGCTTCATTGCTATAGATCACAAAGACTCAGAGCTCTGAATACTCAAAACTCAGTTCTCCAATATAGGTTTGTTAATAAACTAAAAAATAATCATGATCCCCTTAGCTTTGGGACAATATCACAGGTCAAGTTAAAGTTGCCCCCTCACCAGATCCACATTTATGACCTTATTGTTGCAGCACCTCTGAACAAGTTTGGGCAAAAGAAGAATATTTTTGTCCAGTTACATAAAACAATATGGATCTTTATGTCTTTGTCAAGTGTGAATAGATCAATTTAAAAAGCACAGACTGATAGAATCTGTCTTAAATCAGTTCTACAGAAATACTACTAAATCTTAAAAGTCAATGGCTAGCAAATGGAGTTCTATGCATTAACAACTAAGTATTTAGAAGTTTACAGTAGCGTATATGAAAAAACACATAGGCCTTGAAGCTTTTCTTACACCGCACTTAGAGTGCTGTAGTATCATTGATTTCTCAGATAGTCCTGATTCACAAGCACGCAAGTGAGAGGAGAGGCAAGTCCAGAAAAACATCATCCAGAAATATAGATTTGAAAAAATAGCTAAAGGCAGCTTTTATTTCTCTTCTGTGTAGGATAACATAATTTTGATGTATTGTTTTTTTTTAAAAGAGGAATTAATCCAGTGGGATTCGTTCAGGAAAAATGCCTTTTGAAAGTAGTAAACATCAATGTCTCAGTGTAAGAAGAAATCTATATAGTTGTCATATGCAATGTAAAAGGCTGGCCTTTCAATACACTTTGTATTCCTGACATGCAGATACACATTAATGTACCAGCTATAGTGCTCTAGTAAAAACATCTTTTCCAATTCTTAATCCAGCCTCCTAGAAATGAGTGGCTGACACTAAAACCCTTCAAACACTTAGACTCTCAAGTGGGATTTGTGTTGTATATGTACTTGTCATTGTAATGGAAAACACATTGTACTAATGCCAGGTTCTTAAATTAAGGAGGGCCCTTTACAACAAATATAATAGTAATTCCAGGATTTACAA
Source organism: Gymnogyps californianus (assembly GCF_018139145.2). Classification (NCBI taxonomy): domain Eukaryota; kingdom Metazoa; phylum Chordata; class Aves; order Accipitriformes; family Cathartidae; genus Gymnogyps; species Gymnogyps californianus. Next base: position 10,236,581 of record NC_059478.1, on the reverse strand, counting down.
AGTAATGGCAATAAGGTTTCTCTTAAGGATGGATTTTAGCTAATCATGTAAAAGGATTCCATGCTTCCTTTAAAAAACCCCACACTTTTTTAAAAGCAAATAAGGATAAAATGCAATGTGTTTATAAAAGTTTGGGATTATTATGGAAATAGGCATAATTATGCGATAGGGCTGTGAGATTATCTGTGGAATTTACATTCACAAACCTTATGGATTCCATTCAAGTCTATGAACTCTGTGTATATATGCAAGACTGAAAACTTCAGTGGAAACTTCAGTAGAAAGCTGATCATTGCTTTCTTTATTCTGTCTTGGACTCCAATTCCTAAGAAGTTCTGTCATAAGGCTAATAATCCCTGGTCACTGATATAAGTGCAGTTCCACTGAACATGTAATTATTCTAAAACATAAGAACTTGGATTGAGGACTGGTTGTCAGGTCACTCTGGCAATGAATTCACCTCAGATATGTCTGTGATAGTTGATGGAGGCTCATCAGTGAGGAAACTCTTTTTAGCCTTCTTCAACAGCTGGAACAAATGGGCATCTACATATTTCAAAAGCTTAATAGGAAAACGCTATCTCCATGAACTCTGGAGAATTATTATATGATCTCAAAAAGGGGGAAAGAGCACTGCATGAGTTTAAGGAAGTCTCTATTCAGAAAGTTCATTGATATGTAACAACTTCTTTTCTAATCCTTAAAATCAATAGTAAGGTTTAAATGCTCCACACAGCCTTTTTTTTTTCTTTTTCTTTTTTTAAACCTGTTCGTACATTGAAGCTAAGGTCATAAGCATTAATAAGGATTAAATAGCTGAATTTATCTAATAATCCCTGCCCTTTAAAAGGAGTAGTCCTTTTCTCTCATATACCCTCTCCTTCTCTCTCCCTCTCTTAGCATATTTATTTCGTTTTCTGAGTTAGCTTTCTGCCATTTGAATGATCTCATTTGGCTTACCAAGGAGATGAAACAAGAGATGAGGCCCAGACGAAGGGAGGGAGAAGGAAGAAGTACGTGGTCCAGAGTGAAGAAAGACTTAAGGGGGACTGAGACTGTCTTTAGGGACTGTCTAACCATATCCTGTTATAAATAGCTATACCTTGAGCAGCAGAGGCATTCAAGATCCTTGAGACGACAAACTGGATATATTAGTTGGGTGAAAACTCTGTATTAAAGTGACTATATGGCCTCTAATACTCAAAATATCTTGTTTAGAGGTAATTAAGCTGTGTTGAAGTGGGATGGGACTGTTAGACTTATCTTGCTCTGTCTGTTTGCTCATGCTGCTGCTGCAGGCCACCTAATACACTAGAATTCTCAACTTCAGAGAGACTCTGTGAAAGGTTTTATTGAACATTTATCTGATCGTGGAAGTCTGACAGATTACAAAACAAGCAATTGGACTAAATTCTAGCTCTCAGGAGGGAATGCTATACAGACAATCTATATCTTTGATTCAAACCTAGACATTTTCCCTGGGTTCAATGGCAGCATGTGTACTCAGTCTGAAGTCTAGAAGCTTAAAATAATTGCAACACATAAATGATATCTGGAGACATGTCAGACAGGATGCTTGACCACATCCAATCATAAAACAATAAAAGACCACAAGGATCCAACTATCAGAACTAACATAGCCTTGTATGGTTGTTAAAATAAGTACTAAAACACCTTTAGCAGTTTCACTGGAGCAAGACCAGCAGCTGTAAGTTAATAAATGTTTCATACAAAAATAAATGGCAACTTTCTCTTAAAAGAGGAGACTCAAACAGCCTGTTTCAGTGCAACCACTGTAATGAATATATTCCACTAACAGAGCAGAATTCTCCACTGCTCAGTGCAAAGCCAAGAGGATTTTGTGTTCTCTTTGCAAAAGTAAAAAAGGGGCAAAGACACCACTTAGCTATCCTAATTGACAAGTCACAATCACTAACAGCATGGCTCTGTTGGATTCAATGGAGCCATTATTGGTTTACACTGGAATATGCTAAAGAATAATCAGAATCAGATCCCGAGGTTTAAAGCTGAGTGCAAAACAGGGAAGGAAAAAATCCCCTGGTGTATATTAACACAATGTGGTATAGATACATCGTCTATAATGCATTGGCTTGCTTTTAACTCTCAGCCTGAAGCCAAATCAATTTCAACAGTTTGCACTGGACAGAGACCAATTGCTAACCTTCTTTCTCCTCTTTCCTGCTGCTTAACAGGGCTATAAGTAGTGGTTTAAAATTACTCTCAAAGACCTACCCACATGACTTTCAGAGCAGAAACCAAAGTAACTTAAATGATCAAAAATCATTTACATCGCAAGCTGAAATGTCTCTGAAATACACAGAAAAGAAAAATAATGGATAAAATTAATCCAGAAATACCAATGGTCTATAGTCACTGCAAGGGTCCTGTCTGGATTTGCAATCATGTAAAGAAAATTTAGCAGTCAATTTTAAAACAAATTCAAAAACAGGAAAGAAAACTTCTCAGTATGTATTAATGTATTGCAGAACACTTACCATCATTCTGGCATTGCAAAACAACTATAAATCTGGTTAACTAGCCAGTTAAGCGGATTTTGTATCTGCTGTGCATTGCTAGAGAAACAAAACAGCTGGAGCACAACGACAATTCTGGTTGTGTGCAGATTAGGGCTGATGTGTTTAAGGTCTTTAACAGACAACCCTTTCTGATATTGTTATGTGAAAAACCACAACACCCCCACAACACCCAGAAATCTACATAAAACTAATAGTGCAAACCTAATAAATGTATTACAAGAGAAGCATGAAGTTTGTTCTTAAGGCCTAATTCTCAGTTTGAAGTATATCTAAAAGTTGGTACTGTTTTGTACCTGCTCTGCACTTACTACAAATAACACTTAGCGATGCAGCTGAGTTTAGTAAAATATTTAAATATTGCTGAACTTCAAGAGAAGGGGTCACTCATATGCCTCATTTACATTGTTGAAGTGAAATTTATGCCTAGATATACACAACACTTATAACCAGAATGTTATTCCTACTTCAGTCTTAGTGTAATGAATTATAATACAGCTTTTAATAGTTCACTGTCTCACAGAATTTCACTCTCATCAGGGCTGAAATTCTTCTATCCTGCTCTTTGTGATCAGATCAGAAAAGTGGTTTTGGTTGTGTTTTCACAGACATACCTGGATTTTTTTAAATTATGCCTGAGAGTTTGCAGAATATTAGTTTGGCTTCCAACAGTTATTCATACATAAATGTAGCATGGATCAGCAGATGTTTCTGCTCAAAACTTTTTACAGCTCCAGAAAGTCTTGGGTTTTAATGATGATCCATTATATCCAAAAGGCCACAGATTAAGTAACGAACTCACACCTTAAGTATACTCTAAAGTGCTGTGCAGAAACAAGATACATAAAGGCAGCTTTTGGAATTAAAGAGCAGACTAAATTTTCCAGACAGAGGCAGCCTAGAAAAAAATGTATCTTTCACTGCACCAGCCTTGGAGAGTTAAATGTGAGTTTCATTGGTGTAACTGCCACACTGTTTACCAGTACTTTCAAGTATGGAAGATGAGATGTGCTGTCATTTATTTGTGAACTAAATTATTTATTGTACACACATTACTTAATTATTACTCTTACTGATTGTAAGAGTTACACACACATTCAGATGCTTAAAGGTACAGATAAACGATGGTTTTTTACAAGTGTTTTTGGATCTTATAAAACTGATATTGATCAAATCCAACTGGAATTGATTTTGCTTCTATCACAGGAGAAAGCAGTTTTAGATAAGATTTCTTTAAATGTCATTGTAAAATGTTAAGCTAGACTTTCTGATGAGCATAAGTGTGATACAGTGTTTTTAAAAAGTGACTGAAGTGCCATAGATAGTCCTTGGAGGATGTGCTTACTTGCTGAAATGTTGAAACTCATGTAAGAATCTAACAGAACAGGCCTAGAAGAAACAGCTTACTACATATGTATTAGAAGCCTGAAAAAAATGTCCCAAGATAAGGAATATCATCATTTTAATTACTGATATTCCAAACTCTATAAGGATTTGATGACCATTCGTATATTAGGTATGGATTTGCCTGGGGAAAATCACAATCACCACCACCTGCAATTAGCTATACAGCTGGATTAAAATCGCATTCTTCTCCACTCATGTTATGGCTATATCTAGGCCATATGAAATATACCAAATATTTCTTTGGAATTTAGTCACAAAATTAAGGATTTTAGCTTTTCATTAAACTCTGGTAACTGGCCAATAAATTTAGATATTTTTCATACTTCCCATAAGAAAAAAAAATGTGCGAATGCTTAGTCAATGTAGTAAAAAATATAATAGTGATAATGATGGTAATAATGGTAACTGATTTTTTGACCAACAAAAGGTTAAAGATTTCAAAAGAAAATCTGATGTGTTATATTGTCTAGGAAATTAAAATGTTTCCTGGTTTTATCTATACATGGCCTGATCTTCTGTTGAACTGTTACCTCATAGTTTGCAATGAACTCAATGCTATGCTACACTAATAAAGGCAATTGTGTTCATAAAGTACAAAGGTAGATTAGATAGATGAGAACTTCCCAACCTTGTCCAATATCAGATTGAGATGAAGGGAAATTTTCTCAGGTTATATTAAATGCATAACGCAAAGAAGAAAGTCCATTCTTGTTTTCAATTCTTGCTTGACTTTAGAAATACAAGGAATATTGTTGAGTTCTCAAATCAAAATTAACTTTTTATGCGCTCCTATTATATGTCGCTAGTTTCATTTCACTGACACATAAGACACCTTTACTAGTATCTGCTGACCAGAATCTGTAAGACAAAAAAAAAAATGTGCTAAAAGGGATTTTTGGCTTTCATAATACATATAGTTAAACAATTTCTTACAAATATTTTCTGTGTATCTTGTCTTTTTGGAAAACAGTTTGGTTTTTTTCCTCTTAATGTAGGTTTTCATTACTTGCCTAGTGCTTTTGGTCAGCTGCTTACTGAAATTCATCTCTAACACGATTTTAAGTATTGTGAAACAGGGACAATATTTTTTCATCTGTGTTGTTTGATTAGACTGGGAAAAGGAATCAATAGTCCCTTATTACATGAAGACATAATGCCTTAGATTGAAACAGTGACATATTAGGTTAATTGATATGAAATTAGTTCACACAAGGATAGCTAAGAACAGACAAGAGTGTGAAACACCAAGAAGTGGCATAGCTTTCTACTAGAGCTCTGGAGAAGTTTTATGCTTGCTGTTTGGCACCTAGAAAAGAACACGAGTTATGAATCTAGATTTTTATAAAATATGTGTTTAAAAGTCAGTAAATGAACCAGATTCCTTAGAAGGAAGAAACACAGGGAATGTCTAATACAGAGCAGCTTCGGACTCATTGATTACTTATTATCATATTGTCATCTATATAATTATATATAATTTATTCTTCTAGTATGTGTAGTTATGTGTGCATGTAAACTACTATTCGATTTTCCACTAACTCATAAAAAAGGTCAGAAAGAAAAGGACAAATACTATGTGCAAAAAATTTAGAACAATACCTTTCATTTCAAGTTGGTAATTAAAGCTATGTCAGTAAACTTCTCTCAGGAGACTCAGGCTGTGACTGGTACATCAAATGCTTTTGGAGCCCCTCTAGCTTATATAGAATTATGAGGGAATAATTTCAATTCCAAATGTTAAATTTGTAAAAGTTATGAAGAGCCATTTTCCAAAGAGAATTAACCACGTAACAATCTGCATCTTTCCAAAAGTTAATGAGGATCTCTAAAGGAAATCTTACTCATATACATGCTGCAAACTAGAGCAATTCATACAAATAGATCAGCTTAATCTAGCTAGCTCTAACAATGAAACTACAGCACTGTGGGCTATGAGATTTTTCAAAAGCAAGTAAGCAGTCAGTCCCACTAGAATCGATAAAAATTGCAAGTGAATATAGACATCCACTCAACAAGTTACCTAGATAAAGTAACCTAAAGGGCTCTCTACTTTCATTTCAAATGAAATTATGACAATCTTATTAACATTCCCATCTATCCATAACATATTACAGTTGAAGAAGAGAAAAAAAGGCCCTCAAAGGTACACAGTGGAACTTCTGGTAAGATCTCAAGAAATAGTTTACCTTACAAAAGGACAGTAAAAGAGAACTAATTTTCTTTAGCAAAACAAAGGTTGAGAGACAAATACAAAAGCAAAACATTGACATAAAAAGTATTAACAAGACTAACTAAAAAAAAAAAAATCCAAAAGTAGGTAAAAATGGGTCCAAACAGGAAAGAAGCAGCCATTAGCTTCTTATTACATGCTACAATACTAGCAAGTATTGTAGTGCATGTAATAATTATAAGATACTGCATACAAAACACTGTCAACCTACCCATCTTTTCTGACACATGCAGCCCACTGTTACAAACTAGAGAAAAACTCAGTTGCCAAATTGAGGTCATATTTCCCTAGGAGGTATCCATGTTGTGGGGAGATAATACCTTCTGTGCTTTAGAGAGAAGGTGCACTACAGGACATTTTTTGTGACTTGTGTGAAATACACTTCTTCACTTCCTCAGTATTATTATTTGCCAGCATGATCTTCTGTTCTAGTTCTGTAATAGAAATACATGGGTGTGTGAAGTGGCTGTCTATTTATATAGGTGGAGATATACAAGTACCATCATTTATTCATCAGTTCAACAGTTTCATATGACAAGCAGGTATTTTACATTTCAGATACTGGCCACTTCTGCAAGAAATAGAGTACACTTAGCACTTTTCAATACTGAGGATCATACACAAAGAGGATGGAAATATCTACTATTTTGTCCAGTCAATATTTTGATTATGTTGTACATACACAGTCAGAGTAGGAGGTTCAAGGTGTCAAGAGAATCTGTGCAAATTCTGTGGATTTTGCAGAGCCAACAGTCACGGTTGTCTCCTCTCCTCCTCTTATAGAGCCAGAACCTGCTTCTTATCAGAAGCTCCTGATTCTCTGCAAATCTGATTCAAATGCCTGAGAAACCAAAACCAGTGCTAAACACAGATGATTTGTCTTACATTGTGAGCATTCAAGTTTAAAATAGTGTATGAAATATGGGCTGTTATTTATCATCATGCCCTACCACCATAAATACTCTTGCTTAAATACTTCTGTGTGTGGAAGGGGTAGTTTAACCAATAGCATTGCAACACTACACTACTGTTGTAAATCTTAGCTGCCACTGCATTGAAGAAACAAAAAGAAACAGTTCTACATTTGAAACATGGACAATGCTTTGTGTTTTTCTCTTGGAGACCAATACCATTAGAAGAAATAGTCTTTGCTCCCAAGATCTCTCTCAGCAGAGTAACTAAACCTGTTAGAAAACCAAAGGCCATCCATGGATAATATAATCCATGTGTAGTATTATGGAGTAATCGTAAATATGTAGTGGATCAGAATGTTAGTATTGTCTCCAGTCCAAATTGCAAGTTATTAGTTAAAGTCTGTTATGTCATGATGGAATCTTCTTCCCGTTCTTGGAGTTCATTAATTATTTAAACTTGGCATAAAGAAGCACTGGCTGTTCTGTTTGACAGTCAAACTACATATTAACTCTGCTTGGGAATAACTTACATGCCTATTCTGATTACAAACAGTAGCTGAAATAAATAGGACTATGCTCATTATTATAAATTTCTCATTGTGCTTTTCTAAAATAATGACCAATATACACAGAAATCACCTATGTTGTGAGAAAATGTGGGACATACTACAGCACAAATCCCAAACATACATCTACAATTTAATCTGCATAAAAACCTCATATAAATCAGCAACAAAATCCTGTAGAAGCACACAATTCAGTATCTTTGAAACTAATTTCTGCATCAAAATCACATAGGTCTATTGGCCTTGACACTCCTAGCACATCTGCAGAATTAACTGGAAATAATATTTTGTTTGTAGTTCTCCTTCACACTATTAACATTTGAATAGTTACCAATTTGCATCATATACTAGCTATTAGTAATGCTAAAAACCATGGTCCAATTAAAAGACTGTTACGATAACCAGTATATTTACTTCCACCTCCCTCTCATCTTCCCCCTTCAAAAATACCCTGAATTTTGTCAAGTGCTCTTTTATGCCTCATTCACTTTCTTGAAGGACGATGATGGCCTGTTTCTGGAGTGAGTTGGAAGCTTGGCAGTGTTTTAAATGTAACTAACTCCTTTGCCAGGTGTTGTTGGCAGTATTGAAGGCCAAGTTTAAATATCATGGCATTTTAAAACTAACAAAGAAGCTCGAACTATTCAACCACCAACCCTTGCCTTACTGTCCATAAACCTTAGCATGATTAAGAAATTATTCTTACTCATAGGATATGAGTCTATCCTAATAAAAAATTTATTATGAAACATGGAAACACAGAAACAGTTTGTTCTCTCTGTGTATAATTGCATATCTTTATGCATATGTCTGTATATGAATTTAAGAAATAGGCAAAACATGGACTTTTCTCATAGTATTGCTTTAAACCAGTTTCCCATTTAGTGATTTGAAGTTTTGATAAGGAAGCATCCTTCGCACTTTACTTATTTTCCTTCGTGCTGTTAGATTCTATTTTGAGTCAAGCTACAGATCTATATTTCCATAAACAGTTATGTGCTCCAGCCCATACCTCCTGCCCAATGCACTTTGTGTGATATCATGGTGAATATCCAGAAGACAGAATTAAACCAGAAGAAAGGTATTCTGCTCAATCAGCTGATCAGCTGGTTTTCATAAGGTAATTTTCTACTGGTTTAGATTCCTGTACTGACTCATTGTAGGGGCAGATGAGTATCTGTGCTGGCACAAGGAAGACAGCAGAAGAATACAATTAGATGTGCGCTTATTAAATTAAAGCATATGAAAATGTTTTAACAAGCATCGCATAGGCATAGTAAAATTTTGATGCTTATCTGGATTCCTGCTATGAGGGATTTACAGCAGAGACTTTATTGTTATTTTTATGGCAAACTTTGGCAAAACAGTCCTCCTGCTTAACTGGCACTTACTTTCTACTCCTGTAATATGATGAAGTAACCTTAAACCTCATGATAGGCGTTTGGATGAAGTCAGAAGTAAAAGGAATAACAAGACAATGATGTAAGCCACACCTGATTTTTTCCCCAGTGGACTTAATTCTGTTAAGCACTCTTAAATAATGTATTTTTTATGTCAGATTTGATGAAAGATTTGCAGACAAATGTCTAAATTCCATGAAGCACTAAAATGTGTAGAAGGTATCAATAAATTTAGAGCCTATACTAAAAATTAATCCTTATACTGCACTCTGGTTACATTCTTCCAGCATTGGTTTATCTTTGGTTTTGAGTTCAAGTGTCTCAGAATTCACACAGAGTTTCATACTGTATATTCCATACAGGCTTACATAAAAAGATTAATACTGCTTCACTTCTGCAATATAGCCACTGCATGGCTACAGCTAGGTGAAATCAACTGCATTTACAATAAAAGCATAGGCTACAGTATTTTGAAGAGATTTCTAAAATGCATACAGTAATTTCTTCTCTGCAATATTTTAGCATCACACTGATTGACAACCCTTTGGAGTTTATACTCTTATGTCTGTCTTCATAGTGCTGAAAGGTCAGGCTTGAACACAAGCTCTATAGAAAAACTACAGAGCAAAATACAAAGGGTAATGCGTTAAATGAAACATTTGAGAGAAACCGGACTCATATAAACAAGCCCCTTCCTCTGTGAACCTGGAGACATTACAGCATGTTATGGCAAGCACTGTTAAAAATCAGAAATTAATTCCTTATTTATCTCCACAACAAAGACTATGGCAAGATCTGAAAAATAGAAATAAATTTAAAGTGGCTAAGACATGAAGATGAATGAACGTATCTTGATCTTAACTTGATTACTTAGAAAGAGAATCATAGATTCAACATGACTATTTTCAAGTGTAAGAAATATTTCATCTGACTTTAATACATAAAAGAAATCTTGATGCACAAGGTGAGGACAAATGTCTTTGGCAGCCTTCTATTAAGGACTAGCAGGTCATATGGTAAGTAGTTTTTTAATAAGGGTATTTAACTTATGTTTTAAAGTAAAGCCTAACTAGAAGTTAAGATAAAATATGTTTTATATAAGACAAACCTTCTTTGTAAGAAGTGGGTGAGAAATCAAAACTATGGAAGGAATGATTAGAGTGGAGGAGGAGAGAGAAACCCAAAAAACTACATGGCTAAATGAAGAGTCAGGTCCAAAATAGACTACATCAGGTCCGAAAGATATGAAAATCTTGAAAATTAATTACTTGTTACATGAACAATAACATCTGAAAAATGAGTTTGCAGAAGAACCAGGGAGGGGGGGCATCAAAACCAAAAAATCCTCTGCCAGAGCAAAGATACAAAACCATGAGTGACATACAAAGGGATTTTTTACCTGTTCAGAATTCAGAGAACTTGCTTTTGAATTAAAGTTGATGGAAGGCACCTTTACATCAACCTGTGAAAGTTATGTGAGGGGAAAAGAGCTACACTAAAGCAGAGTGGTGAAAAATTGACAAGAATAGTATCAAGCTGCCTAGCGTGTGAAATAGAGAGTAAGAAAGGACAGTATTGCATGTCAGCTTTTAGTAGTCTGGTACACTTTCTAAAATCTTCCAGTAGATAGCTTCATAAAAGTTATGAGGCACTTAAAGGTGTAGAAAGGTGAGTAAGGGGATAGACAAAAAAATGTTATCAAGCTAAGTGCCCAACTCTTTCTGATGAAACCTTGAATTGCCCACACTCTTGCAGTGGAAGTACCTAGATCTTCTCTCTGCAGTAAAATCCATCAAAATATCAGCGGTGGTTTTTTTAATGCAGAAAAGCTTATTTTAATTTAAATAAAAACTAGAAACTTTTTCAATATAGAGAACTCAAAACACCTACAAAAGATGGAACTAGAAATGTTGGCACACAAATCACCTCCTGCCTACTATATATCCTAACTTGTGAAGACATAACTTTTTTTTCACACAATTAAATGATTTTTTAGGTGGCAGCAAATTCTGCCTAGTCCGTTCCAGTCCCTGGAAAGTTCTTCCCATCCCTTCTGAAGCCTGGCCAGCTGGCACTGTTCCTTGCTAGTCACACAGTTTCTCTACACAAAGTGTAGGCTCCCAAATTTGTGTTATGACTCTCTTGCCCATCGTATCCTGCAGTGTCTGAAACCTCTTCCCTTGACAGGCTTAGTAGCTCCTCCATGAAAAAAGTCACTTGAGTTTCCTCATTCTTACACTTTAGCAAATATTTGATATAGATTGAAAATATTTTCTTCAAACTGATAAATAAACTGAACCTGATTAATGAAATGTACCTGTCAGCAAAACTGTTCATGTTCAAAATTGTACTCAATGGAGTTTTTTTGCCTGCCTTTAGCCTTGCTTCTTTTTTTTTTTTTACATTACTATATAAAATAAAATAAAGAGGTATTGGTTTCATAAAAGTCAACTTCATATTTCCCCCAAATCCTACAAATTTTTTTCTGGTACATTATTTGAAGTTTGAATTGATACTTTACTTCCATTTCAGCATGGCAGAGTCTCAAGGTACATGTACAAGTACTTGAAAATAGAGAACATACACACTAATTTGGAAAACTATATTATATCATGCCCTCATAAACAGGGAAAGGCTAATCAAATCCATAACTGATTTTGGTTTGGAAGTACCCACTGACTTACAGATTCTGATTTATTTTAGTTAGAACAGAAATAGTGAGTTTTATCTGGAGCAGTTTGACTTAGATTTTCTGCTGGAATTACTCATGGAAACAAATGAAATCACATAAAGGATTGAGGTCTTTGCAGTATTTTTTCTTTATAGAGCCATATTTCTATTTTAGTGTAAGACTGAAACAAAAAAGTTATCTAACATAACATTGTTTAGTAATTCATATTGTAAGTTATTGCTATCACATGAAAAAACAACAACAGTAATCTTTGGAATTGATTCTTTCAAACTTCAATTTATGTTTTTCATCAGAGAGTTCTTACTTCTCTGATAAGTGAAAACCGGTAACTGAACAAAAATTGACTTAGTCCAAAGTATGCAAAATTATACTTTGATTTGTCATGTACCTATCAAAGGTGGCTAAAAATTTCATTAAATATTGATCAACAAAATCACCTTTTTTAATAATATCATGAATTTAACTCAGTATTTTACTCCAAAAAAAAGGTTTGCAGCTTTCATCATGTTATTTTTTGAATTGGCATAAAAACGATCGATTCAGCTATCTAAACTACTGTCAAAGGCAGAACTGTAGATCATGAAGCCTTGTCTCAGCTACTGAAAACTGAGCATAGCAATACAGAGATGAGCACAAGCTGTGAGACTTGAGGTAACCACTCTGTTGCTTAGTTTGTCCAAAATTCCATGCCACTTTCCATTTTTAAATAATGTTTTCACATTCCATTAAATCCAGGTTGACACAGTAAAGCAAAGCTATCCCAAAATATGAAAGACATGTTTGTAAATAATCTGCTTGAAGTATTCAAATGACCTGTTTATATTCCAGTGACTCCTGAATCCGAGTCTTAATCCCACTGTGGCTATCATTTTCCAGTCACTCAATTTACAGGTATTTTCCTATGAACAGCACATACACGTCTTTTTTCTCTCAGATGATTGCATAGGCTGGGTCTGCTCTTTAATGACATTTTAAAAATATTTATTTATTTATGTATTTATTTTATCTTTTGCCTGTTTTCAAGTTGCTGTTGCACTATTTATGTACACCTAGCTGTTGAAATTTATCTTTCATTTTATATACTGGATTTGAGCTGGTGATCTCATTTTCACTAATAAAGCATTAGAGGATGTTCAAGCCCATTTAACGTATCAGTTTGCAACTTTTTTTCCTGTTTGGTGGGGGAGGTGCAACCTGATATGCCTAAATTAAGAAGATCTACATCTCTAAAACTGTTTTCTCTCTCATAATATGATCACCTGTTGTTAAAATTTTATTAAAGAGAAAAAAAATGTAGTAGTCCAAAGATTTGATAAGGTATGTTGCTTATTTTCTCATTTTGCTTTCTTACAAAGCTCCAAGGAGTTCAAGGTTTTTCTGCCATGTTTCTCTCATCCTCTTTCCTTCCCTTCTACCCATCAACAGCCTTCAAACATCTAACAGGCTTTTGAAATTTTCCCATTAGAGAATAAAAGCTGTTTTAATGGTCAGTTATACTATCCAATTTATTCATCAGCTTCACTGAAATTAGTGGGCAGCTCAGGCTCTTAAAGACCTTACTCCATCATTACGCTGAGCAACAAAATTGAAGAAGGGAGAAGAAAACCCCAGATTGTATTACTGGTACTGTAATATTTGCATTACAGCTAAGCATTTTATCAGAAGTGAGGACTCTTCACTCATTGATTTTCTGTCATTTGCTGCAAGCACTGTAGTTGAAATTTCACATTCTCTGGTTTCTTCTGCCTCCATGTTCTCAAAAAGTAGAGCTCCGGCAGTTTCACTGAAATCACACTTTGCTACTAAAACATGATTTTCATTAAACTACAAGAAAAATAAAAATAAAAACAAAGCTGGCATGAAATAAGGTTACACAGTATGAAATTATTTACAGCAGCCCACCAAGCCCTACATCAGGGAAAGTCAGTGTCGGAGTCTGCAGAATTTATGCAGCTTGACTGTATTACATCTGGAGGTTGACAGCTGGTTATTATGTACACCTAATTTATCCAAGCAGTAAATACCACAAGTAAAGAAATCTATTCACCTAAGGCTTATGGTTCAGTTGGTTTAGTATTTTATGTTGAAAATAAAATGTAGAATAAATTACGAGCAACTCTTCCCCATGCTTCCTCAACAGTGCATGATGCTCCATAGTGTAAATACACTAAATGAAGTGTCTTTGATCTAATTATAAATCTGGCAAGGAACCTGATTCCTGATTGTTTTCCAAAATAATTACAATATTAATTTAAAATTCTAGCAGTTCCTAGAGAAATGACAATGGGTATCCGAACAGTTAAACTACAGCTGACAACAAAGGACTACTTATGGCCTACAACAAGAAGAAGGAAAAAACCCCAGCGAACTGACCTTTGTTAGTGTGGTACTGAAATTACTTTAATATGGGCTAACTCTATCGCTAAGAAGAATACTAAGAAAGCTGTATGACAGAATGTTAAAAATTAAATTCTGTCTCAGATACTATCCTCCGTCATAAAACCCCCTGAGACAATCTATATCCTCCACTCTTACAAGATGAGATTTCTGCAGGAAAACAAAAACCAAAGTTTATTCCCCCTTCTTGAACCTTCTTCATCTATTTATAAATCTGAAGGCATGTAGTTATCTTTTTCCTGAATAACCAGAGGTGACTCTTTCTTTTATGTGTTATGTACTCATTTGTAACAGCATAGAGTCTCTAAAGAAAATGTCATAGCAACAGGCCAAGGAAAAATGAGCTTCTACATAATCAGTAAAACACACATTGAAGTTGTAGCCAAGGTTTGAAAATGACATTACTAGGTTCTTGTTCAAAAAACTCTTAAGAATCATTAGCAAGTTCTCATTCAAAACACACATATGATTAAGTTCTTCCTTCTTCAGTGCTTAAAGACTGTACACAAGTTGTATTGACTGTACTAGTTAAAAATGCATATTTAAATGTTGTCTTAAGCAAGAACGCTTATTCATCAGAGCCTCAAGATTTGTTCCAAAACATCATGTAATCAATAACAATTGTATGATTGACTTTAATGGTTACTAAACTAGAGCTGTAAATAGAGTGAATACAAAGAAGGAGAAAATATTCTCTTTCAAAGATGACCCTTGTTGCAAAACTTGATAACTCTGGATGTTTATAAATAGAATGCTAATGTCCAGAAACAAACTTTCAAAAGCTGTCAGGTGGCAGGGGGGTACAGGACAGGAAGGGAGGAGAGAAAGATTTAACTAGAGAGCAGAGAATATTTATGGATTCCCATTACATTTCTTGGAAAAAAACATGGCAACCGTTCACCAAACACCATTCAGCTGTAACCTACAGCTTACTGTAGAGTAATAATAATACTTTGCACACCTATGCTAATTTCCTTTCAGGTATCTCTCTGCGTATGCAAAGAGTGACTTAAACTTTACAATGGCCTTATGAGGATATGGCCAAGCATAATTAAATAAAAGAAAGTTGATTGCAGAAATAAGCATTTGAAGAATGAGATTCTCCAGATAATAGTTCTCAATCTCACTGAAAAACTGAATAAAGGCAAATAATCCAAAGAAACTTTTTTGTACCTGTTTCATTTTAATGAGAAAAAATATATGCATATACAGAAATGTCAAGTAAGTTCCTGTTCAAATTACTACCTGACTTAAAGGTCAATTTCTAGCTTTCTCACAATTCTCAGTGCACAAATGGATTAGGCTTCTTTGGGCTTACTTGTGCAGGAAACAGGGTATAAAAATCTACCGGTATTATATCTTTTGAAGAACAAAGTTGATTTGCTATTACTGCCTCCTGTGGCCATACATCTTCAACTAAACGAATATGAACCAATAATTTTATGGAACACTTTCTAAAAATTAAAACTGCTGTTTTAAAATTAAATACTAATCTTTTCAAATAATTCAAGTTTTCTATTCATTTTTTCATGAATTATTCATTCATATTTTAATGTACCAGTAATTTTGAAAACTACTTTGTTCATAGGGGAGAATATACAACAGGTGGGGTTTTTAATATTTGGGAAGAAATATAGCAGTAAAAATTGAAAAAAAACCCCACCAAACTTCTGGAATTACTTAGAGAATTCATTGAATATTCAACTACCATCAAAAGCAGGTCATTACTTTACCAACTTGAACTCCCTGAGATTGCTAAATCAAGCCATCATTTTTTATTCTATCAAACAGATGTGCTAAGAAACATAATGATAGCCAGCCTAAAATTCCACTGCCTATTGTCACTCCATTATGCCATTACATTTCTTGTGAATATATTTCATCTTCAATGCAAGCGTTCACCCTTGCGCTCAGCTTGTTGCTCCATCTCAGATAGCACTTACTCAGATTGCATGTATTTATCTTCTTAATGTTACCTCATAAATCATTCTCTAAGATAAAAACTCTTGTTTTTCTTCATTCTCATCTCTTCTTTGGCTCATCTCTTTTCAAACAATTTACTTGTATTTGTTGCCATTGAACGCAAAAGTCTCAAAATCTTAATAATACATCGAAAAAAAGCTGATTTTTTGGGTTGAAGAGCAAAAAACATTCAACAATAGTCTTTTTTGTAAATAACAGCACCTGAAGACTACAGCAGTTCCTGGAGAAGTTCCAAGCAATCTCTCCCACTACTGTAAATATTATCTCCCTATTACTGTATATATCTGTTCCTCTGAGTTTTATTTGTACCCCATTGACAGTATGTTTATAGAACATACAGAGAATGGAAGGAAAACTCAGAATTCTTTTATTTGAATATAAGAGTTTTGTAGAGTGCAAACTATCATTGTTTTCTTCTTAAAAATTAATGCTTCTAAATATATTTCCATTTACTTATTGTAATTTGCTAAATGGATTATTTACATTGATCTGCTTAACTAGTTTCCTAATGCTAGCAGAAACTGTTTTTAAATACATACTTCACGATAATATTTTAGTATATATTTATAATATTCACAAACATAAGCAAGTGGGAGAAGTATAATCAGGCCATTTACTTTTTGTCTTAATTTGAATCTGCAGTATCTGTGTGTCTTCTGAAAGAATTGGTACTAGAATTGGTATCAGAGACTCTCTGCTTATTCTCCAGTCACAAGGAAGAATGGGTATAGTATTAAAAACTTGCACTACAATAACCAAGGGACAAGTAATTTATATTCTATGGCAAGCTTAGCATTCTCTACCATTCATAGTCAAGAAAATATTTTCTATGCAGATGTTCACGACACAATCCATGGGGAAAAAACAATGTTTGCTAGATAAAATTCTGATCAAGAGGAAGCTATGGTACCTTTCCTTTGATTTCCATGTGTGCTAGAAATACAGAACACACATAATGACATTACAACCAGATCTCATTAGCTGTGTTAACACAGGTTGAGATGAGGAGAGCCTTGCAAGATATTAAGGCAGGCAGAAATTCAGTTATTCAACATCTATACCGAGAGTGCTATATATACACAGAATATATTTATTCTACATCTATACCTCCGATGTAATGTAATGCACAAACAGTTCTGTGATATACTATAGATACAATGTTGCTAGTCTCCTTTAGGAATTCAGGAACTGCCTCACGAGATGTCAAAATGAGATCCGTAACTTAATAACTGCAATTCTATTATTTCAGAAGTATGTTGTGGGGACTAAATGTTAGAAGATAGGCTGCCTATGCCTTTGTCAGGACTTGCAAAGAATTATATTTAAAGAATACCCAGAAAATAAAGCTTGATAAGACAAATACAAAAGTGCCAAGCGGACAGCATTATGTGGGAAGTTCTCTTACATTTTTGGGGAAATTGTCACAACTGGATGTCCATCTGAAGTGTCTGTACACTAATGCATGCAGCAGTTTCTGCATGCAACATTCTCTTTATTCTGGCTGAAGACTGCAAAACAGGTAACTGCCATTTCACAGCAAAGCCATATGTCAAAATAAAACTAAACCAGTCTTGTTTCGCTCCTCTATCATGAAAACAGAGTTTATTTCCTCCTAAACTTGAATTATCATAAGAATCTATGAATTTTAGTCCTGGAAAATAAATTATTTTTACTTTTATTAAACTCTCACTAATGAAAGATCCAATGAATACTGAAAAAAATAGATAATACAAAAGACTGAACTACCTCTCAAAATAAAATGTGAGAGGAGTTACATAGATCCTCCAAGAAGCCAGGATAAATCAGATTTTAACATTTCATGTATCTCTTAATTAAAAAGTAAACAATCAGAATTCAGCTCTGCTTTATTTTCTATGGCCTTTAAATGGAGCTGAAAAATACAACTCCAAGAAATTAAAGGTGGAGAATGCCCCTAACATTATACAGCAGCGAAAAGCCAACATTTTCTGTTTTAAAGCATTTAAAGAATCTCCATAAAATACCTTTTTGGAATACCTCTGCAGATTTCATGTGCTGTCAAATAGGGTCATTTTTAAGGTCTTTTCTTGCTCTCACACATATGCGCTTACAAACATACAAAACAAACAGAGTCTTACAAATAATTAATTTAACCCAGATCTCATTAAGTTACAAGTCCTTTTTTTTTTTTTTTTTAAATTTCAGTATGCTCTCAAGACTCTGGCAGTCAAAACAGATCATAAAAATAGTATTTTAAAATAAGGAAGATTTTAGCATAAGAAAGTATTTTACTAAAATATCAGAATAATTTCCTGTTAATGTCAGAATAAGACAGCAGGCACTGTGCTTTAAAAAAATCTGAGGGATCAAATATAATTCATTAATTTCCTCAGAGTACTTCTTTAGATTTCATGTATTCCGCCTTATAAAAAATTATCCTGCCTTAGTATCATCATACATTTTCTATTAAATTATCTTCCACAAACTGCCGAGTACTTCTACCTACAATACCAGTGAAACTTTTTTGTTTGTTTTTGAGGATACTGCCAACCATATTGTGCAAATCAGGGTGACACAGAAGAGGTAGTGATAAAAATTCTAAACAATACGTGTAATTAATTCCTTGGAAAAAAGAGAATAAAAAATAACTTGAAAAATCAGACATAAGGCCTTTCACTGATCTATACACAGGCACAAATCAATATCCAAATTGATGCACATGATATGTCCTTTTGCCTATAAAGCAAATGGGATGACTTAACTAGCATTGAATAGGATCTTCTTTAGCTTAGGCTATAAAATCCTATAGCATAGATAGAATGAAAAAATCTAGATTATCCTCTAGAAATGGGGTCTGTCCATTTACTTATAAAGAATCTGATTCTGTACTCACTGAAGTAAAAAATTATTAGCACAGACATCAAAAAGATAAAGATGAGATTTGAAGTTGAAGACAAGCCCTTGATGAGTCAGCATAGTTCAATCAAGACTAAGCATAGTAATACTATGTCCACTTGCCACAGGCTTCTAATTTGTTTTCATTAGCATTATAACATATATTATAATATAGAACATATAATATATGTTATTATATATAAATATTATATACATTATATATCCTACATATTATATATGGTATATAACATACATGCTAGATAGAGTATATTTAACATAATAATATATTATATATTGTATATCTAACATAACACAATATATAACATATAACATATAACATAATATATATCATATATAACATAACATAGGATATAACATTACATGTTATATAACACGTGTGTGTGTGTGTGTGCGCAATGCACATCTCCAGCAGAGCTCCAGATGTTTGAAAAACTTGTTATAAATTTTTTTGACTTTAACAAGTTCATCCTCAAAATAACTCTTCAATTTGTCTGTTAAGGCTTTGTTTTGAACTTGCTGGAATTGATGCAGTTTTCTGTTCTTATTTTCCATAAATGATTTTCACTCTCTAAACTTTACCTGAAAAGACCTTTATTCTCCTGCTTAACCTGCTGGATGAATTTTGCTGGCCTGTCAGATCCTCTAGCATTTTTTGCTAAATTGTGGTATACATTTACTCCAATATAATATCAAATACATTGACTTTAAACAACCTCTTTGCCATATGGAATCATCACCCTGGTTAACCAGGTTAACCTTTTATCTGTTTCTTTTCATTTTCCTTTAAGCAGTTTCTTGTCTTAAAAATGCTATAGGAATGAAATTACCTGGCTGCTTCTCTTATATAAAGATGTTAAATTTAAGTCCATTATGATCTCTAGTACATCTTGAATCAGATCTAAATTGATTGCTACATCTCCTCTTGAAGATTTTCTGACTGATTGCTCCAAAA
Source organism: Gymnogyps californianus (assembly GCF_018139145.2). Taxonomy (NCBI): domain Eukaryota; kingdom Metazoa; phylum Chordata; class Aves; order Accipitriformes; family Cathartidae; genus Gymnogyps; species Gymnogyps californianus. Next base: position 10,216,590 of record NC_059478.1, on the reverse strand, counting down.
AGCACTGACTCAAATTTTAGATATGACAGAAGCAAGCATTCTGTCCTGATATGACATTTATCCAAGATTTGTGAATTTAACTGAAGCCTTCCATTATTATATTATGCTTTGCAACCTTCTTACTCTTTTGTGTTTCATGTTCTTTGTCACTTATCATCATTGCATGGTAGAAAGTACAGACCTGATGTAATTCTCTCTGTATTTGGATACCACATTTAAATCAATAGAGATTCTCTAGTACTGCTGAAACAGTTGCCTTAACTATCTTATCTGACTCTATGTTTTCATATATCATGCCAGTCATGAACTGTAAAATCCACCATGAAGTTACAATGAAACATCTACTTTGGCATTATTATATCAAACATTCCTATCAAGATGACTGTTCTATCACTATGCTCATTTAAATGCACCCAATTTAATTCAGTCATTCAAGGAGAATAGTCTTTAGGTATGTCGCATTTATGCAGAAGTACACATATGCTGAAGTCTATTCACATGTACCTTTCATAATTGAAACTTCATAAAAATGTTCTTTGCTATTTCCTACTCCTTTGTTTGCTTATTTATTACCTGTGTCCTCTACTTTTTTCCTAGGATACAGAGGGTTTAGAACTTAATCCTGAAATTGTAGACCCTCCTGTACCACATGCTATTTGGTTCCATGTGCCCTCATCCAGAACTTACTTTAAAAAGCATCTTACTGTTTAAGTATTTCCTTGTCATTTATTTACATGGAATTTACAGAGCTGACCTATATGACAGTTTCCTGAGTTCCTGATAGATCTGTATTCCTCTTCATTACAATATTTTCTCAAATATCACTGAAATTGTCTGTCTTGTCGGCACAAGGTTTTACATCAGAGACAGGAACACAGAATATTCCAAAGACTGCTACACTGTCTTTACCTTCCAGATAGCAAGCTAAATTTTGCTTTCAAGACTACTGTGCTATTTGAACATATAGCTCGTACCCATGCACACTATGGCCATTTAAGATTCTCCCTTGCTAAGATCTTTTAGATATTTTAGTTTGCTTAGCAAGCAAACTACCAAACTTCTCACTGACATCACAAATATAGTTGTTTATGTGTGTCCAAAAATGTAATCTCTCAGTACTACATTCTCCTTCTATCAGTTGGAATCCCTGATGCCAGGCCATTATTTTTTTCAAGATATTATAGTGCTGTTATTCAATACCATGAGAAGGGTGTGTTGGCGAGGGGGAAAGAGAAAGGCTGAGAGCCCAGAGGGTAAACCACTCCAGAACATTCACTAATATTTTGTCTGTCTACCTCTCTATCTCCCTCAGCTCTTCCAGTGCAACAGGGCTGGTCTCAAAAAGGAATACTCTGTTCCAGAGGGCTATGAATTACCTGCACAGCACTCATGTGTACACCATCTACTGAAGTGATCACTTAGTAAAAAATTTAGGGCTCCATTCTAACCCTCCTGATAAACTCTGAAAAGAATTCAGGGGATCATTCTGTACCACTAGACTGCCTGTTTTGACAAAAGTAGAGTCAGCTGGCCTCTGCAGATGTTACACAATACAGGACCTTCCTAGGAGAGAGTCAAATAAAAGTCCACTGCATTCTGAAAAATTTCAAATATTCTTTCACAGAAATACAATAATGTACATTTGATTTGCTATTTTCAAAAGCAGTAACAGAATATTATGTACAGAGCACTGGAAGATCAAAAGAATGCACAGTCCAGCAGTAATTTAATATTATTTCTGCTGCTAGATGAATGAGACTGGGGGGGGGGGGGAGAGAGAGAGAGAGAGAATGAGAGTAACCCATCCAAACCTATGACCAGCTATTCAGCAGGCCTTACAACACATAGAAATACCGCTGTTTTCCGAACTATAGTTTGTCCTTCACTGTCCTGTTTGAACATAATCTTCTAAGCATATGATGAGATCTGAATACCATAAATAATTATGTATAATAATATTATATAACTATGTATTACACTAAGACCAAAGTTTTCCACATTGAATACCTAAATCTATAAAAACATGGCTCACCTTTAGGGTTCCAACTTTGAACATTTTGTACCTAAGTACATTAACATATTCTCCCTAGCATCCGATGAACCTACCACTGTCATACATATGTTGTAGCTTCAAGCTACAACATATCAAAAAACCTGAAGTTCAAAACATTTCACATGGAAATACATAAACCTCAGGCACACACATCTCCTTTTCACCTCCCTGATGGATTTCATTACCTTCAATTTCTTTGCCTTCAGCACTGTTCTCAAATCACTTTGTTATGACTTCATTGTTCTCTTACAGCTTTCCTTACCTAAACAGTGCCACTAGCTTCAGAAATACCCTGTTTATTAAGCTGTTCAGCTTAGGTAAGTGATAGTTAAAAAAAGACTTACAAAGCAAATCTAAAACATGGCTGCTAGCTAAAGAAATTTCAGAGACATTTTAAAAAAAACCCACAAAAATACCAAAGAAAGCCCCGCCAACAGCTCTGAAAACATTGTGTGGAAAACAAGTAGCTTTATTTTTTTTATTTACAAAATGCTTTTTTAACTACAGAAAATATTAATTCATTGAAATGGAAACATCTTGTTGAAACTCATATAGACCACCAAAAATAAAACACTGAGAAAAGACCTTCTGGATCAGCAAACCAGAAAGAAAGCAATCATAGAAAGTCAGATAGTTGTTCTAGAGACACTCACCTGGGGAAGGGGAAAAGGAGAGGCAAATCCCTTCTCTAAATCTGGCCAAGGAAGCAGCTATCTCGCTATTACCTCTCCCAGGAAATCTGCAGTTGTATCTCAGATGTAACACAATGCAATTACCTCACGCAATTATCCAAAAAAAACTTCCTTCAGGCTGCATACAGAGAGCTTGGTAGACAGGGAAACCATCTTAGTATCAACATCTCGCCCTTCAGTTTCTAGGGAGTGACAGTAACTGAAAATGAAGTGCGAGTTAGGATTAACTGAGTGAGCCTCATCACTGCTTGGTATATTGTCTATATTGACTTCCTCTCCAAGGTAAAAAGGTCCTGGCACGAGTAGTTTTTGTTGTGCTGCACTTTTTTTTAAATGAGTCATACACAGTTCAAGATATGGTTTTATCCATAAATTGTCCAATGAGTTATCAGTGGCTACCGTCACGTTTAGTTTGTAGCATTATGGAGTATTTTTTCAATTTCTACTTTTTAAACAAGAGTGATTAAAAATATAACGAGCCTCTGTTCTTTCACTTTGATAAAACTTGCAATTATTTCTGGTTTTGGTAGGCCTTTAGAATAAGAAAGAGTTTTTTGGTGCTGAACAGCTGCACTATATATTCTGAAGTATGTGATCAAAGGATAATGCTAGTTAGTCTTCTAAAGACAACAGTCAGGATTACAGCACAGTCGAGATCACAGCGTTGAAGGCAATATTTAGACTCACATGTTACCATATAATTCACAATAAATATCAAAAAATCCTACCAGAATTAAATATTATCAGTTCTGAAACATTTTGAAAGAAAAACATTCCCTACATGATAGTACTTTGGATTTCAAGTCTAAAACAAGTTAACTTCAACAGATTTATTTTAAAACGTAATATAGGCATACTGAATACCTAATGAGTAATTTAAAAATTAAGCTTACATTTAGTCTTTAACTTGTGGAATTTTGAATAAGTAATACAACTAGGCATACATTATTTTAGAGACACTCATGACCATTTAAGAGAACTAAACCTGAACTTACTGTTCTGTTCCCTAAAAGATTTGATCCTTCCTGTTCCTCCATGAAATTCTCACTTAATTGTGCTTTTTTTGTCTCCTCTCACCTTGCAGTAACTTATACAGTCAGCTACTGTAATGCAGTAGCTTATTTCTCTTAGAGAAGGAGAAATGATAATCTACAGATATGTATTTTACATTTAAATTTCACAGCGATAGCAAAGAATTCTCTTGAAAAATTGAAGTCAGTAGGTGAAATAAAGTCCCTGTTTTACATAGTTCTCTTTCACATGACGTAAACAAAATGAAGCAGTAATACCAAGCATCTGAATATTGTAAATTCTGAAGAAAATTCAGTTGGGTCACAAGTTGCAGACTGATGGTAAAGCTGATAAGTAAAGGGCACAGACAGTATCACAGAGTAAAGCCAGAAATAGTATGTCAACAATTTTGCCAATTCATGACATTAGGATCGGAAAAATAAAGGCCATATTGATGGATTAGAAGGTTTGTTTGGTTTAAGTGTATTTATAGAATAAGTACAACATATTTTTCAACTTATTTCTACTAATCACATACATTTGAAATGGTTATTTAAACACCTTTATGACTGCCCTACAGGCCCTCAGTGTGTTTACTTGATATAATGTGTTCTTTTGACTTTCCCAGTATGTTTGTAAAGACAGCAACAAAAGAATAAAAATACATAAATTCCAAATAGCAACTGCCTGTAGTTTGTTTTCCGTTACACAAATTGATTTATAATGCCTGTAAGATGTATTTCACTGTGGAACTCTATAGTGTTTAAGCACTCAGCAGGCTCATTACATGCTGCCACTCCATTCTAGCTATAAAAGCTTGTGTTTTGTTTTAGTAGCTTTGATTGTCTGTCTCCTTCAGCAATAGAAAGTTTACAGTTATAACTCCTACAGTATCAATCAAAATCATTATCTAAAACATGAAACTGTTGTGAAACATAATTCAAGATAGCATTGTGTGTCTTCATTTTTATGATTAAGTAATTGATATATTTATTCTTTTAACCTTTTCAAATTTCTTCTTTTTATTAGAAAAGCCCCTGACCAGTGTCAATGATTAATGTAAAAAGTCTGGAAATCTTTCAATAAGTTTTCTAAGTGGAGTTGTTTCTCATAAACAGTTTCTTTTTCTTTTTTTATTAGCCAAGTTAAACTAAGTTTAATATAACCCATTTTGAATGCATACCTTCTAAACTTCTTTAATTAAATGCATAGAACCAGTGTTAAAATAAAATGAAGGTCCATTCATGATGAACCAGTATGAGCAAATAATCTTCTTCCAGATTGGTTAAATCTTACAAAAAATTTCCTCATGTTTTTTCCTGTGAGTTAAATAGTAATAATAAATATTATTCTGAATTCCCCTTATAACTAAGACCATTTGAGTGAACATTCTTTATTCATGTATTCATGGAACCAAAAAAGCTAGATTCCACTTTTCCTGTCTATTTTCCGGCTAGAAGCTTCTAGCTAGAAAATAGACAATTTCCATACTCTGTTTTGGAGTTACATTAAATCACTCAGACGAATTTTAATTCAGATCATATGTTGTCTCACAATAGACATATGCCTTTAAATGAAATCAGCAGTCTGTGTGTTGGCATGTGCATGTATGTGTACACAAGAGCAGGACTTCCCTTCTACTTGTTTCTCAGATTTATCTGGGTCAAGATGCATTACTAGTTCTTATCATCTCCCCAGTAATATGATTTTTCTGCAGGGAAAAAAAAGGAACAGATCAGAACATGGGCAGGGGACAGCCTATAAGGAGACGCACCTCCAGAACAACAACAACAGTAGTACATTATTTCCCAGTGGCAAGAACTACTCGGTGCTTTCCACCCCAGTGAGTTCATCTTTCTCAAGTTCAACTCTACTCTTGAGGATCAAAAAGCAAGCTCTTCATGAGTAATTTCTGTTGTCCTCTATTGAAAAGTTACTGGAATTTCAACTGTGTATCTCATCTGCTCAGAGCATATCCTGCAAGGTACCATCTCTGATGCTACCTTGGTACTCAGAGAAACATAACCTAGGAAAGGCTACATAAATCTACCAAGCCAATCATGAAAGAGGTGACAGAGATGACTTATTTTCACTAGAAGCAAAATCTTTGAACATAAAAGCAAAGTATGTACAAAAAGTGCATAGCTGGTGTCGTACATGTAAGTGCTGGATATTGTCTGAACACGCTTATAGCTGTCTTCAGCAGTTGACTGCAGACATTTAGTATTTCAGAAATCAAACAAAACCGGTAAGATAATTTCATGACAACACATAAGTATAAGCTTTCATTAATATGTTTTTTTCAAAATACTTGAACATAAGCCTTGTTCTGGAGAAGACTTGTGTATGCTATTCTGTTATTTTGTCCACTGCTATAGTCATATTACTGGATTAATATATTTTAATAAGTAAAAATACAGGTACATATTTAAGCCTTGTCAAAAATCACATGTTAAATTCTCAGAAAAAAATTAGACTTCAAAAGATAACAAATTTAATAATTTATGGGAAAATGAACTTTGAAGTGCTGTCTACTATATTGCTCTGTTCACATTTAGCAATTATCTACATATCAAGAATACACAGTCAACTCTACAGAAAAGTATTTTCAAAAGGATTACACTTTGTTTCATGTATTTTTTCCAGCTATGCTAGAAGATCACAAAATTATGATAGAGATTATAACAATAAATTTTTATATTTTGAGGTGAAGAACATTACATGTATCTTATTTCTGGAAAATGCTAATTCAAAGGTTAGTGCTTAAAAAGACAAATAAAGCCACTACATTAACATATAAAACATACCATATGCATTCTGCACAGGCTTAGAGAGGGGAAAAAAAAAATCCAGAAAACCTGTAGGACACAAAAATGGCTTATCAAAACTAAATAAAATAATGAAGAAAATTTAATTGCATCTCACATGACGTATCATACAGAGGAATATTTCCCCATGCAACCATGTATTACCTTGGTGTATATTTTATAACTTGTCTCACCTTTCACACTTTATTAAAAATATACAGATAAACAACTCAGATTAGGTTTTTCTTCTCAGTAAAGATGAGTTACTCTTGCCAGATCTAATCAAATATTTAATTTGTGATGACTATGAGAACAGAAGGAAGTTGCATTCCATAAGACAGCAAGTGTAAAAAGCTTCTTGCTGTCATTGAGTAATGCCCTGTTAAAGAAAAATATCACAAAACTATCAAGAAAAACCTTTAAATGCGAAATGTTATGTAAACATTTATCTTCAACAGTCAGAAGTACCTATACTATGTCTAAATAGTAAGGACTCATTTACTTCTTGTCTTCACTCTCTTTGCTCTGTTGGAGCGAGTCCAGAGGAGGGCCGCAAAGATGATCAGAGGGCTGGAGCACCTCTCCTGTGAAGACAGGCGGAGAGAGTTGGGATTGTTCAGCCTGGAGAAGAGAAGGCTCCGGGGAAACAGCATAGCAGCCTGCCAGGACCTAAAGGGGGGCTACAAGAAAGCTGGAGAGGGACTTTTTACAAGGGTGTGTAGTGGTAGGACAAAGCGTAATGGCTTTAAACTGAAAGAGGGAAGATTTAGATTAGATGTAAGGAAGAAGTTCTTCACTGTGAGGGTGGTGAGGCACTGGAACAGGTTGCCCAGAGAAGCTGTGGATGCCCCATCATTGGAAGTGTTCAAGGCCAGGTTGGATGGGGCTTTGAGCAACCTGGTCTAGTGGAAGGTGTCCCTGCCCATGGCAGGGGGGTTGGAAATGGATGATCTTTAAGGTCCCTTCCAACCCAAACCAGTCTATGATTCACCTTCATCTGTATTCCAGTGATCTTTATGTCTCTGGACATAGTGATAGACTAACTGCAAGTCTGGATATTTACTTTCAGCTCCCCCAAACTCATTTTGTGACCTTGATAATGCTACTTGTGTAAGCATTGATAGTATGAAAATTCCTTTTATATGAAAGAAATTTTGTTTTCTTAATCTAACGGAAGACTGTTACTAATCGGTAATAACAAATCTTACCTTTAAGATTTATTTATTTAAAGCTTGCAACCCACATTGTCATATCAACACAAACTGCAGTGTCTTCAAGACCACAGGGTATTACAGAAAGTCTGTGAACTGAAGCCAGTTGGTAAGAAGAAACATACATTAGTTTCTCAAGTTTTGCTCACATTGAGATTCATGTGTTTGAACATAACATTGGTACATATGGCACAGGAAATATCACATTAAAGATTAGTGGTGGTTTGCACATTAAGGAATAGTAGTGATTCGTACACATTCCGTTCTTTATGTGCTCCATAGACTAGTATTATAAAGAACTATCGGCATATGTGTTAACAGAAGGTGCTTTTACTGTAACCTGTAAATAATACTTACCAAGGAAAACTATTCAACTTTGCCAAAATGCAGACAGATACAACTGTCTCCTGAATACTGAACATTGAACACTGAATACTGAACTCTGAATACTGAGTATTTTAATTGAATGATGCTACTCAAATAATCTAATTCTACTGACTAATAATGAGTGTTATTTATTCAAAGTTTCTTCTTCATACTATAGAAGTTTCTTCTTCATACTATAGCTCTTCATAAATGGCAAATTTTACCATTTCTAAACGTGTTTATCATTGCCAAAGTATTTTTGAAGATAGCTTGCATAAATCCCCCAAGTCTACAGCACAGCAATTTGAATATGTCTTTAAAAGTATATTACCTCTGTCATTTAGCTATACAATTATATCTCTGTTGGCACCCATAGTTTTCCTATGAAATCTACTGAAATGACATTGTTACCTAAGGGGATTAACTTTGTGCTTGCTCAAGCAGCATTTTCAGGAAGAAACAACATTTTTATAAAAGATTAATCAATTTGGAAGTTTCTCTAAGCACGTACATTGGCACAAGACTGCAATCAATGCATGAAATACATCCAACATGCCTCTAGTGTTTTTCACAAACCAGATAAGACTTAAAATATATATTCAGATGAATTAAAATACATTTCAGAAATTTACCAACTCATTAGATAGTTAATGCTGTAGAACTATGTTCTAACTTAATAGCCAGGAAAAAAATAAAAATCCATTTACATTTAGCACAGTGAAATGAAGTGCTTTTCTTCTCACAGTATTATTCTAGACGACATGCAAAGTGAATAAAAAAGGGGTAGCAGTATGACATCACACTAACTCATGAGCACAGTATTCAGTATTGTTTTATAAAGTCAGGCTTGAGGATGATTAGTACACCAAACCAGAGCTTACTCATAGATGGATCCTGCAAACCCATAAATCACACGCATCAGTTTACCAAACCGAATCCACTCTAATTTAAAGGAAAAGAATTTAAAAAAGAAAAAAGAAAAACAAAAAAGTCACTCAAAACGGGCTACCGCTTATCTGGCTAACTGCTGAAAGAGAGTATCTTGAAGTATTTACTTTCAGTAATTTGCTAGTGCTTTGACTGTGATACATATAACAAAGTTATACACCTTTGGGTCTTTTAGTTCGTTCCTTTAACCCTAAATTTATTTGGACTAACAAACATATCGGCTTTGTAATACGTCCATTTAATGAGTACATCATTTACCACAAACCTTTTTTCCTGTCTGGATAGGATTGGTAAGAACAGGTAAGAAACTTAAATTCGTAAGACCGCAGGCACCACAGCTTCTTCAGATATAGTGAAAGGATAAAGCTACAAGAGTCAGAAAAAAATCCAATATTCTTTTTCTACTACAACAGAGTCTTTAGAGAAAATATTTTTTTTCTTTGCCTAAAGCTATATTCGACCCTGCCTTGGGCAATTGCTAAACTATTGATAACTATTTTTTATTCCTAACATTTAGGAATTCCTAACATTCCTAACCTAACATTAGAAATGAAACTGCATTCCTGGCTTTGAAACATTTAGTAATTATTCTTCGGATCTTAGACTTAAAGCAACTAAGTATAACTTATTTGGTGATATTGCACGTAGTGATCTCAGTTCTGACTCTGACAGCTTGCTACTGAAACTCTCTCATTCCCTGGAAGTGGGAGTGAAAAGCTCCAGACTATCCAGTATCTAGGTCAGATAGATATATATACACAGTTATAATCTTCTTCCAGTAAGAAAACTGCAATAAGATAGCCTCACTGCTTAGTGAAGTAAATTGCCATTAACCAAGTTAACAACAATAATATCCCCTGATTTTTATTATAAAAATTCTAGCTGTGGTTGAACTGCAGGTCAAAAACAATAAAAAAAAATTGAAAGTTTAAAGGCACATAACCATCTTTTACAAAAATGGTTTCAAAGGCATAGATTTTATGAAGTAAAAGGTATGTTACTGTAATGGTACATTTTTCTCATTTTTAAAGACATAACTCAGTTGTGATATAAAACCGAAAGTCTATATTAAAATACTTCCTGCACATGTTTATTTAATTCCATCATATTTCTATTTTGTTCAGTCAGAAAGCTGGCTCTGACAAGTGGATAAGACAAGGGGAAGTCTTCCTTCCCTCTAGTTCAGGCTATTCAGCGACAGTGATTTCCACCAAAACACAGAACGCAAAGTGCATAATTCTTTGCAGATGCATCAGTGTAATAAGACAGGTCCAAAGAACAGCAAATGGTCTCAAGTTTTTCAGCATCACCCAGATGACCTGAATTTTATGCTATCTTTCACAGTGGAATCAGATCATTTTAATGGAGAAAGGGTCTTGTGTATGCACAGAAGCATGCAGTAGACTTCCGCTGGTAACCTTTTAAAGCTTAGCTTCCCTTTTATTTTTAATATCTATGTATTGTTGTAAAACTCAAGTTTAATTCTGGTAGCACACAGTATAATTCATTTTGCTTATGAAGAGACATTTTTAACATGTTGTTTTGCATATTCTAGTAGGAGAACAAATAAATTACAGAATTTTAATATCTGTGGTGCTATACTTATGAAACTAGGTATTTTTTCAGCATTCTGTTCAGTAATAGAGAATATTAAATTGGCTTGATATACAAGTCAGTAATGTCAAAAGGTATTTATATATTCAAAAACTAATGTCAAAAGGAGGATAGAGGCACGTGAAAGAAACAGGACTTGTTAATGCCACTTCAGAAGAGCATATGAAGTGATGTAGACTACCAGAAGAAAAATCAAATTTGTTTTTCAAAAGGATGATATGACATGTTACAAGAAACCCAAGCTATCCATTGCACAGTACAAGATGATCCAGGCATGTAATTTCAGAAAACTCATTATATTAATAAAACAAATTCTATTCTCAACCTTATTGCTCCAATTCAAAGGCACTTTGAAACATTACAAAACAGCAGACACCGTATTGGTAAAAGAAAAGGAGAAGGATACTTGCACCGAGTGTGGCATATCCAAATTTTTTTATTTTCTTCCAAATTCAGTAAGCGTAGCAATGAAACTTTGATCCCATTAACTTCAAATGTGGAGTACCAGATGCTTCAGACAAGTTTGTGCAGTCTGTACTAAAAGATGACATCATGTCATCATCGCTTGCTGTTCAAACACAGTCCATAGATTTTTGCATGCCCCCCCCCCCCAGCCCTCCCCTCCCCACCAAAAAATAACTTCGCTATTGCATTGGACACATATCTAGAAATGGAAGACTAGTCACAGCACAGACTAAATAGCAGAGGTTCTGTGTTCATAAGGATCTGACATTGCAGATACTGAAAAAGAAACGGTCCTAAATACTTGTTAAACAGTTCAAGTAAACATCTCAGATGGTGCACTCAATGTCTGTAAAACATACTAAACACAGTAGTAGGCTATTTATTAGTTTTCAAGTACTTCACTATTGGTTTAACTTCCCTAGCAGAATAGTTTAAATGCAAGACATAGTTGAATTATGCCCCTCTTGTTAGTCCTAGGAATTCCTCCAGAATTTTGAAAAGAGAATAGTGTGATAAGGGTGGAGTAGGGTAGAGTCTACAGGCAAAATGCTTTTCTTTTCTTTTGAGATATATAATCATATTCTTGTATCAATTTAAAAGACAATATCTGAACAGATTTGGGCTAAACAGAAGCAGAAGTATCATACTCAAAAAATTAATGAACTATTTGACTAAAAATATTTCAAACTCATCAAGAAGTGCTGTAAAGGAGCTGACATACCAATAGGTTGATGAGAAAGAACTAATAATCATAAGGGGCTAGAAGAGTCAAGAGCCACAGCTTATGGGGTCACCCAGCTTGATGAAGCTAAATCAAGACAGCCAAAAATTACTGTCATTTGAAATCTAGCATTGAGTCATGAATCACTTTAACTCCAAACTTTTGAAAAATAAAGACTCGATGCATAATTGTACAACTACTTTTCTTCTGGAATAGTACATCCTAAAAGTCAGGACTATTTCCAGAATTGGAGATTTGAAGTAGAGCTTTTTTAACGCTTTTTTTTGGCACTTGTACAGTGTTTTAACATCAGTTGTCATCCCTAATTTTTTTTGCTTCAGGGATCTTTTTAATTAGGCTCATTAGTAAATAAGGCAAACAGCCCATGAACTCAAGATTCACAAAGTATTTATAATTGGATTACATAACTTTTATGATTGGATCTTTTCTTTCTAATGCAAATTTCTTTTCCATTTGGGAACTGTCTGGAGCAGCTAATGATTGCCTCAAACTTATTTATTCTTAGATATTATCCACTAAATGCTTTTGGAAAATATTTCCTGAGATACAATTAAACATTCTATTTCAGACTCAATGTAGTAAAGATGAGGAAAAAAAATAACTAATCAATGAAAAGAATCCAAGTAGTACAGCAAATTCAGTAATAAGTTGATTCTGAATAACCTGCATATATGAAATAGGTTACCCTGGGAAAACAGTTTTGGCTCAGAGACTGTGTTTATCAATTTTCTGAGAGAAAAGGTAATTGTGGAGGAACTAGGACAACTAATTCTCTTACCTAATCTTCTTTTTCTTCACCAATTGTTTCTCTCACCTTCCATGACAGAACCTTCTTATGTGGTGAAACAAAGGTGAAAATTTGTAGTCCTACTTTCTCGTTCAATGTTGATCTCCTGGTGTCTCTTGTTTAAACTAAAGAGAAGCAAAGAAGATTCATGTAACTCTCCTGCAGTTGATTTGTTTGTAAAAGGCTAAAGTATTATCAGCTATGCCAGATACTATCACCAGTAATATATTTCTGAGAGGTGTAGCGTTTCCACTGGAATTAACTGGACTACACAGATTTGGCAGACATTCCCAAGCTACTTCCCAAGACAGTTATATGCAGTTCCTTGATGCCACTTTTCAGAACAAGCTCCGAGGTATGCAGTCATGCAACTTAGTATATTATTTAAGAAATAAGGGTAACCCAGAAACACTTTCTGATTTAAGTTTTGCTCCCCAGATGCTGATCACTTGCCATTATAGAGTATAAGACTAGAACAAGATTTCTATGTTTCACTTGCAGGGGATTACTTCTAAATAGTATTTAGAAATATTATTCTTTAGATCTTGTAAATATCTCTGAGACCTTAAGACACCACTAGAGATCTGGACTGATTAACGTAAAATGGACACATTTTCCTTATGTCTGATTTTAGGGTTTCAGAAGAGCTCTGGAAGGCTCAGGTAGCAATGTTAACACTATAAACCTTTACAAAAAGCTAAGTAAAAACTACATAGACTGATCCACAGAGATATAACTCAAGTAACACTAATATTTCAAGTATTAAGATATTTGTTCTTAAATAATAACACAAAGGAATCTCTCAGATAATAATTGTCTATACCTAGATATAATCCCATTATAGATTTTTTGATACATGATAAGACTGAAATTAGATCATTCTACTAAATCTTAATTGGCAGAATTTCACAAAAGTATATAAATCTGTATGAGTGATTTCACTGCTGTTTTTCAATCATTCTTACTACTGTCCTTCTTATTGGTACCCAGAGATAGAACTGATGGAGGAAAGGGTAAACATTTTTCTTCTCTGCAGTTTTTCTATCAACACTCTAATATCGGTCCATAAGCAACTACCCAGGAGTGAATAGGTTGTCTCCTGCACTGAAACTGACAAAATCTTGTATATGTTCCTATGATTTAATAAAGGTTAAAGCGTAGGCCAGCTGGAGAGGAAATTACAATCTGAGCGTAAACCTTATTTAACCAGCTTGAAATTGGAAAGAAATTCTTTGACTTTTTCCTTGATAGTTCTTATATCTACTTCAGACCAGTCTTCTACAGCAGCTATCATTACAGGCTATTTCTCGTGTAAATCAAAGACTGACATGGCAAGTTCAATAAGAATTGTCATAAAAGAGCCATCTCACACATTTTACAAGGTCTAAAGAAGCCTGTCTGGATAGTAAATATGACAGAAGAGGAAAAAAGAATCCACAACCTAGCAGCAAAATACCCAATCATCCACATCTGGCAGGAAAGCGCCATCAAATAATTGTCAGGAAGAACGTTCTGATCACAAATGGGTTAAAATCTTTTGTCTGTTATTTTATAGCTCCTCCACTCAAGAAAAATTATGCATCTCTTGTTTTCTCCTGGACTTTCTTAGCCAAACTGTGATGCTCAAATATAACAGTTTTGGAAGGGCAACAAGGAAGACATGGTTGCTCGTGTAGTTCAAGTATCATCTATTAGCTGTCAAAGAAACTATGATCACAATTACTACACAGAAAGGCAAGTACACAAGGATACTGTGCTTTGGACAGCTATATTCCACATAAGGTGGGCACGATATAAATGCTGTTTCCAAACTCAGAGTGCTGAAATAGACCAAGAAAATAAATTTGGTTCAAAATACAAATTATTCGAGTCAGACAAAAGCTTTTTCCCCCATCCTTTCCTTCTTTTTGGAAGCAAATTTAACCTGTTTATATATATAAACCTCCATACCCTGGAAAGCATACCATAAGGCCAAATAATCAAGTATGTAAAGATATATAAAAAGTTAAAAGTAGCACACTTGGTTTTCTACACTGTGACTCAAAAGTCCACCTACATCTTGCATGATGGGAGACTTAGGTACTTTGGGAGAGAAGCAGAACATTCCAGTACAAATAGCTTGCAGACTACTTGGAAAAAAACTCACTCAACTTGATGGATGTAGCTGTATCTTTGCATAACACGTTTTACAAACTCATTACTCTTTGACTCACCAACATTTTGAGATGGAGATTGATCAGTTTATGAATGGAATTCCATTATGTTATCAAGTACAAGAGCAAGCAGCGGACTCAGAACCTATGTTCTTTCATGACAAGCAATTGGAAGAAGACAGCTGCAACAGTATCAACATGAAACAGAAAACTATTAGACTGGCAAAGTATGAGTAGTATTGTGAGGTCCTGTAGGCTTCCCTGAGGACACAGGTGTTAGAGCATGGATTGCTCAGAGTGTGAGCATTCCTTTGTGAATGAAATTGCATGACACAAGAATGGAGACAAATGCAGAGCAGAAAGCAAAGGAATCGGAAAAAGTATTGGGAGTGGGGCCAGAGGGAAAGATGTGAAAAGGGCTTGCTTTTTGGGTATGCTGTGTACTTCAAAGTGTTTCTTTGCAATCAGCTTCAAACCTGTTTTCTCGTTGAATCCTGCTGTGATCTGGAAAATGAGAATTTGTGAGCAAACAAAACAGTATCAAAAGGAATAATGGAGAGTTGACAATGCACAGGCAAAATAGGTAGTCTAGAATGACAGACTGAGAAGCATATTGGAAGGGCTGCAGCCCTGTTGTCTGCAGGCTGCTGCTGTTGCTTCCACAGGAAGTGTCAGGATTTGGTTCCATGGGAGGTAATGATGAAGAGGGCAGGCATTTTCTGTTTGCAGAAGTGGTTATCTTTATCTACCTATTTCTATAGTTGCAGAAGAAATGAGCTTAGGTCTCCAGAATTCTTCCCTCTCTACGGACAGGTTGTACCCAAACCCTCTATTTCTTCCCAACTTTTTTTCCTTTCTCCTCATCCTTGTAATAGTAGAATCCAACCTTGCCTAGAGGAGTTTGGGTTTAAAACAAAAATGAATATTATGTATTTTAGTCAACTGTTCAGATGAAAAATGGGCAATTTTATTGCTATTAAGAAATTTTCCCACATTTTCAAGTGATGATACTGCAAGAAAGACTCCCAAATCAACAGTTTGTCTGCTGACAGTACGGTGATAGGAATGCAGAAGCAACCAATCTATACACCAGAATGGTCTTGTTTCTTACACAAGACATCAGGTGCTATTTAGTTGTCTGAGCATTTTCAGTGTTCTGCACAAGTGGAAGATAAGTAGCATATGCTACTCACCAAAAGCTGCTAAACTTTAAGTAATTTTCCTATTTGACATGCTTCTTTTAGAATGAAAATTGTGACGGCATTTTACAATAGACCACGGAGCACATAACACACAAGGAAAATCCGAGAAAGATTTGTTCAACCTTAAGAAGAGGCGGCTAAGGGTAAGATCCTAATGCTCTCTACAGCTATTGGAAGCTACAGAAGAGATGGAGCCAGACTTTTTAGCAGTGCAGAGTGGAAGGACAAGAAACAATGGAAATGGGCTGGAACATGGGGTATTCCAGCTTGGTTTAAGGACAAAAAAAAATTGTTAGCATGTGTGTGGTCCACAATGTAACAGGTTGATCAGACGCTGTTGAGTATCTGCACTTGGAGATATTCAAAACTTGAATAGTCAAGGTCCTAAGCAATCAGCTCTAACTAATTTATATTAACCTTAATAATTTAAATAATGTGAGAGGAGGCTAGTAAACAGAAGAACATTATTTACCTGTACAATATCCATGGATAGGATAAAGGAGCAAGTAACCATATGAATCATAAATGCTACTGACCAAATAATAATTTTTACACAGTGAAATAAGTGGAAAGTTGAAACAGTCAAATGCAGTTTAAGCTGAAGAAAATGTTTTCTTCCACAAAGTTTAAACCAGCAGCTGTTGATATTCTCAACAACAATTCCACAAGTTTTTAGAAAAGAAAGATAGTATTTCCACAGACTTTTAATACTTACCTATAAAAGCACTATATACTTCAGGACACACCCTAGAAGGGATTTTATTAGGATTATTTTTTGAAGGGTAGAGCTGTTCTTTGCAAGAGCAGAATAAGTTTCCCTCATACTTCCTGTAACATATATTGCTTGCAACAGTAAGGAAGCAGAAGCCTAGGAATTAAACTGAGCTGACACATTCACCCAGCTGGTCTTTTCTCCCTCTGCCCTGCTTTAAAATGTGAAAGAAATGGATTGATTTATAACCATGCTCTCACTATGTCCTGAAAGACAGTAATTTGTCCTTTTAGAAAGTGGCAGAAAAAAACCCATACACTTTAAAAAATAAATATGTAATCTAAATATAAGGTTTACTTGTGTAATTTTCAAAAAGACATTTAATAGCTGAACTTCCTGCAGCTTCTGCTTCTCAATAGCTACATTTGGCACAATATTTGCTCTAAGAATTTTCCTTTTATTGCTTGTTTACTCAAGTTAGTGTTGGAGATGCTATTATATTTATTAAAATATTTCAATTTTTCCACATACTACCCCAAACATATGGAAATGCCTTCTCCAGAAAATGATACATGAAACTAAAGAAAAAAGTTTAAAAGAGGATCCAATAACTGAATTTGCCCGTTTCCATTTAAATCAAAACATTAGCTTCATTACTTAGTGTACACAAACAAAACAATACACTTGCTGATAAATGCTGTAACAGATATGTGGATAAAGTGAAGAATTAGAACAGAAATTAGCCATGGTTTTGGAATTAGATTTAGACATAGCTAGAGCAGGTATACTAACAACTGCATCTTCACAATGTCCGAATGAGTGCAATCTTCAGGTTCCAGCTTACGTGACATTTAAGAAACTTTTTGAAAATGACATAGCAGCAGCAGCAGGTATTTTTATGCCTGCAATTTCATAAAGAAATTGTTATAAAGGGGATTTTATAGGTCAACATCTGCCATGTATTACAAGGTGATTTAATAGCTAAAAATTAGATATCTTTTCTTCAAGAAGTATGTTATTGAAATTACCAAGGTTTTTTTTTTTGTTTTTTCAAATAACAAAAAAACTGACCAAGAGAGTAGTGCACTGCTTTTGCAAACAAAAGCCCCATGTATTTGACTCCCTGCTTATTCAGAGGTCAGATTATGCTTGTTGATCCATTCAAAATGCATAGTAAATAGATTCAAATTATAACAAACATATAATATTCCTGTAGCTCACCAAGATCATTATAATACTAGTTAATAATTTTATTTGTAAATAATAATTCCAGGAAATCCATTAATGCAAAAGTGATCAGTGATTTAGATAACTTACAAGGTTTCTTTATTTGGAGAACTCTGAGTAGTAGGAGCATAGATCAAAACATTTAAATAATCAGGTTCCTTGGCAAAGTACTTTTGACAGCCCCATTTATAGTATGTTCATCTTCAGCTACTGGGTTTGTATCAACGTATAAAATTGGAAAAGTATTGGCTAAAGGAATAACAACAAAAAATATGGGATGATAATTCCATACTCCCCTCCTTCCTTTTTAGTCACAGTTTAACAGAAGCTCCTGGCAGTTAAAATGTATACTTTCATCACCAGAATTTTCATCTTTAAATACTGGACTTCGCAAGAACATTGTGCACTGTTATCCTTGTTATGTAAACTACAATAAAATACATATATTAAAAAAATCATTTTGCCCTCAATACCTTATTCAAATCCTTGAAATAGTTCATTTTACAATTTAAACTTAGAAAATATAATTTTCTATACCTCTTCCTACACCTGTATTACATGTATGTGAAATTCCTGGAAAACTAATGCATCAGGTTGTAATTAAGTATTAACTTGTAGTCTACAGAAGCAACAGGAAAGACTGTGGGAAAAAAAAAAGATTTGATTAGGAATTGTATCAAAAAATCTTGTATTCTCAATAGTGATAAGAAACCAAATGTCAAAGGGAAAATAGGAAAAAAAGAAAAAAAATACTCAAAGAACAGTTATCCGGTTGTTTAAGTCTCCAGAAACATGCCTTAAAATTTGCTCTTTCATGCATGTTAAAAAACAGGAAATAAAGAGAATGTTTGCTGGTCACTTGGAAGAAAATTATCCTAGTCACTCAAGGTAAAAGCAAAAAGAAGATGACAGACTTCAAACAGCAATGCCTTATATAAACACAAAAATAAGTCTACCGATGTCTGAGAAGTGTACTTCCTTTTGTTTGAAGGGTTACAGAAGGAAATTCCAAGCACATTGGGTTTTTTGTTTGTTTTTCATGTGCTGACACCTTTTTTTAGGCCAAAATATTTGGATTTTTATGAATACTGAAACTTTTAAAGTGTTGTTTTTAATGTGACAAACCAGAAAGGTGAACAAATCAGTGTGCAAATATCTACAGACTTGACGTTTAAAATGAATATTAACTTTGAGTCCACTGTCCCTCTCCATTTGTCTGTCTTATGATCTGTCTAAATATATGACTTTTAAGCTAATTATAATTAACTAGTAGAAAATATTGTAGGTATTTATTTCATATGATACCACAATCTCAGATGGAGTTATTTTTGCTTCGTTATTAGTCATAGCTAGATAATACAACCAGTTTAAGCATCGTATGTTCAAACTTTAGAAAAGTTATTTGAAAATCAAACTTTTAAAATAGATTGTATCAGTCTAATATCATCTATTCTTATTTTGACAAACATTTCTCAAAACATTATCTGTTTGCATTTTACAGCAGTTTCTGCAATGTTGCAGAACACCACAAAGAAAGTAGCTGGAACCTTATAAAACAAAGTAATTTGAAAAGACAGAGAATTTTAGCATAGATTCCCTCTTCATTTTTGTATTATCTGTACTAACAATAATCACTGAATTTGATATAGAAGCATATTATACTTTACGTAAGAATTCTGTCCTTTATCTTACTTTTTCCTCCTTTCTATCTGGAGTCCACTCTCAGGTTTCTGATTTATAGCTTTGATCGCAAAGGGATCAAAGATATCAGGGGATCTACTTCAGGTTCATTTTATTCTTATGTTCATGCCTGAAGTGTGCTCTTGAAATAATGCAAGGCTGTATAGATGCCTTTACAGCATAGGATTAGGAGGAGAGACTAGATCAATATATTTTAACTGAAATTTATTCTCTTTGCAAAGTTCAACTAAATTCAGAACCAAGTTGTTTAATCATACATATTTTACACCGAACATTCAAGGTAAAACAGAGATACTAAAAAAAAATAAATTAAAAAGATCTGCATTTGTTTATACAGAACGTCCTGAAAAGAGACAACTGAAAGTGCACCTGCTAAGAATGGTCAAAAAAATGTTATTCATGAGAGTTTCAATGCCTCTCATTCTGACCCTATGAAGTTTTCTTTCACATTTTTTTTCCCACCACCAACTCAAAAGTGGAAACGAATTTGCTGAATAAAAATGCTTTGGCATTTAGATGGCTATCTACATATAAATTAATTTGTTAATTACACTCTTATGAGCTGCATATAATGAGATTTGCAGAGAACACTTAATGCTAGGCTTGAGTAGTGAATGTGTCCGATTACATAAAGTTCTTTTTTAAATTGGTCATTTACATAAACTTGCAAATCATTAAAAAGTTCAATTAAATTTTATGCTAGTTTATTTTTTAAAAACGAGAGTTTCTTGGAGATATTACAACCTAAGTAGTAGCAATTGCCAGGTCTGATAATACAGATTAAGAGCAAAACCAGATAACAAGAGAGTCACCAACATATCTTCACTATTAAGAGCATTCCTACTTGATCTGATCTGCTAGGTTGCTGCTACTTTGTTATGTTCAGATATACAATAGTAAGGTACAAGCTAACTCTATACATTTGGGTCAAGATTTAAAAAAAAATGATTAAAATAAAAATTCCTGAAGGAAACAATTTTCAGAGGATAAATCTTCTGCACTTCTGAAAAATCTTGTCCTTTTAAAATCACGGAGAAAAAAAATTTAAAACTCTGGAAAACCCTGATCATTATATGCAGCATATATGCTATATATTTATTCATGTGACATTCACATTCTACGTTATGGCACTCTACAGGAACTATCAATATAAATTCAAGCTAGTAGAATTAAATGCCTAACAGAGGTGGCCTTTAAAAACAAGCCAAAAGCACCTTACAGAACTACTAATAAACCTTAGTGTAACAGTGTAACTCAGGATAATGACAGAGCAATGGATAAAGTCAATTTATTAAAGACACAAATCTTCTTCCACCAATCAATATGCTATCAAACTAAAAGAGTCTATAAATTTAAGTGTTCAGTTTCAAGTTTCCTCAAAAAACATGGATAAGAACTGCAATAATATACAGAAAATCTCCCTTCTGATTCACTGCATAAAGTATATACAATAACTAGCTAAGCAAATGCTTTCATGAATCTTTGTAGCATCTTTTAGTACATCAGCAACTCAACTTTCTAAAACTTGCAGCGGGATTGAAATTTCTGTGTTAAGAACAAGATTCAATGCTGATATAAAATGCTGAAGTCCATAAAACATCTACAGTTAAAGCAGTTTTCACCTAATGAAGATCTGTTTCCAATGATAACTTCAAGAAGTCTCTCTGTTTAATCCATCTGAAGAGAATAAACATAAATGTGATCTTTGTTTTGCAGGCTGTATTAGGAACAGCTTGCCAAATAGATGTTACAGGGTTTGAGACACAGAATCTATAAAACATTTGTTCTGTCAAAGTCAATGGAGCTATAACAATTTAGAGTAGCTGTGGGTATTCTTTAAGTGCAATATGTTTTATCCGAAAAAGTCACAAAACACAGCAGTATGTTTCTCATTTCTATCTACACAGTAGATGAAAGTGTGTAACACTTGCTACTATTAACATTGCAAGTTTATCCTGATAAATACAGTCTTAAAGTTACTGCAATATTGATCAGTTAAGTCCTCAATAAGTATCATTAATTTTCTTTTCATAGTAATAAGGGACGCTGAACTTTTGACCTCCTTGTAGGGGGGGAAAGTCAGCTTATTGGATGACCAAAGGATATTTCAGACACATGTTTGAGTTGCTGGTATTCCAACTACAGCTTCGAACCAGATCGTAAGGCAAGCATTAAAAAGAAACTTTTCTTCTTCAAAAAAATTTAAATAAATAAAATGTGAAAGTCCCAAATTTCTCCTCAGAAACAATCTCCATCCCAAATCTGAAAGTACAGCACATCACTTTCATGACTAACAGTTTCATGTAACATAAAGGTGATTGAACGAATAATGAAATGTGTACGCAACGCCGATATAATAAGTACTGTATCTTCAAAGGTTCAGGTACAACATAAGTTAATGAGAATTTCCTTTGATGAGCTGGAATACACAAAACTCTCCACAAATGCTCATTTCAAAGCAAAAGAACCATAGCAGTTCTAAATACATACAATCACCAAACACTACTAGCAACTGAAATCACTTAAAAGCAAATGTGCAAATGTTTCTCTTACAAAAAGAAAATAGATGTTAGCGTCTCCTTGGACATTAAGTTTCTTTATTGTGTGTAGGGGAAAGGTTATGAGAGTTTATGAAACAGGCAGAAAAATATACTAACAGAAAGATAATATTTTTACAGTTTCTCTGGGTTTTCTTCAGTGAAGGATGAAAAAAAAAAAGATTTTTTTGTCCCACTTTCCCACTTCCAGCAGAGTGGGATTTCATCCGGGATTTCAGTCCAATCTACCCTGCAGTAGAAGGCTTCTCAGTTACACTAGTGAGCTTTAGTTTATGAAACAAACACCCAGAATAAAATAAACTAATAGGAAGTCTCCAAGCTTTTCAACAGAGCCAGAATTCCATGCACTTGGTATCATGTAATGCTGACTAACACTGCCTATAATTTCCTCTTCCCCACCTAGCGCCTTGACCCTCTCACCAATATGCTTCCATTCTCTCCCCCCCCAAATGTTGTCCTGAACAAATTCATTAGCAACATAATTCTAAAACCAGGAAAGACTAATTGTTCTTGTTCTCATTTTGTTCTCTGTACCCTGCAGTGATCGTGTACTTTCGATGTACAAATAAATGATAACACAAACTTTCTGGTCTTGATCAATTTTTTTAGGGATGGCATGTTTAAATTTTAGCATGATATTCCATATCTCATTCTATTACCTACAGACACACACACACACACATATAAAATATGCCAGCAGCATGCCTGCATGCTTCCATTTTCCCCCCAGTTGCTTAGGGAATGTGCTAGTCTCTCTCTTCCTTCAGCACAGATGCTGCATTGGGATTTTACAAGTTCTCCTACTGTTTCTATCAAGGACACACTTACTTTTCTACTCACACAGCTGCCCTGATAACAAAGATGGAATATAGTTACATTTATCTTAATGATTCATTTAGTATTCACTATAACCTGCAGATGATTAAGAATTCATGTGGTGGTCACATGAATGTCACAGGTACTTCCACATGAGTTCCACTGTAATCCAGCATATTTAAAATTCAATTGGCACCATGACTTGATATAGCTAATAATATCTGAGGAAGCAAAGAGCTCCTTTTGCTAAAACCTCTATTTTGAGACAATGCAGTAAATTGTCACATGACATGAAAAAAGGGATAACATACAAATGAGCACACCACATAAATATTCTGGTCAGGAAGCATTAGAATGAAAGACAAGTATACTTTGAATTTTTCTTCCACATCTGTACTCAGAATTCATTCACATGATGAAGGGGGAGGGGAAGCACCCATTTGAAACTATTTTGATCACTTATAATGTCTGAACAGAAAGACTTGATTTGTAGTCCTCCTTCCATATGTTAAGGGATGGAAAGGTTATAAAAATACAACAGTCAATCTGAGTTTCACTGAAATATTTTAAAGACTATTAATAATAAGCCTTAATCCCTTTCAGACTTCAACACTACAACTTCTCTGAAGTCAGCACAACTGTGTTTAAATCACTCCAAAAGATCAAAGATATTCAGTCCACATACATATCTACAGTAATGGAATAGAACTGCTGTATCTAAATGTACACTACTAAATGTAGTGTAAGCTCTAACAGATACTACCCTTAACGAGAGGCTGCTGTGTTTGTAGACACCACTTACAGTGACAGCTACAGTATGAACAATTTATTAGCATTTGGTTTTGAAACTAAAGCTATTTCTGTGTTCAGTGAATATTAATACAAGTTAGACATCTGGCGCTAGTCCCATCTCAAATTCACTATGGCTCTGGGAACATCAAAATTTCATAGGTTTCATGATATGTATGTATGTCCCCAAAGACTTCTCTTTACTATGATGAAGTACTTGAACTGCTGCCATATAATATTGTTCTAGACAGTATAACACTAACTCTAAATGGTAAATTTACTCTATACATCTTTTTTCACCTGGGGGGCGGGGGGGAAATCACCTTACAAATTTTGGGGATTTTTCTTGTACAGTCATCACAGGTGCTTTCAGTTTTAACCATCTAATTTAAGAAAATAAAAACAATAGACAAGCCATTAAAGTATTATTTTATACAAGCATAACTTCATATACCAACAAAATCCTGTCCAGAGTAAGTTCTTCTACTAGTATCTCGTTCCTTAGGAGTTTATTTCCTTTGAAATAATATTTCTATTGTCTTATGTATCAATCATGCAACTGATATGTATGACTAGGATACCTGAACCATACACTGTCAAAAGGATTATTTAGTTCAACCACAGGGCTTACTTTCATTCCAGCTGAAGAAATATGCACAATGCAAGGACAATCAGGTGAAATTAAACAGATCAGGACACTTGGTGGTGAGATTAGATATTTTAACATACTTGTTCGCTCTTAAATTCTATGAATGTATCCCCAAATGGTAATCAATGCACTTACAAAATCAGATTGAATATATTTTCTGTTATATTTTTACAGTGAGTTTAAATAGAGCTTATTTAGCTACTTGGGCACTCTACTGATTAAAGCCAGCTGATTTATATTCAAGTATATTTTTCTTACACTAATGTGAGAACATTAAGTTTATAATGCCCTATTACACAGAAAGATTCTGATGCCACATGGATTTGTATACTGAACTGTAATGTTAATAGGGCCTAGTTCATTTATATAACTACAAATACTAACAAAGAGTACTAAAAGATGTCTATGTTTTATAATATAACATACAAATACATTCTGAAAAATACTGCAAGTGCAGAGGCAAAATTAAATACATCTTTTCCATCACCAACACATAAACCCAAGCTGTCTTCCAATCCAGCAATTCCCCAAGTGATCCTCAGAATTTAGAAAGAAATTTGCTAATTACAGACTAATAGTAAACTAAAACCCCATTAGTACTGAGGAAAATGCCAGGCCAGTATCTGTATTTTAGCAGTGAAAAGTAGGTTTTGGTTGTATTTTAAAAACTCTATACAACTAATTGATTAGAGCATTATTCAAAAGATACACAGAATACAAAGAATATACTAACTTTTGAAGTATATTATATAACATAAAGTATTAATGAAAATCTATAATTAAAACTTTATCAAATTACATGTCATGAGACTGCAACTTCAGAAATGTTATTTTTCTCTCACCTGCTACCTGCAATCATGGAGTAGCACTGCAATAATATCCTGACAGCTGTTGTCTATAGGATATGGTGAAGTTAAGCAGCTGACGTAAATTCCATGCCCTCCCAATACAAAATTCACTGAGGAAGAAAAAAAACTTCTGGTGCCTGTATCATGAACCTATCAAGCTGATTTGATATTCCTAAAGCACAATTTTTTCTAACTTTTTATTTCCATATATTTTCACCTGAATTAGTGGGATGCCTAGTGTTTCTAAGGATCCTGAGAACCACCGCTTGAATTACCTTTTATTCTTCTAGTGATAACCTCTAATGCTTATACCTAAAGACATACGGAGGTAAAGGGTACACTTACTTTCCACCTGGACCTAGCAGGCACCACAGGTGATGGCATTTTAGTTATATTCACTGTGTTATTAACTGGAGACGAACTTGCAAAATGGCTCCCTAGCAGTATCTGTGAGATAGGACACATTGCACCTCACACTTCTGCAGACCCCATGTTTACAGGAGCCCTCTATCTTCTACTGAGGTGTTCTGGTCCCATCACAAATCCAAGTGATCACTTCTTCTATTGACAATGCCACACCTAGAGATAGATGAATTATTTTTGCCATGTATACAATTTTAGTTTTGTTTCTGTAGAAAGAGCTGGGATGTGGATTCACAGCACCCTGACAGCTCCATGAAAGTTCTCAAGGAAAATTCTTAGTGCCCAATAACTGCAGTTGGATCATTCTACTTAGTGTCCGCCAGGACCATCTAAACAGGGAGTCTGTGTAAGAGGTAATGCTTAGATTAAGTCTGTATCAAGTCTCATCCACATATCACGGGGCAAACAGTCCAAAGTTGGGGAGTTTTACTTCAGTTAATTCACTGCCCACCAAAACAAATCTCTAATCACTGGTTCAGGTATTGAGGAAAAGCAGAATATGATTAGACAAACCCTCATCCTCCCACCTGCCCATTCTCAAATTACCTCATTTTTGCTGCCAGTCTGAAAATTCCTCTGATGAGGTGACAGATGGTGTAGCAGTTGAGGCAGGTGCCTAAAGGTTTCTGTTGCTCTGTTACACACTGGCCCTGCCCTGGCCCTGCTCTGGTGTGCAATCAGCAGTGGGCCACAGCCCCCTCACAAGTGTCCCTGCTCCAGCATAGCAGCACTTCCCTCAGGACTGTTCCTGCTCTGGCATGGCAGCAGCTGTGGCAGCACTTCCCTCAGCAGTATCCCTGCTCTGGTGTGGTAGTGCTTTTGGAAGCACTTCCCTCAGGAGTATCCCCGCTCTGGCATGGCAGCAGCTGTGGCAGCACTTCCCTCAGGAGCGTCCCCACTCTGGTGTGGCAGCAGTTTCAGCGGCACTTCCCTCAGGAGAGTTCCCGCTCTGGTGGCACTTCCCTCAGAAGAGAACCGTTCCTTCCGTGCAGAGAGCACCCAACTTAACAGCTGCAGTCTCCTTCAATATGCGATGCCAAATACTTCTCTGGTGAGTAATTTTGGCATATGCTCGTTTTTTTTCTCCTGGTTCTCTCTGCCACAGGGCCAGCTGGAAGCCATTGTAACTGGTATGTAGCAGTTCATGGCCACACCATCACCAGCCACCTGTGGCAGCCCTGCCAAACACACCTGAGACCATATCATTCAGGGGAACAGTCTAACCAGGCCCTTCCCACCGAGTCTAAATCATTGCCTTCTAATTTGCAGGAGAGCACAACACAAAAAATCATGACACAAAAAAATCACGACTGTTGAAAGTAGGGAGGCTTAGAGTAAAAAAAAAAAAAGACGGTTTCTGTCTCTACAGGCTCATTTTTAAAGTGCCTGAAAAAATTATCCATGCTATGGGAACAGGCTGATAACTCAAGAAAATTAAAAGGTCACACTGATTCTGAAAACTTACCCTTTGAGCCAAACTATTTTACATCAGTGGAAGACTTACACCCCATATATTCTGAGTAGTCTGCATTTAGAGCAAATTGTGTTTTGTTTTGAATAATTGCTTCTTCTTGGCTAAGATAATTGTGGTTCAGCACTAGCAGCATATAAAGTCATAATCCTTTATCACTTTGGTGCCATCATACTCTTTTGTAATTCATCGTGACATGTAATAGGCCTACATACCATTATATGATTTGTTTCTTCAATTGTTTATACCTCAGTAGAGCACAATGAACACCTGTATTTGAGAACTGGAAAATTTTCAAGGACCTGACTCAGAAGAGCACTGAAGTATATGAGGCTAGACCCTCAACTGTATAAAATGAGCCTGGATTAAGCAATTTCTCTGCTAAGAATCTAGTCCCTATTTTGCAATGTCAAAGAAAAAAATTTAAATATAATTATTTATACTTTATCTATTATTTATTTATACTTTCTAGCTTAAATTAGCATTTTTATAACCCTTGTACTTCTTCCTCTAGGAGTAGACTTTGTTACAGTTACATGATAAAAACTATGACTTTCAGAAAAGGCAAGTCAAATAATTAAGATGTCTGAGGAGGGAGAAAGTTTTTTAGAATGACTTTTTTCTTGCTCTCCCACAAGATGTACCTCACAATTTCTAACAAACAGGAAAAATGTCACTATACTGCAAAGCTCAAATCATCCACAATTTAATTACTGTAATATTTTACTTCATCAAAGAAAGCTTCTAGATACAATATGTACCAGCATAAAAAAACCACTCAATTCACATGGCATAAATCAGATTGGGACTGAAGTGGTTTATTGATTTATTAATGATATGTCATTAACTGGTAAACAGTGAACCAATCACTGAGGATCACTATTTCAGCAATAAAACAGATAAAACAGTAACACACTGAAAAAAATGTTACTAGAGATCTACGAATTTCTAAGCATCCTTTTATAAGTAATGATAAAAAGTTCTAGTCACACATACACACTCACAGCTGTAAGACCCCTCCACTTCTGGGGGTGCAGGTTCCCTTATTTACGCATACTGCCTGTCGGTGCCCTAGAAGTCACATGCTGGGGTGACTTCTACCAGTGTCAAAATGGATTTAAACTGCTGCTCTGTTATCCTCTTCTCAGTCCAAGGTCCCTCATGATTGTTGCATACTTTCTATGCGTCTTTCATATTTCTTTTCAAGGTACTTCGTCATTATTTCAAAAGTCTTTTTGTAATTCCCTGGTTGCTCTTCAATCTGGATGATGGTTATCATCATCTTCAGCAGCATCACTGTTTGCGCAAATCCTCTCAGACAGTTTTGGCTGTTCCAGTCACACAGAGTTACTCTCTCATTACTTCTTGTCAGCTGTTGTTATCCAGGCTATTGTGCAGCCCTCCTCCCCTGTCCCCAACAGTGCATATCAGCATTTAGCTCAAAGATGGAACGAGCACGGTATGAGAGGAAAAACTATTTGGGAAAGAAAGTGAAATGGGGAAGGCAAAGGAGTAGATCAAAACCATAAAAATAGATATAAATATAAGGCTCACCTGCATTGAATCAGTCAGTCCTAAAATTCATAGTATCTTCTCATAATTAAGCATATACATTATATACATATAAGCATATGCATATAAATATACATTATTTATAGTTAAAGCCTTAGTGATTCAGATTATAAACCCACATCACTAAAAGTAAAAGCACTTTGTAAACAAACCAAATATGCTTTTTATCAAGAATAGTAAGAAGAATGAAGAGACTGTATCAAAGCTGCATTCATTTCACTTTCTTCTTTTCACCAAGATTTGTTTTTTGTTGAGTGTAGAACTATGCCACTCCAGTGGGCTTCTTAATGGAAGTCAAGTTCATCAGTCCTGGTGCTATGTCATCTGTATTATTAGAGGAATGCTTTTTCAGTAACAAAAAGTTTTCTCACTAGATATAAGTGGGTAGGATTTAAATGTATTCTATTAATACACTATTAAGTTCTATTAAATACAGAACATACAAGAATATACAAGACAGCAATTTGTATGAGGGATATTGACTCTGATAACTTGGCCTTTGAGGACAGAGTTGGACTGAAAGGTCTTTTTGTTCCTTCAGTCTGTGCATTTTGATTGGATTTTTTAAAAAAAAGCTAGCTGAGCCCAGGAAGAACTTCTATTAGCCATTCACTTGTTCTGGTTTTGGCTGGGTTAATTTTTTTCATAGTAGGTAGTATGAGGCTATGTTTTGGATTTGTGCTGGAAACAGCGTTGATAATGCAAAGATGTTTTTGTTATTGCTGAGCAGTGCTTACACAGAGTCAAGGCCTCTTCTGCTGCTCACCCCACCCCACCAGCAAGGAGGCTGGGGGTGCACAAGAAGCTGGCAGGGGACACAGCTGGGACAGCTGACCCCAACTGCCCAAAGGGATATTCCATACCATGTGACATCATGCTCAGCATATAAAGCTGGGGGAAGAAGAAGGAGGAAGGGGGGGACATTCAGAGTGATGGAGTTTGTCTTCCCAAGTAACCATTACGCATGATGGAGCCCTGCTTTCCTGGGGATGGCTGAACACCTGCCTGCCCATGGGAAGTAGTGAATGAATTCATTTTGCTTTGCTTGTGTGTGCAGCTTTTGCTTTACCTATTAAACGGTCTTTATCTCAACCCACAAGTTTTCTCACTTTTACTCTTCCGATTCTCTCCCCCATCCCAACATGGGGGGCGTGAGCGAGCAGCTGTGCGGTGCTTAGTTGCTGGCTGGGGTTAAACTACGACAGTATATCACGCATTAATCACTAGAAGACAAAACAGAGGGAAAGAAAATAGTAAGCATTTAGTTGAACAATTACTAAAGTTATTTTTGAGCCAGTTTTTGCAGCTGTGTAATTAAGGTTTACAAAATATAGAATACTGTACTCTGACTCACCTCTTCTTGTTACAAAATGCAGAGGGAAAATAAGATTTATTGTACATAGGTTATCTCTGAATGTACTAATCAGAATCCATGTTTCTCATTTAGAAGAAAATGTGATGGGAACAATCTTAGTGACTTCTAACTCCTGCTTGACTTTGGACCAAATTTTCTATCTAAGCATTTTAAAATATGGAGCTAGCTGGAACATAACAAAGTTTATTGTTGATATTGCTTATGCAGAAAAGGTCTGACACAAAGCAAAATAAATAAGTCAATTTTTAAGCAGTGTAAAAACCACACAATTAAGCACCTTATTTTACTGGTGCCATAACAACGATGACACTGTTACCAATGTAATTAACAGCCTATGGGTCTAACACAACTCATCAATTCAGCTGAAAGACTTCTGTAGACTTCTGTGGCCTTTCAAAATAGCCTGTTCCAAACTTATCCAAATTACTCTTGTATATCAAACACAGAAAATATTTTCTTTAGCATCATCAATTATTTTTACTTTGCTTACTAAAATCAGAACATTATGATGAAAGAAACATAATTGGTGTACTTACTCAAATATGCAGTATTTTTAGAATTAGCCTTTAATCATTTATGGCTTATCAAGGGAAGATAGTATAATTGATAAGCAAGCATTTTCATAATTGTCACTGAATATTGGGCATTTGTTATTCCATATGCTGATGATGTTGTCAGGGAAGACTTGCTCAGAATGTCTATGATGTGCTTTTGTTCCAGTATTCAATCATAATCAACAATTCTTGAAGTAGTAATAGTTTAAAATGGCCCCAAGGCCCCATAAAACAAGTACTGCTGAGCTCTATGACCTTGATCTTTAGAAAAGGTAAAAAGTTTTAAGACTGGATCTGAATAATAATGTTGACGAGATGCCATTTAAGAGTTTTAGAATTTTCAAATATGATGTGTAATAATTTTGATAAAAGTGTTTAATAGAGTCTTAACTTTATTGCAAAACTTGGTGTTCCTAATTAGATGTAATTGGATCTAGTTTTCGGTACACAGCCACTAAAGAAACAAGATAAATGCTGCAGGAAATGTGGTATGACCTTTTTGTTATTGCTTTGTCAGGACATCTGTCAAGAGACTTTTCCTCTATTCCAAAGCAGTCAGACATTGCAATGAACTGTAGTAAGGTATAGCTTGTTCTTGGTAGAAAGCCAGACTATGTTACCCAGTAAGATTCATAATGTGCTATAGCCAACAAGATATCAAGATACAAGGTACATAATAAAACCACATTTGTCTTTTGAAGTAGTAAAGGTCAACAATTTACTGCATTTTAGAAAGGAAGATATGAAAGGACAGAAAAAAAATTACGTTTTCCACATCCCTGCTAATATTATCTGTGATTATACTCTAGATTTTTTATTACGCAAATTTATTTCTGAAACATTTTTAATAAGCAATTTTGTAACATCAGCAACGAAAGACAAATGAGAAATGGCAGCTCAAGATTTGCAGAAGAAAAGAATAGACATAGGCAGACATAGTTTTCTCACAAAAGGAAAAAACTGGTTAGACTTATCAAATTCTGGAGAGTGTAATAGTTATGACAGTTTTTAGGAAGCTGCTAAAACCATTCTGTCTTCTCAGGTTAAAATGAATTGTTTCAGAGACAAAAGAAGCATCCCAGCCCCCCCCAAATTAATAACCTTTTTCAAATACTTGCTATATCGTAGAGAAAAAAGTGACAAACAGAGGATGTTCCAGTGTACATGCATACATTTTCTGGTCTCTTCATATTACTTCCAAGAGAACTGCAAAGAGTAAGAAAAGTACAAGATACATGTCAGCAGTATTGACAGTCCTCTCTATTGGGAATGTTTTAGAGGCTTGCTAATCAAAAACATCATGGGTATAGAACAAGCTAAAACTTAACAGTAATTACCTGCTGCAACAACACACTCTTGGACAAATACTTGCTACTTATAAGTAGTCACACCTTTATTCTAAGGAATATACAACTGCAACATTTAGAATGTTCTTAAACTTTTATTGGAAATTAAATGTATTTACAGCTGTCTTTCTCTTTTCTCCTGGTGTTTCACTTAACTTGTTACATCTCATTTAATTAAGCCTCCAATCTTGTAACTAATTATATACAGAAAGACTGCTGAACCCAACGTATGTCCCTTGGAGTCTTTCCACCTCTCATTTTACAACTGAGGCATGAGACTACATTCTTTGGAAAATAAATGATCTGGTGCAAGTTTCTGGATTTCTTTTTCTAAGTGAAAGAAACAATTTATCTTATAACTTCTTATTTTAGTGAATACCTTCACTTTTCAGAACACATAGGTGGCAGGACATATTTAGCAGAAGGCAGCCAGTTATTGAAACAGTATGGGTTCAGCCCCAAATTATCAATGCTACAGGACTGCAGAGCCCAAAAAGCTGTATAAATACGCATAAGTCATTATTATAAAGAACAATTCCAGGAATTGTCAGTCTTGTTTATTAGTTCACCAGGGAAGACAGAAGGAAGATTGCTTCCCAGAGTGATATGAAGTAGCATTGACGAAAGACACTATGATTTAGCAAATACTTCCTTTCTTGTGTAATTCCATATGACGTTTTTAATGCTTTCTGATTCTTCAGTCACCCTGTTCCCATCCCCCCACCCCACCACCTTACAAAGAAACACCCTGAAAGCCATGCTTAGTTACAGCCCAGTGGCCTGGCTTATTGTCATTTTCTGGAATGGAGTCACGCTTTCACATGTCCAGTTACTATGATTTCCTTAAACTTTTCACATAGTGAATAAAGCTGAACTTTCTGAGGTGAACAACCACAGGGCTACTGCAGCTGTCTCTGCTGTAAAAGGTTAAGTAGTGAAACATGATTCTGAGAGCTTGACATCCTACGGATAGTTTGCAAATGAAATTACTCTCAGTCAGGAGAGTACAGATTCTTATCTCAGCAATTAAACCATGCTTAGCTGCAAACTTAAACCCTGTGATTTCTCGCCTTGGCTTGACTAAATAAAACGGAGTTAGAATAATGAAAATTTGCAACAAGCATGAGGGATCTTAGAGTGAGAAAAGGATAACAGAGCAGCTGTCTAAACCTGGTTTGGCACTGGCAGAAGTCGCCCCACCGACACCACGACCTCCGATTAGGCCAGGCAGAGCATCCCCCCCCTTGAATGCCATAAGCAGCCTACATCCAGCTAGAGAAGTGACAATGCAGGGTGCAGCACCAGGGACCCAAACCTGGGTGTGCGTATGTGACCGTGGTGCCTTTCTTACCAGCATGTGGATTAGCAGGTTTTAGGGAGCAGTAGGGTACACATAAAGCTGGGGCACCCACAGCTCTAACAGGAGATGTATGTAAATACGAGAACCTGCACCCCCAGAAGTGGAGGGGGGGTGCTTGCAACTCACATGGTCTGCAAGAGGGGGAGCATGCACACAGTAGAGCGTGTGACTAGAACATTTGAGGAGTAGTTATAAAACATTTAGAAAATTGTAGGTCTTCATTAACATTTTGTGTGCGCTACTGGAGCTATCCTGAATGACTGGCTCACTGACAGACAGTTAATAAAATGTCATTAATAAATCATTAAGCTGCTCCAGTCCTTATTTGTTCTAAACCACGAGTTAAGCAGTTTTCCCTGCGACAGCCTACCTCTCATTTTTATTATATACAAAGCTTTGTTCTGTGCCCATGCCCGGAATAGCCATATGACACAGCAGAGTGGAAAGGAAAGATACCTATACTACCTCTCCTTACTACAGGTATTTATCCTGGCTTGAAAACTGTGCTAGTAGACCTTAGATCTCTGTACTTGTCTCTAAACATGTCAGCGTACTCACAGCTATCTGCTGCTGAAGTTAAATAAGAAAAGGAATGAGCATATAGAGGAGCTCTTCAGGATACCATTGTCTTTTACCAGGGCCATTCAAGTTTTTTCAAGTGCTCCTTAGAGCAATTAAGCTCTAAGCAAAGCAGGTTCTGACAGAACTTGTAGCTAGGGTAAATAGATTACTAGCTTCAGAGGACAAAATAGAGATCTGAGATCACCTACAAAGAGAAAATGAGAGGGATTTATTTCAGTACAATTTATTTAATCTACCAAAAAAGACCTTTACACTGATTTAAACCACTAGTACGTGAAGCTAACTGAATTCACAAAAGAAGGTACTTATAAAAAAATAATCTAACAATAACCTGACAAAATCAGCTGTGGTATATTGTTCACCATTTGTACGGTTTCAGTGAAGACTTTATGTTTAGCTAAAAGTAATTCTCTAACCAAACAAGAAATAATGGAGTTAAGGTGAAATCTTCTTGATGTAAATAATATAGGTCAGTCATAATGATCCTTTAGATCTTGGAATATAGCCACCTGCCTAATACTTTACATTCCTCCTACCACTGCTAATGTTCCTCTTTTTGCTATGCAGAAGAGGGTTTTTCCTCAAGCTTAATTATATTTTAACTAAAGGTTATAAATATGCAGTGTTTATAATCACATTTTCATGAAACGTTGGAAATTGGAGGAAATCAGTTCAAGAGGAATTAAATAATGAGAAAATGTAATTCAAATAAATAAATCAATTCTGTTTAATATTTATTGTAATTTAATGTAGAACTCACTAACTTTGAATTTGCAAAATATTTTATAACTTGTGTTTTATCAGTTAATACTGCTGTGTATTAAGTTTGCATGTGATTTGTTAGGCTTTTTCCCCAAAGTTATTAAAGTGTTCCACTAAATCTGGACAGCTTTTGATTACTTTCTAGAGAGGAATAAGTAACTTGTGTCAGCCACTGGCTACAAATTTCATCTGCAAGAACCATATACAGGAAAAAACCCACACTAGATATAAGCATTTACATTTAAGGGGGATTCAGTTATGAAATAAACTTGCAATAGTGAGTAGCTGCACAGTCTTTGACAATTGTCTTTTAAGTTATACTAGAAGAACTTTCTTAATGACACCCCTATCACTAACATTACCATACTGTAAACACCAATCTCTTGGCATGGTATCTGAATATACACAACAAACCAATTGAGACAAAAAAATACCTCAAGAAAAACATTTGCTTCAGGATATCATGAGTCCCTTAAGGTCCCTAAAGACTTTGATATTACTTTTAATTAAATGTTGCTTATACAAGTTCCCTGAAGTTTGGATCTTGATTACAGCCAAACTAATACTCTGACCAGTGACTTTCTCCCTGGAAAGAAATGAAATAAGGAATTATCATATTTGCAGATACGTAAAGATTGAGACAGAGATTAATGTAGCGGAACAATCATGATGAAAAGCAATCTTTATTATTTGGTAAACCAGGCACAAGTAAAAACCAGTAATCTTTCTTAATGGCTAAAGATATAATTTTATCCATAATAGAGAAAAAATAGTTTATGTTCTTTAGGGATAGAAAACCCTAATGGGAAGAAGTAATACCAAAAAGAGCCCTGGGAATCATGAGCCTAAGTTCACAACATGACAATGCAGTAGAAGGTGCTAAGTGTAAGCTTTTGCTGCATATTTAAGAGATAAAACAGCTACCTTGTGGCTTTATTCACCATCATAGAATTGCTATTGGAATAGTGTCCAATATCCACAGTGAAGAAAATGTTGCAGAAATTAGAAGGGTTCAACTGCAAATGTCATTGAAGGTTTGGAAAACCTGTAAGACTGAAGCATTTTAGTCTATTTATTTTACTTGAGAAAAGATGAAAGACTAACATAATAATAATATATAAATAATATGGAGAATAAAAAGGTGAAGGAATTCAACTTCCAAAAGTTCTTACTTTATGTTATTTAAAGTTAACATCTAAACATTTTGTTTTTCTCCTTTTCTACAGGGCAAGAGGGAGGGATGGATTAATGCTAGTACTGCAGTTCATACGTTGACTCTGCTATAACTCCTCTGATACTGTAAGTAATAATACGTATATTACTGCAGTTTGTCTTTATGATGGAGATTTAAATTACTCTCCCACAGCAAGTGCAAGCAAAACAGTGCATTTTTTTATAATTTGTTTATTTCTATAAACAAAACTGAACTTAACCATATTCAGTATAACACTTGTTACACACAGATGAGTTCTGCATTTATATATTTATATATAAATACATATATTACATATTACTGCCTGCTTTCAAGGATGAATAGGTTTTATTTAGACTTAGTGAAATAAATCTAATTAATCTACATAGAAAAAATTATAGTGTGAAATACATTTGGAAAATTACTGTAAAATTGCATTTAAGAACCTCAAAAGGTTTAAGGTTTGTTCCTTATTATTAAAATATCCCTTGGATCCTTGTTTCAAAACCTTATAGGAATAAAATCAACTTTAAGCCTTGTAATTTCAGAGATGTACAAAACTAGGGAAAAGAATTGTAGAAA
The DNA here is from genome assembly GCF_018139145.2 of Gymnogyps californianus. Classification (NCBI taxonomy): domain Eukaryota; kingdom Metazoa; phylum Chordata; class Aves; order Accipitriformes; family Cathartidae; genus Gymnogyps; species Gymnogyps californianus. Next base: position 10,180,020 of record NC_059478.1, on the reverse strand, counting down.
TTATAAAATCTACAAAGATTCGATATAGGACCCTATTCTCCAAATTATTCTCCAGAACAATGATTTAAAAGTTTTTGTTGACAGGGGTTTAACTGTCTTCATGACTCCATAGTGTGATTGTTGACCTGGCTTTCATAAGAGTTTAAGCTAGTATGTAAAGGATGAGGCAAAGTGTGGAAGAAAGAATAAGGCTTAGAGCCATAGTGACTGTTCTACAAAAAATAAAAACAAACCAGAAGAAATAAAATTAAAATTAAATGGAAATCAGAACTACTGCAGCCATGTAACATGAAAGAAAGTAACAAATGCTCTATGTTCTTTATGTAGTGAAACGTGACAACAGACATATGTAGGAGGACTTTATAAAACAAAGGGATTTGCTTTAATATAATTTCAGATGATCTTTAAGTACGGACCTCTTTGAAAAAACCCTACCTCTAGCATAACACCCTGAGTTATCCATTCATAACTGTGATTCTACAGCACACACGTAGAAAAATAACCATCATGGAAGTGTGGTCTAAAACGACTTGGAATAGTGAACACTAAAAACATGTCTACAAATTATTGAACAGTTTGAGGCCATCATAATTATCATAAGTGAAACTGTTGTGAAGAAAGTAGTCTCATCAGTGAGTAGCCTCATAGAAAAGCATCAATACCAATAAACAACCTGAGATTCAAATACCTGTTATTTAGGAAACCTTGTTGTAAAAAGAAAAAACTGAAAACCAGAAAAACTAAACCACAACAGAATTTTACCATAAATACCACTGAACTGTTTAAATTGCTTTTTTTTAAGCTGGTAAGTAACTCTGAACAGATTGTGATACTGTTTGTTGTTTTAAACACATTCTCTACAATTGAGAGGTACAGCAAAAAATAAAGAAAATTATTCATAATTTGGTTTATCAGGAATTTAGCCTATATAAGAAAGAAGCATCGTGAAAATAACATCACTGCAGCTTACCTGAGAACTAAATATTACAGCACTTGCTTCTGACAAAGCGTCAACTCGGCGAGATTCCCTTATTACAAAATGTCAAAGCAGAGCTGTCAGGAAAAAAGTTCAATTTAGGATCACTTCAAAATAATTGCTTAATACTCAGATAACTATTATTAAATATGTTTAGCTATCCTGAAAACAAGAAGCAATCAAAAACAAGGAAGAAAACACAGTGGACCAATATTCCATCTCCAGTTAATTGAAATCTTACCCTTTCCTCTCACTGACTAACACTTACGGAGATAAGAGCTGATATTTTTTAGATACTTTTGTTAAATTAACACAGACCAAACTTCTCTCTACTTCCAGTTGTTAGTCTCAAGGTGCAGGTACCAGGAAATTTCTAAGAGCACTGAGAAACCTCTTATTATTGATGGTTGTACAATTTTTTGACCATGATAGCACCTTGCCTCCTTTCCCTTTTTGTTGTGACAGATAAGCCTAAAAAATTTCAGAGTTTGAAACTGAAGCAGTGAGCAGCAAAATGTTTGATGCTTATTCAAAGCTTATCTGAATTGCCCATACTTCCTGAGACCAGTCACTCTCATAAGATCTACAGTTCTTCCAAATTCCAGACAGTTCAGAAATACCAGGAAAATTGTTTTTAATCTTTGTATGTTGGCAGTTGTGTCTCTGCAGACTCCAGCTAAGACCTGCAAATGCAAAGCCGTGCACAAGTAAAAAAAATGTGACTTAACATAAGTCTGTACCTTAAACAGTTATTTGATTTTTGAGGACTATTATCACTTTTATTTTGGGAGCCCTCAACTGCCATCCTATCCTCAATCACAGGTCTGCCATAGGACTTACCAGAAGATAAATGCTGTTAGTCACATCACCTGCTCCTGCATCTCCTCACAGTTTATTTTTCTATACTTTTAATCATTTCTTTACTGTAGCAGGAAATTGCACACTCCAAAAAATTTAAGCTCTGGCATGGGAAAAAAAGGCGCAGAAAAAAAGAAGTTGCTCTTAAAACAATACTCAGGAAGAAAAAAAAAAATCATTGTAAGTTTCCTCAGAAGAATTAATTCCAGTTTTATAATTTCTGCTACAGAAAATTGGAAAGCAGTTTCAAAACAGGAAGCTGATCCTGTTATAAATGATTTATATTGAAATGTTTGATTAAAATCTATAACATTATAGGATCAATTTCTAAAAGAATCTAGTCACTACTGTAATTTAAATTGAAATTAATACACTGTTTCTCCTCAACTCTCCATTTCTGAAGATAGGTTACTCTCTGAAGAACTGGATATTAAGTGTGCATGATCATCAACACCATTATAATTCATTTTGAGAAGACAGGCTTACAGTTACATGACTGTGACTGTATTTAGCAAAATCTTTTAAATGCAAAGAACTGAAATACAGCTCTACCCTCTTCCGTCAATTTGTTAGAAGAATGTGAAATAACAGTAAGGTCAAGACTGGTAACACAAATTTTTTTGAGAATGATTAAACCACCTTTTCACTCCTGGAAAACCTAGCAGCACAACTGACAGATGGTCAAAATAAAAATGACTGTGAACTATATTCATTTGATTGCGTTACATTTATTATGAGCAGCTAAATCATGTTTGACTAAACAAGGATTGAATATTTCTTCCTCTAGTCTACCTTATGAGGATCTATGTTTATTCATGGTAGCAATCTCACCTGAGATTCCTACATCCAACTCTGCAGGGGTTTGGTCTCTAACGTGTTCTAAAGTAGTTTCTCCTCTTCTATACGTATTCTGTGGGAAAACATACCTACTTTTAGTGCTGCTTTTCCTATTGCTATTAGTATGAAAATATTTTATCATTAAAATACTATGAATATGCAGTCACTCTAAGTTATTAGGAAGTACCTTCTGTTTTAAAAACCAGGAAGGTTTTTGTTCGTTTACCAACTTGTGTTTCAATATTCTGGAAGATGAAAATACCACTTGCATGACCCCTGCACAGGGGTGTGTCTGTGTGTATCAATATGACTATACAGTCTCTCTGTTAGACAAAAGCAAAGCACAGCCAGACATATATATATATGTGTATATCATACTTGTGTAGGAAGACATTTTAGCATTCTGAGCCACACTGCATTTTCTACCATGCTCTTGAGTAGAAGCAGAATGAAATCCCTAACATACAACTTCAACCATTACAGGTAACCACCCTCATTCCAGCCTAGCATCTCCTGGGAGAAAATGACTGTTCTACAACAAAACCAGAGGAATCCATGCTTACTAAGTTGCATGAGGCATCTTGAAATCTGAATTGAGAAAGCAGAGGAAATTGGTTTACCTATAGCATTTGTACTGTTCTTGCAACACTTTTCAGCATCTAGTACACATGCTGAATGTCCACGAGTCATATTTAAATGTTTTTCAAGGTACATGATTATTTCTTTCTCTTTACACAGAAATTTCCCTCACTTGGAAATTGTCCTAGTGCATCCTGTTAATGTAGATTTCACGAGGATTTAAAGGGATTCTAAGGTATAGTCTGTATTGCCCTGTTTGAAAAGTCAAACACTTTGTATCTTCTAATCACAGACTAAAATCCTCTGAATTCAGGAAAATGTTCGAGGCCCAGCCCTCAACTGTATGAACACCATTTTTGCATTGATCATTGCACTAGTATCTAAGAATGTCCTGGAATTCAGAAGCACAGAAGCCGGTGCATAGAATTGTCTCACAGACAATGGTCTGTTCTCAAAGAACACATCTTTTCCCTTCTTCTTTACTACTGATTCTCCCATCCTCGATTTTACCATGACCAAGAAACTGTGTCTAAAATTTTTAAATTTTATACTTTCATGGTCTATTTACCTACATGGTCAGCAATAAATAACCAACCCCAACTGCCCCTCCACTCGTGCCTTTATTTTTAACATTTGAAGTACTTTATAATTACTTAGAACTGGATTACCCAATGAATTAAAACAAAATATGTCCATTTGACAATGGCTATGTTCTTTGAAGATTTAAGCTTTTTTTCCATCCAGGCTATAATGGACTCCAAATTCTGAAGCTGAAAGCAGAAGGCCGCCATGTCTGACAGTATTCCAGTTTCTGCCAAACCATATGGCACATCTTTATTTAAATGTTAATGATTTTCATGTTCAGCATGAACTCTTTGAAGTAATGCTGCATTTGTCTTTGATATAAAGTAGTTTGATATAAAATAGCTTAATTAAAAGTTAATTCAATAAGTTTTCAGTGTGCTGTAACTATAATTCTTCAGCACCAAACTTTCCAATCAGGACATATTTTTAATTGGTAGAAGTCGTACACTGGGTTTAGGAAATCTTTTTCAATTAATTTGGAAGTGGTGTTCCAGTTAGTAGAATCAATGCCTCTTGCTATTTATCTTCAAGGGATTGTTTTGTTTCTAAGCAAATTAAATCCCAAAGGCTCTCCAAATGTTTTCTGTTTGAAATAATTGCAAATGTGCTGGTTGCTTTTACAGCATATAATATGACTTCAACTTCTGTGCAAAGGTCCATGAAAGACATTTTGGATATACAATTTCCCGGGGGAAACAAATCCATTGTTTGAATTGAAATTACATCAAGATTTCCATGCAAAAGCTAATATACTGCCGTTTTAATGTTAGTCTGACAGTACCTTACTGTTCCTGCCATGTATTTTGTTTATCCTCATCAAAGCTGGACTTGACTGAACGTAGGTGACACTTCCAGTGTTCTAAATAGACTACCAGCAGGTGGTCGTGTCAAGAAGACTTTTTGACAAACCTCCCTGAGGTGCAAGTAACAGAAGTTAGCACTACTTCCCAGGAAGAATATCATAGTCAGTTAGCACTTTTGGCAATGTAGCATAAGGATTGGTGTTTCTGGCAGCAACATTATCCACAAAACAACATGCAATCTGCTTCTAGAACTGAGTGTAGACCATCCTCATCGCCAGTGACCTAAATGCAGGACTGTTCCAAGTGACTATTGCTTGTTTTTGTTCAAGAAGTGCACCTGTCCTGCAAAATAAAAAAACACAAGTTTGAAATCCCATCCCACTGGATCCAAATTTCATTTGCTTTCTTGACCTTCATGAAAATGCTGTGCATCTTTCTGATATTAGGCCGTTTATGAATTGAGTTTCCACTGAAGTGTATCTACCCTGTTCAAGCTGGGCAATATATTTGTTCAGTGTCATCTAGCAACTTATCCCTGGTCAAAAAATATTTTATTAATAACATAATAAAAAAAATACTCCTCTAATATAAGGTCACTTCTCTATAACACAGTACTTTTCTCCTTTGGGAGCCAAGCCATTCCTTCATTCCCCCAAACTACATTTCATTCCTGTTGGTGTAATGAAGTGAGGTACGCCTTCTTTCTCCCAAACCAGAAATATCAAGATAAGAGCAGGTTCATGTAACAAGAACAAGTATAGCTTTTCCAAGTGTACATTCAGTCTGTAGAGTCTCCACTGACACCCAACAATGGAAATTCATCAGTCACCTATCCATTCCTTTCTCAAACTTTGCCTATCCAACTCCCCATCCCCAACCTTTTCCTAATTTCACAAGTTTCCTTCTCGTATTCTCTTAGGCCACCACTTATCTAACAGATCACAATGCTCTCATCATCTCAAACCACACAGTACTCACTAAGTTTTTCCTCCTTCAAGGCTGAACTGTCAGTCCTTAGTTGAAGTATATGTGGAATGACACTGTTATGGATTCACACCAGACTTTTATATTTAAGCAAACTTTAACATTACGGATGTGAACATTGCATTAAAACTAGAAAAGACTCATACTTTACATTCCTTAGGTAACTTTAAAAGAATAACACAAGCTAAAGTAACTAATTTCACATGCAAACTTGAACTCTTCCTGTTCTCCAATTTACAATTCATTTTCTATGTACTGGCAATCAACCAAGCTTGCACAGGCCTACTTCATCCAGTAAGTACTGTCTAGCATGAACTTCAATAAAACAGAATTGTTCTACCTCTTCATTCTAGAAACTCTTTAAACTACCACTATTTGTAACCTAGGTTTCCTGTCAATTTTGATTTGGGGGCACTGGGGAGTGGAAAATGTAAGTTCCAATACAAATTATAGAAATATAGAAATATATATAGATAATTGCATCATCACACAAGCATTTGCAACAGGCTGAAATCTAAAGGCAGAAACTTAAAATAAAGAAGTCCTCCAGATGGTAACAGCCAGTTAATCTGCATAACATGTATCTGCGCATTACAGGCAGGAAAGTCTTTAGCGGCTTCCTCAAACCCATGTTTGGACAAGACTATTTGGAACACAATGTCAATACGCTGAAGAACAGACCAGCATTAGGGCTATTTACTAAAATTCCCAGTAAGACTTCAAAACATTAAGTGGCACCTAGGTGTGAAGCTAGATTAAAAAGACATCTGAATATAATCTTAGGGATTAAAAGCCACATTAATAGTCAGACTTGGTCTTCCATGTCCTTGATAAATGGCCTTTGTTTCCAGTTTAAAAAAAAAAAAAAAAAAAAAAGAGGAAAAAAAGGGGAATTTGACTTTAAATGGTGATAGAAAGTTCACTTTCTTGTCTAACCATTCCTAGATGAGGTTTTGCCCTTCAAAATGCAGAAAATGATAATAAAAGGCAGAAGAGAGAAAAAGAAGCTTTCAGAATTTAAAAGTAAGCTGCCTCAAAAGAACAGTAATTTTATTCCTCTGTGTGCCAATAACTTCAGCAAAAAAGGCCATTTCAATATTACTGGGATAAATGTAGGTCAGACCTCTTTTGCTGTGAGCTCAGGACTGATGGAGAAAAACACATTGTTCTCAATTTTAAACTAGCCAAGGAGACAAGTTGCTGTTGGGGCTAAAGTGGTAACTTAAAAACCTTTCTGCTCTTGGACTCACTAGATCTGGTCATCTAAAGCCTTCTGTTCAGTTGGAATAAGTCACTTGGTCGGAAATAAAATTTCTTAATTACTACATCTTTATACCTGAGATCCAGATTCAAGGTCCTGTGCTCAATCAACCAGAGCACAAACCTGAATCGGCAATGTCTCTATTGTCTACACAGTATTCTTAATTATCCTGTGTGCCTTACGCCCAAGAAGACTGTCAAAGACTCATTTTTGTTCTAATAAACATAAATATCAGAACACGGAATTTTCCTTGAAAGGAAGCCTTATTTTCTAGTCACCCTTATTCCTAAACTAGTGATTTTTCACTGAATAAATTTCTGTAATCATGTTTTGAGTAAGGACATGAATGGAAGTGAATGGATCAGTACTTTACCACCTGTCATCCAAGCTGATCAGACAAAAGCAAGTTCTAATCCACAAATAGTAGTCACATTAGCACACTATTATGCTAAAGTACCATTAGCACAGCGTCATGCCTTCCAAAATGAGCTCAAGTCTGTATCTACCCATAAGAGATGCCCTAAAATACATTAAAGAATTTCTGAAAAAACCATAGCCATCCAGCCTAGAAACATTTATTCTAGAACCAAATGGGCTAGAAGAAAATTAAAGCTCAGCTTTTGGAGCACAGCATTATGGAAAGGCGCAGCATTCACTATGTATTCCAGAGCCGAGAAATACTGAAGTCACCCATGTGGCCAATTATTTTTGGTCAACTCACCTTCTAACTCAGTGCAAAGTATTTACTGCATTTCCTTATTCAGTTCCAGAGGAGACAAAATTATCTCATACTGAGACTGGGTTAAGGGAATTATGTACTTATTTAATTTCTTTACTTGGAAGAAAATTTAATGGATTAACATTCCCAATTGACTAGACATGCAAAACCCTAGTTGTACTTTGTGTGTGTTGTTGTGGTCTAACTAATGTTACCTGCACCTTCTACCCCATGTACATATAGTGAGCTAGCTAGTAGAAATAACCTCAGGAGATAAGGTATATAAAAACAAGATATTGTCTTACATGTTGCTGAGCAATGGACATGTGTTCTTGATTGTAATCTGTAAATACCTAGCAAGACTACTTTATACCAGTACACTAATTAATGCTGGAAGTTTGGGAAAAAAAATCTGTTAATTAAATTGTAGGATCAAAGTACAACATTTGGGCAAGAAATCTTTACTCACTGTTTAGCATTTAGACAATATTTTTATTTTCCCTGCCAGGTTCTTTTGTTATGTTAGTTTGTATTTATCACTACCTATATTCATTTATAAATGTATTTATAGAAAATAGTAGAAAGAAAATTTATGTGTTCTCTTCACACTGATATGGGAAGCCCTTTGTATTAGTATACATAAAAAGAACTACCAGTTCTTAGTAATGATCAGAGTGAGCTGCTTCTAGACTGAAGAAAGAACCCAAATCAGGTGTTTACAGCCCTTTTAGAATGCAGGATATGATCCAAAACATAATGGATGGGTAGCTAACCTGAGCACACTCCACATACAGGTGCTTAGAGCAAACCAAGCTCTGAGGAATTTTGTGTTGGGTTTTTTTTTCCTTAGTTAAATGAGGGAATATAAAATTCTGTTTAACTAATGCACACTCCCTAACTAGTGTGCCAAATAGAGTTACTTTTTAAAAGCAAGATCTGCTTATATTCTTTCTGTATGTTACCATAACACTATGTTATGCTGTATTCAAAACTTATATCTGCGTTACAAAAATTTCATGTTGCTTTTGGCCAGCAGACCAGTTAAGGAAATTACATACCTGAGCCACACAAATCTAAATACATAACTGCAACAATTTTTGCCCTCTTAAGTAGGAAGGTCAAAATGTCTCTTTAGAAGTGATCTTCAGGCATAATAGTAGAAATCCAAGAAAATACATCACTTAAGGTGTACTTTAGAGGCAATGTATCTCATTTCTCTCACATTTCATGGTGAGATGACAGTGATCCTGTAAGGTATTCAAGCTGACGCTGTCAAGTGTAAAGCATTTACTGCTTAATGATTATTTACAATGACCTGCCATGATATGTCAGCATCTCCTTCAAGAAAAGGTGAAACGAGCTGGTGGAATACAAAACAATACACAATGATCAATGAAGAAAACTCGTAAGATCGGTCACTTGTCAGATAATATTCATGCCTCAGAACCAAAGAAAGGATGACCATAATAATTCATGAATAATTTATCTAAAGATAAAACGTTTGGAACAATAATCAACCAAAAATGACTAGCTATTTTGAGCTAATTAATGTCCTCATTTAAGTACTGATTGACAGTCTTGCACTACAGGACATTCTGTAACGGATAATCCAGAGAGTGCAGTTAAGCAAGCATTACATTGCCTCCCATTTAAAAGCTGTGCTGCTTTTCTCATTCAAAGATTTTAATATGCATGCAGCAGATGGATTGTCTGATAGTAGCTTATGGATAGCTGTAGTGTTTCTACTCATAGCAAAGCCAGTAACATACATAAAGTTATTGTAAAAGCTTTTTCAGTAGAAGTATGATACAGGTTCAAGATTTCTAACACAAGGCATACAGTTAAAATCATATTTGTCTTTCAAGGAAGAAGTGGTACTTTTCCCCTCTATTTAGTTTTTCAAGCTCGGCATATTTCAGTAAAATCTATATCCAGGAGAGACTTGATACTCTTAATGTCGTATCACAGTTGTTAATTCTTAATATTTCTTCCCCATAAAAATTAAGACATTGTACTATTTGGAAGAAATATTATCTATACTTAAACGACTAAATCCCGAACCAGAAAGCAACATCCTGCAATCAAGTTCAAAATACCTAAGTGCAATCCATGAAAGTTACTTCTGCGGTGAATTTCATGTAGTGATCCAGAACATACTGGATTAGAATATAATACGCTATAAGGCAAAATATAAGAATTGTATTTTGTTAGTAGCATGTTAGCAATAATTACTAGATAATGCTATTATTTCTGTTGTTATTTTACTGGGAAATCATTGCATCATTCATGTATGCCACTCAGTTCAGATGTGTGCCTGTTCCCATTCTGTTTTCTTTCCTCTCCTTCACATCAGAGTAGATTCAGTACAGCAGCGTCCAGAAGGGCACATGCAACTTGGGTATGTGCTACTCATTTCAAATTACAACTCGTATTTCACTGCTTTGCTAAATGCAAATAGCAAGGAAGTAAGGAAATCATTAACAAGATCTTATTCTGAATTTTGGATGGTAATTGAGCATATATAGACAGCCAATTCATTACTTATTTTCCTAGGAATTAAATAATTCACCATTCGAATTAAGCCATTTTAAATCACTTCACTGGTTAGTTCATGGAATGTAATATTTAATCACTATCCATTCAGCTAGGATAGCCAGCTTTCATTAAAAAGGAAGGGAACACATCCTACTTCAGGTTATGCGACAAGACTCAGTTCCTACATCAGGCATTAGAACTGATGCTAAGTTCAGGAATGCTGTATGTCAGCCATGTCAGGTCAGGTGACAAATCCCTGCTTTCTGTATATCGTTCAGAATTACTCAGGGCTGTAATAGGAGAAGACAACCAAATAGTTCTTCTAATTATCTGTATGAGTGGTACAGAGACACCAGAAATACCTACATGTGGTCAAGAGCTGAGGCTCAGAACTGTATACATAAGACTTTTTTTTTTCCTTTACCTACCAAGGCCTTCTGAGAGCAATATGTCTATTTGTTAATGTTACACGTTACACACATTGGCTTTTGGACCCAATGTGACAAGTGTAGAGGGTACCAATTCTGACTAGATGGAATGTCATGTCCTCAGCGTGCCATTGTAAGAGTAAGGCCTTGCTATGCGTACTCATTGAATAGGAAAGAACTCATTGAATAGGAAAGAATCATGTGGCCTTCACAGGCCACAGCTTTTCTCAAAACATTATCATTGAAGTTGTGAAATAATACCTGTGGAGTTAGTTAGATCCCTAGGTTTTTTCCATGAATACAGGTTTTAGAACCAGGAGCTAATAGCAATTACAGATGGAAAAGGCTTGGATAATCATGCTTATATACAGAAATAAGGATATACAATCTTATGAAGTTCGCACTCCAAATTATACGTTAAATTTACTAATAGTACTCTTCCTGGTAAGATGCTAGTTTTGTCAAACATCATCTAAGATACAATTGTATTTGTTGCATGGCAAGAATACCAAAAATGAAGTCTCAGGAAGTAGTATGCAAAAATAGCTTACTGTATGGTAGTGTGGCGCATAATTTGTGCCACCTGTTTAACAATTTCCTGTTTGTAATCTCTGCTTACCTATACATGTAAGTAGACGGAAAGTCAATGCATCTTAATGGACTTGTTGACTCATTTATGGCCTAGCTGGATTTGCAAGCTGTCTGTGGTTTTTATTTCCTTCTGTTGATGTTTGGAAGGCTAACTCAATCAGCACACTGAGGGAAGTATTGATCTCTCGGGGAGATTACTTTCCAGTGGGCTGAATAACTTCAGAAGAAAAACACCCTAGCACTACGTCTTAATGTGTTTTTTTAGAGTCACTCAAACCTGATCATCCTATAAATGCAGGTACACAAGAAATTTCTATTTAAGCAGTAATGCTAGGTGTTATTTAATCATTTTTTTAAAATTCCAATTTACTGGGGTTTTTGTTTGGTTTTTTTTTTTAATCCACAAAGCGTCTTCCTAGATATTAAAGACATTTGGCAGGTGTTAAAAAAAACGGGGTGGGGGTGATACTGGATACTGTTTGTAACTGTTTATTTTGTTATTTTTTCTGAGTAGACCTACAGTTAAGACAAATGTGGAAACAATTGATCATTAAAGATTAATACTATGGAAGATTACACTATCAGATATAACTGCATTATCTATAGAAAAATATATTAATTTTCAAACTTTGTTCTGACAACTACCGTACTTATGGATTTGGAAATTTAAATTGGACTCCAATTCCAAATTCAAATGGACTCCAATTAAGGAGTTGGCTCCTACATTGTGGTTTACTGTCAGGGTTGCAATCCAAAAGATATATAACAACAATCTAAAGAATCAGATGAACACAAAACTGAAACATGCAGCAATGATAGACATCAACAACACAATATAGAAAAACGCTAGTATTTTTTTGGTTGCACAGTATCTACCACAGTGGCTTTGGCTGCTAGATGCTGCTTAATACAGATGGTAAAAATAAGAAAGTGAATTAGCTTTATTAAGAGTATAGTTGGATTTCACATTACTGACCTTTCATTTGCAGAGGCCCATTTTGCACAATCCCAGCATTTGTTATCATTTAGGTATCTCACAGATACATTTAGAAAAAAAACCCCAAACTAAAAATACATGTGATTATTCCTGGCAGTAGACATAGAATCCAATTTAACTTTTCAAAGACAAAGCTTTATAGATTTCTAGCATCCCATTGCTCAGAAACTTAGATCTCAGGCTGATGTCAACATAGCCTTTTATAAATTAAACTTCTTCCTTATATTCTTATAATTTAATGGTAAAGAACACTTTCCTGGCAAAGTACAGGGTGGCAGCTAACATTCTTCTTTTCTCTGACTCTAGGGAGTCATTCAGCTTAACAGAAAAATCCCTCAACTCTACATTAGCATCCTATGGAGATTTCAATAATAGGCTGTCAACATTTTCAGTTTCAGCAATTACCCAAGAGATAACTTCTTAATGAATTAACCAGGCTGCTAATTTACTGGAATTGTCTCATTGTCCATATGTTTAGTACTTCCTGCAAATGAAGAAATTTTTCCTTTTTATTTTTTTTTCCTTTCCCTATCTGACAAGTGTTAATCAAATTGCATTCAGATTTAATATTATTTAACTTTATTTGTGCTTGAGGAGATCTTGTTTTACTGAACTGATTTTCAATATGATATTGCCTTTTTTGGGACATCTTCATTATTTTTGTGCGAAAACTCCAAGACATATTCCAGAAAAACAAAGCACAATGTGTTCCCTTTATCACCATTTACACGACTCCTATAACACAGCAAAATTAAGTCTTCATTCAGCTCAGTTATATTTGCATAAGCATGTCACCACAGTATAGGCCAACATCTTTATACAAGAGCTTTAAGTGACCTTTAAACAGATCTCATCAGCTAAAATTAAAACATGAGCCTCTGGCATCAAGAGTATCAGGTTCTTGCATGAAGAGTAACAAGTTCATTCCCTTTCTGAGATAGCTGTCCCTTTTAAGACAACAAATCTACTACTTCAGCCACAACCTATTAGATCACATGCCAGTATCACCTGTGATGACCTATGTTATTCAGAAGATCAGAATGGAAAAGAATAACCTATTCTGACTGACATTTTTACTGGGGGGCGCTTTCAGAGTGTATTTTAAAGCACTGAGCAGATTCCTAAAACTAAGTAAATACTTAATAAAAAAGATGTGCTCAGATGTTCGAGAATATTTGGGAAATATTTTGTTCTGTGAACCAAAACCATCAGAATTTCCAAAATTATTTTCTAACTCATAAAATAGGGATCTTATTAATAAACATACCCATTCAGTTTTATCTTAACGTACACTGAAAAAAGAACAATCTCAAAGTCACTGACCAACTCCAGAACAGACCCATATTTAGGGCACACCACCAAACTCAGCTTCAGTTCTCCTCTTTGTCATATCGTGCTTGGGTTCCTTTAATCACTGGGCTAAGGAGGCACACTGGGTTGTGACAAAATGCTCTTCTGGGTTTAAGAAAATTTATGGTTTAGGATTTGGCCAAAAAAAGTTGAAATCACATTTATTCACCAAATGTTGCCTATTAGACAGTGAATGACACACGGCTACAGAATTCCCCAGCTCACTTCATTTGTACTTAATAGCTGTGTGACATTGACCAAATGACTTTCAGTTTGTTTACTCTTACTTTTTTCCTACTTTAGGCTACGAGGATATTGGCTGTTATTTGTTGTGTATTCCTAGCCCACAAAACTCCACATCTTGTTTGCTGTTCATGTTTGCTATTCTACAATTGTTAGGTATTTGGGGGTTGTATCTAGCACAATGAAATGCAAAAAACAATGAAAATAACTTGAATTCTAATAATTGTAAATGGCATCCCAATTAACATCTGTTTTAAATATTGCAATACATATACGCTCCAGAAGCAAGTCTGATGCACCAATATGTCATTCACCACATCTTGTTAAACAGAAGAATTTGAAAGTGGTAAAAGAGTGCTTCTAATGCAACAGGATTAAAATTCATGCATATCTGCAATGAACTTCTGTGACTTTTGTCAAATAATGGCAGATAATATGAAAAATGTAATTGTCTTAGGTTTTGGGAAGATTCTCTACTACAGCTATTATAGTAAGTGATAGATGACAGTGCTATCTGACAGTTTCCCTCCAATCTTAAAGTAGGTTTTACTCAGACACTAGTGCTATCAGTGCTATCAGACACTCAGACATCAGTGCTGTCAGACTGTCAGCATTGATATGGATTTCAAAATTTCATAAGATCAGATGATAAATTAAACATGAGATTTCTTCATTTAATTAACTGCTTCAATTGCTAGATCAGTCCAAACCCTCTTACGTATATTAAAGAGATCAGCACATAGTGCAGTTATTTTTCCTTGAGAAGTAAAATTTTTCTAGTAAAAAAGTTAAACAAAATCCAGAGAAGGTGATTGCTTTTTACTACCTAGGACATAATTTTTTTTGTTTCTTGCCTTTACCCAAAGTTGTCTACTAGATGTACTCTTTATCTTGCTTTTCATTTAAAAAAAAAAAAAAAAAAAGTGCAATCTATACCAGAACTGTGTTTTAATGTGGCTACACAAAGTAATGGACTTGTATACAATTATTACTGTGAAAAGATTTTTTTAAAATAATTAAGAGCTTAATTAATTAAAAAGGGAATGGGAATCATGTGTTACTACTGTATATTTCCATCATAAACACCAGTGGAGATTGTTGTTATAGCAATAATATTCCTAGTAAAGAAAACGAAAATATTGTTAGTAAAATGAAAATAATGACAAATGAGATGAAAAATGAAAGGGGGGCAAAGATAATGGAATCATCCAATGATACAGAGAGATCTAAAAACCTCTAACTTGGGAAACAAATTGTCTTCAGATCCATGTGTCTTCTATTTGAGTTGCTTATACATGTACACACATGCACAGGCGTGTATGTATGTTTTGTACATATACACATAGAAAAACATTGTGCAAGGTTCCTGAAAAGAGCTTGCAGTGTTTTTGTAAGTTTTGACAAGTCTGCTAATTGCCTCCATTTGAAAATTCCATCATGCAGAGCTACTTAAGGTACATTTCATATCTTTTCTTACCATGACATTTAAGTGCCTCTCTAGCAAAAAAAACCCAAAACAAACCACCTTGTCAAAATGACAGTTTGATGATGCATAAACACATTTACTCTTTCACAACAATGTCATATTGGCTGACACTGCCATTAAAATAATTGTTATTCTCAACAATCCATATTCAGCTTCAGCTATGAAAATCTCAGAACTTCTACTCCACTATTTAGTCATAATAATAATACTGATTAAAAAAAAGCAAAACAAAAGTAAGATTTGTTAGGCAGTCAGTTATAAGGAAATAGTAGGTTGGCTGGCTAACAGGATTGTGAACTTTTTAATAAAAATGTTATTTTTCCTGCACTTGCACATGAGTTCTTAAAGTACGAGAAAAAAAAACTTTTTTTATTATATAGTGACCAAACAAACACAGCATACCTGTGTCTTAACTTTGTATGATTTAGTGTCAGGGCTTCTTCCACTTCCTGAAGGTTTGGCTACCTGGGATCTTGTGCTACATACCTTGTTGATCCTGACCCATGGACTACTTTCAGGCTTAAACTCAGAGTTGCCTCGTCACCAGAGACTTGTCTGGTAATCCCTGAAGTCTTGGCTGTACCTGGCTACCCTCATCAGGTCTGCTCTTTGCCTTGCTCAGGTACTGTGGGACTTCATCCTTGTCAGTGAGGGCACTGCTCTGTCTGGCTCCCTGTGATCTCAGTTCCTGAATCACTTCCCCTTGCAGAGTTACACCAGCCTGTGCTGCTCCCCAAAGGATTGTCCCTACAGAAAATCTAGTATGGAAAATGGAGGTGAAACTGGCTGATCATTATACTAGAAAAGGCAACATAACAAGGCTGAGAATCTTTCTAATTGTCTTGCTTCAACTAATCTTTCTCTGAGAGAATGTTCCTTTACAGTGGGGTGCTCTTTGATCCACTTTGACATTCTTATATTCTTCCTCTCCTGCAAGTGATAGTATCAGCACAGTATTAGTTTGAGCTATGACATTTGGCTTTTTTACATTTCTAGACCCTGACATGTGAATATGCTAGAATCTCTGCTTAAATAACATCTGCTTTTTTAAACAGAAGTAAAAATCTCTGCTTTAAGTGGTCAGTTTCTGTCCCTCAAAAACCTTAGAATCCAGAAAGCACAGAAAAAGCCCTCGAGATCTCACACTGTCTACATCAACATCGATTTTTAAATTATTTTTTAAATATACTTTTAACTCCTAGTTATTGCACTGGTATTATAGTAAAGTTCCAAAGTCAACTTAAACACTGCAATACAAATTTAAGAATTCAAATATCTGTGGGAAATACTTCACATTGTAGCTCAGAATGTAGTCTGAAATGGGACAAGCCTTCCCCAAGATACCTCTGAATGTTACAGAGGACCTACACCAGAAGCAAACTTATACTTTGGGATTGTAAGGCACCCATTTCATACTTGGGTTTACTTGCATTGTCTGAACGTATCATAACCATCAGATGGTAATACCCCCAAAAACTGTGAGGACAAGAGCGCTGTGGTTAAGTGTAGGCTGGAGTCCAGAAGATTAGGATTCAAATGTGTGAAGTCAGCTAATTTTTCTATGCATTAATTTAATTTTTGAAATATTCTCTTACATACTTAGACTGTTATGCTCTTTGAGATATGGCTTGTGTTTTATACATTTGCATCCTGAACAATACAAAGGCACAACAGTAATAAGAAATTATAAGTGTCAGTTGTGCTTAAAATGAATGTAAAGACTGATTTCTGCATAGTCCAACTACAAACATAACGTAAGTTCTAAGGCAGTGAGACAGATACATCTTTCTAGTTGCTTTTCTTTTTTTTTTTTTAATAATGGAATAATTTAGACACATCATATATTTGGAAGTAATATATTAGTATATATATTATTATTAGTATATATATAATAAATAGTATATTACTATAACTAGTAATAATAAAGAAATAACTCTCAGACTTTTCAAAATTCTCTACGGATTTCAGAAATATCAGCTGTGCTCACTTTCATTTATTGGGATATGTATGGAACTCACAGCTTACAACAACAGTTCTGATATCTGCACTGCATGTCATGCAGCTGTAAAAAGTAACTAAGATTCACGTCTTGAACTGCATTTTGTTATGTTGATTTCCGTAAGTCAATACCAGAAGTAAAATTTATACACAGAATGTATTCTTCTGATGTTATGCCTTATTAAGCCATATCTAGTAAACCTTATAAATCACCCAAATGCCCAAGGACCAATGTCTGCCTAGGTTTGAAACTATAGTGATTTTCTCCTTTAACTCTAGTTGGAGTAGAACCAATATTAAACATTTATGTACTCCTGGGATTACAAAGGGCGACCCTTTGACCATTATATCATCTGCAATTATAAAGCCATTAAGGGTGACCAAGAAATCAAGGAACTAAGTATCCTGATAAACTTTCTGAAGTGCTTAATGAAGGAAATATCTACTGTTGTCCACATATCACCAGAAATTCTTGAGAACACAATATAAATATGATTCAGTACAACTGTGTGTCAGTAACTTTACAAAAGTGTCACACTACAACAGGGTCAGTCCAGGAAATATGACTTGTCTTATCCTTTCTAGAATATTTGAAAAAACATTTTCTTTACTTGTATCTAAAGTTTAAATAAATTTGAAGAAAGCATATTTCATTTTTTATCAGAGTATAACAGCCAACATTGGACCACTCTGTAGCTGTACTGCACAAAGACAAGCTCTGTCCAAAGCAGCCCATATCCAAAAAAATCACAGGAAACAAATTGTACCATTCCCTTTTTACAGATGAGGGCCTGAGGCCCAAACACAGTAAGACCCTTAGAAATACAAAACTTTTCTCAAGGACCTCAACTGAATACAAACATCTCTGTTTAGGTCATTAACCATACTACCACTGTTTGTTCTTGCTTGTTTTTGTCTTAGAGCCAACTGTGGGCCTTTTATTTATTTATTTACTTTTAAAGCAAAAGACGTAGAAACAGGCTATAAAAAACATTGCTACTCCTCCAAAAAAAAAAATTGAATTCAGTTTTGTTAATATTAACTTAGAAAGAAACTGTCCTGTACACTATACCTTATTGTAATTCATAGTTGCCAGTATAAATCTGTTTTCTATATCTTCACTGCAATAAAAACTTCACTGCCATTAAGAACATCATTTCCATATTACATACAAAATCGTCAGTTCTAATCGTTGTCTAGCTGTCTGGGAAATAGAGGCTGTTAATATTCATACTGAATGATAAGTTTTTTACATGGCCTAAACAATTTATTGTAATGAATGTTTCAATAGGTGTGTGCTATTGGCTTTCAGTGGTATTAAATTATTCAAATTCATTGTAGTCAATATGACCTTAATTTATTATGTTGCATTATTATAATGTAATTGCTTTCCATGTATTTGGTATACATCTTGATTGCTGATTAAGTTACGTGAGTTTCCCATGGTGCATGGCATTCAGCTCAGGCAGTAAATGCAAGTGTTAATGCAGTGTTCTAGACAGTGCAGATGTCAGTGAGTGGTGGATGAAGAATAAAGTCCAAGTAAAACTTTATTTCCAGGTCTTAGGACAGCATAGAGGTGTTTTTCTCCCTTCTACCTTGTCCCTTTTCCACGGTAGGAAAAGGGACCTGGGTTTAGGCCCAGGCACAACTCTTCTTCACTTGGGAGTATGGTGACATACTGTAAAATATTTCATAGATGTACAAAACAGGACAACAGCTGACCTTCAAGTGTCAGGTACTTGAAAGAAACCTCCCATCCTATCATTTGTTAGAAATCAGATAACATGACTTACTCTGAACTGAATCTAAATGAAATGATTTAGGGCTTGGATAATCAGACCCATCCCTGGTGGTGTGTTTGAACTTTATCTTATAGTAGTGCCATGTCACATAATTATGACAAAACTGTACTTCCCACTGGTATCTCCTCTGCTGGTAAAAGAGCAGAATTGAATAGACTTACACCAGCTTGCCCCAGGTAATTTATTGGACCAGATATCATATTATTCTGTAAACAAATGCTATTCTGATCCTCTTAAGTTTGCTGTAATAAACAGAATAATTGATAGCTGTGTAAACAAAATATTAGGCTTTTTGTACATTACAAGTTTTCTGAAACTTCACTAAAAATCAAACTTATATGCCTGTGGTCATATTTTAGAGTTACAAAAATCAAGTCAGACAGTTAAACTCATATATTTTCATTGAGCACAACAGAACTGTTCTGTTTCATTTGTGCTAAGAACTTGATCATTAAGATTATTTTGTCATAGCCATATAAACACATTTTGCTACATACCCTGTCTTCTGTCAGTTTATTTTTACTTAATAAGTAACACACCTTTGTTTGCAACCAGCTATTCCTTGCAACCTGCCCCACCCCCAACGCCACACACACACAAAAAAACAGGTAGTGAATATATTGGTACTTTCCCAACATTCTTCCTTGCCATATTGTATAACTTAAAACTGAGGTCATTATTCCCTAGGACTCCAGCTAAGCAATTGTATTTATCTCTGTTTACCCTATATAAGGAAATTATCAAGCACATAGGGCTTGTAGCTGCAAGTCACAGACCTTGATAATATCTAACTATTGATTTTACAGAAAAACCACATTAACTGTGATTTGTTACAAAAATGCTCCTTTTGTGATGTTTGATTGTGAATTTAAAAACTATAATCCAAAACTACATGTGTGGAACATCTAAAGTTAGAACGAATGTGAATGTTTCAAAAACAGACTGCAGACTTTGCTTCCCTGAAAATGGGCTTACGTTATCATTTATGTCTTCTAATACTGTCAGTAGCTTTATTTGAAAGACTGCTCTTTTTTCCAAAGTACCTCCAGTTCCTGTGCATAATTTTATGAATGTCTTTTATTAGTTCTTAAATTCCATTTCCACTGTGGGTCTGCTTTTGGGACTTTGTTCATTATCTAATTTGCCTCAAATTCTGACCCCCAGGTTATTGGCAGGAAACCGATTGCCCTTTATCTCTTTTACTATTAATTGCAAAGTTAGAACTGAAGGAATAAAAAGTCATCATGAAATGAAATTACACAAAGGTCAACTGTAATGATGGCTTTTATCTTCCCATGGTATTTGTTCCAAGTTAACTTTGATTAAACCAGAAGGTGATCTGAAGACACTAGTAGACCTTGCCAGTGTTTACAGGCACAGACAATTTCATGTTGTCCATATTCTTGATACTACGGACTTTAGTAATGTTGAGAGTAACAGTGGATACCCAAAATGCTATTGATTTTTTTGTTGTTGCTATTTTCAATCATTCAAGGAGAGAACTTCTAATGAAAGTTATCACAGACTAATCATTTTTCTATTATTGAAAAAAACTGAGTAAACTACTCCAGAAGCAAAATCAATATCCCATGATACCAGCAACGAACATGACTAGTTGTTTGTTATAGCAAGCAGTTTACAAATAAAGAGGAAAAAATATTTGTTAAAAATTAGTCTTAAAAGAAATGTGAGTACTTCAGAGGAAACTGAAAAGGCTTACATATGTAAGATTTGTAAATAGAAAATGGGAATAATGCTTAATGAATACTGCTTGCTATAAAGTATTCAACAAGTTCTAAATTAATGGCATTTAAAGTTGTCATCTATCTGTTAATTGGCCAGTTTGGCAACTGAAAAAGTACCTAAAACTACTTTCCACCCTCTTCTTCTTAGAATGTGAATGTTCTTTACAAAAAAGCACTTGCTGTTATAAGCACCACATATATGACAAAGATGACTTGCTGGAATCAACTGAGATCTGTTGATTCCAGTCTATTCTGTAACGCGTGCCCATAACATACCTATGGACAGAGAAATGCTACAAGAAGGAAAGTTTAAATATGTTCATGCTAGAGATAATAGACTTGCTTTTGCTATACTATGTTTTTAAAGCTGTCAGTCATGTCCTAAAAAACCCAAATTCAAAATTAAAAAATTGTAGAATAACAAAAGAAAGTCGAAGGGCTCTGCTAGACACAACAGCATGCTTCTAAAATGCTTTAAGATTAACTTAATTGCTATAGTCATATTTTAATTGTTAAACCTAAATGTGAGCAGACTCCATAGAGCTAGGCAGGAAATTATTTTCTCATCCTATGCAATTGAATTTCCCAGCGACCTCAGTATGAACATTGTATACACAATATGACAATGTTTAGTCTTGAGTTACATTTCTGTCAGCATGGTATCCGTCATGTGGGAATTTTGGGCTGAGGTAGCTGCAAGGACAGAACCACACCACTCACTGACAAAAATCTATGATTATATACTAAGCAAGATCAGTATAGGAGGTGATAGCAATAAAGGCCTCCAGTCACATTGTAACCAGTACTATGAACTCAGGAGAGCAGGAAACCACTCCAGATGGTTGAGGCATCAGAGTCCTGGCTGGCAGCCTCGTTTTTACACATAGCAGTTCCACCTTGGGTGCAGCCTTCTGCACTGTGTTGGATGTTCATGGATATATTTTTCTCAAAGGGCTGTTGTTTTCACTGTTTATTGCTTTTAATGTTGATGATTGGCGTAAGCCACCAATAGCCTTATTGGTCATATCACTCCAGGCAAGTCTCTTTGACTATCTTTGTATCTGGACTCTCTCCAGTAGTTCCACCTCTCTCTTGCACTGTTGAGCCCAGAACTAGACACAGTACTCCAGGTGTGGTCCCACCAGTGCTGAGCAGAGGAGAAGGAACACCTCCCTCAACCTGCTGGCAGCACTCCTCCTAATGCAGTCTAGAATAGTTAGCCTCTTTTCTGCAAGGGCCCATTGCTGGCTCATTTTTGACTTGTCCACCAGGACCTCCGCATCCTCCTCTGCAAAGGTGCTTTCCAGGTGGTCAGCCCCCAGCATGTACTGGTGGCAAGAGGTTATTTCCTCCCCAGGTGGAGAGGGAGGTTGCACTTCCCCTTGTTGACCTGTGTAAGGTTCTTCCAACACATGCTTAGATGCTCTTATAGCATATCCCACAGCATTTAACACAGCCTTGGGATCATGCCCCAAAGACACCTTGTGCTGCAGCACAGTCATTATTTCAGGGACTTTGAACTGCAGACACACAATAAAAGCAACTGCCTCTGGATGATCTAGATCCCAAGGACACAAAAAAGCCAAGTGCTACACAGTGTGTACACAGCCTAGAAGAAACCAATACTGAACAGCGAAGACACGACCCAGTCTTGTGCTACAAGGCTTGAGAGCTAGGAATTGATCATTGGGCTTTCATGCTTTTAGTATTTAGAGGTAGCCCACATGCTCCCATATCTCAGATTTTTAAAAAAGTCAAGAAAGTTAACATATTAGAGTTCACTGTGAAGACTACACTTCAAGTAAACTCCAGGACTAGCTTAATCCACAGGTTAATTTACTGCATACACTGTAATCCCTGTAGCATATCCCTCCATGCAGACCAGCCACCTGCCTTCATTCAGATTCTGAGTAGATATCCCAATAGGAGGCATTAAGCTCCCTCATCCAGAATTAAATGTTGCTGTATTTCACCAGCTAACTTAAATCCAGATTGGATACTCTCTCTGCAGTTGGTGGAAATGTATGTCTTTAAATGTCACCCACCTGAAAATGTAGATTTTATTATAGACAATTAATTCCTATGAATCTGAAGCATGGAAGCCCAGATTCTCAAACATACTTCAACATCTCAGTGCCAACATTTGAGGCCCTTGGTAAGGGAGCAGAATTCCACAGCATACAGGCGCAACTTTGATATACTAAGATTAACCAATTCCACTTCACTTTTGCTTCTTTATTGGGTGAAGGAGGTTTTGGGGTTTTTTTTTTAATGTACTATGTGTGTCTGAATGTGTGTAGTTTTGTATCTTGTCATCTTACTCATTTCTTACAAAGAGTTTGCTTGGATGAGTTTTATTGCAACCCCACCGATCATTTCAAAACTCCACTTAAGCAGACAAACTCCAAGGCTTTCCCCACCCCCACTAATTCCAAGAAAAAGCTCAACTTCTATACTGCTCATAATTTAAGTCTTTGAGCCAAAAAAGCATACTGGTTAGATAGTTTTTTCTATCCTACCATGAGCAATTACAGCTTTTCTCACATGGCTATTAGTGAATGCAAGGCTCTTGCTGAGATCTAACCAGTACCTTGTAATTCCTTTAATTTTGTTTTTAGGCATCTGGGATCATGCCAATATCCTGTTCCTTCTGTGAAGTGCCGACACCTTAAGGGCCTTTGCTGCTTAGTGTTCTCAAGGCTTTATGTAGTCATTGTATTCTAGCACTTCCTCCTTTTTGTGATTTTTCTAAGGATTCATTCTTTTGCATTTATATCCATTGAATTCTGATATCTATAAAATAACCCAGAACATCAGCTTCTATCTTCAATTCCTGCAGAAAAATACACACTGTAACTCAAAACAAAAGAGAAGGAAGTAACCTGCACTTGTAAACCATTCCTACCCCAAGCCAGGGCCACCTGTGAGTCACAGCAAGCAAAAGGATTGTCTAAAGTAAGGCAGCTGTCCCCAAGAGCCAGTATGATTACACTTGCCTATGTTGCTCAAGCTAGGAAACGACAAGCTCGATATAGAACATCATAATGATATCACATGGCAAGAACTGGATGACCTTGGCAGCTGGACTGAAGGTAACAAATGAAATTCAAAAGTGCAAAATGAGGCCACATACAACAAAATCAATAACAACAACTGATAAAAACAACATGTTGTGACAAAAGCTTCAGCAATAATCCAGGAACTTTGTAATCTGAAAGAACAAAGGAGAAAGATGTCTTTGAGTGACCAGGTCATCATATGAAGACTATGAACCATTAATGAGATGCACCTTTAAAAAAGGCAAATAAAATCAAGCTAGTGAAGCGCTAAGGGTTTTGGACCAGATAAGAATGATCCTTTACCTGAAATAGTTTAATTTTTTTTCTTCAGCTTGGTTGTTGAAGAAACTAGAATAAGTTAAAAAGATAACTTTTAGACTGGAGAATCTTACAAAGGAGGAAGCTGACTTGTTTTCCTTACCTGAGTAAAAGCAGTATTGATCAGTCGCTTTTATTTTGAACATGGACTGCAAAGTTAACATTTGACTATATGCACACTTTAAATGACCCTGTGTGGTTGTCAGGAAAGAGGTTAAGTCACAAAATGCAAGCTTCCAAAACAGTGGAATTAAAAAACGTCAGAATCTGGTAGGTTTTCACAACAACTGTCATTTAAGTACAGGGAAGAATTTACCCTTCTATTCCTTTTACACTATTGAGGCTAGTGATTCTGCAGACCCTTTATCTTCTGATGTGAAATGGCACTTCTAATGCCATTTCTGCATTCTGCTGCTACTTTACATGTAAAATTTGGCATAGACTCACCTTAAAAGATCCAGCCAATAGTGACAAAGCTCACTAGTAACTTGCTTCATCTAAAATGAGTTTGCTTCCTAGCTGAGCCAAGCACCACGACTAACAGATCTGGGCACACATGTGACTATGTCAATTTTTAAGAGATGTTCATTTCAGTGGAAGACTTTAGAGAAATCAGTAGTCTGTTCCACCCCTGGTATATCCTCTTACAACTTTTTATAACATGAAAAGCATTTTTTCTACATGTCTGAAGTTATTCATGCATAGAAGTTCTTGGTCTTCCTCA
Source organism: Gymnogyps californianus (assembly GCF_018139145.2). NCBI lineage: Eukaryota > Metazoa > Chordata > Aves > Accipitriformes > Cathartidae > Gymnogyps > Gymnogyps californianus. The sequence continues at coordinate 10,155,140 of NC_059478.1, read as the reverse complement.
CAAAATCAAAATAATGCTGAAAGTAATATTATACTGAAGAGAATATTATACTGAAGAATGTGAAAAACAGATGGGCTTAGGATAAGACAAAAGTAACAAGTGATGGGGAAAATGGTATTTGACAAGAATATCAAGGATTAAGATGGGGAGGGATAACATGCATTTTTTTGCATCTGACAAGCAGCATGGTTTCTTTGCTTATTTGTTTTCATCTTCCCTCTTTCTGATTTGTCAAGTTTCACGGACCTGCTCTGAAGAAGTAATTTACACCATTAGGCTTACTCATAAGACTTTCTGATTGCCTAATTTTCAGAGTTACAAATAACCACCTATGTCCGGCTGGCAGTACCATTGTGGATTCTAGCCTGTTAAAACTAATTGCTTCAGGCAAGTCACGTCCTTAAATGTAAGCATTAGAGCCAGGAAGCATCATGAAACTTTTTTTGAATTTCTTCTTTGTTCTGCTGTGACTAGGTCAGGTTTTCCTCTTGCTCGCTATTGCGCATTAAATCAACTTCAAATTTGGCCTGCACGCCTAAAGGATCATAAGATGCAAGACTGTCTCTATAAAGCATTTCTGATTCCCCCTTACGGACCCCTAAAATTCTGAATTCAAATCAAACAGCTGTTAGACACACTGTAAGTGTTCTGTACATCCTATAGTTTCATCCCAGAATGTGATGTGTATTAGATTTTGTCAAGCAGACCCCAAAGTACTCATTACTTCTTTCTGTTTACATGAAAGGGGAAGATAGAGAACCGGGAAGACATGCATCTCCAATCCTGAAGATACCACCAGATAAAGCAGCAAGCAAAAGCATTTGATTCATATCTACATGAACACTATCCAGGAAGCACCATCAGCCAGGATCAGGGACCATCAGCCCCACAAAAGCAAGACAAGCCCCACATGAGAAAGCCAGCACTGCTCTTTCAATAATTCCATGTTAAAACAGGAGGATTTGCTTCCTAAACCTCAGAGGCAATCAGCTTATCTTTACAGAGAAAAGATTTATCTTTAGTAATGTTTTTGGTTCTGTAAGCTCTCCTAATGGAAATCAATTTATTTAAAAAAAAAAATAAAATCCGGGTTCAGTAACCTCTTACAACAGCAAAACCCAAATTTTGACTAGAAACAAGTCCATTCTTCTCTGGTCAGTTCTGCCAATGCTTCACAGATATGCTACGTAAAATAACAGAGCAAATAAAGAGACAGGAGGCTGGGCAATATTTATCATGCATAAATGGTATTAAGGTACAAATGTTTATATCAGCTTATATGAACTAGGTATTCCTTTTCCAACTCCATTGAAAATTCCAGTCTGAAATAGACCTGGAATCCTCAAATCAATGAATTCTAATAACAATCTGTTAATAATTACTCAATAAACTGTCTTCCAATTTAAAGTTTAGTACTTGGTATAGACTCCTCTAACACTATGAAGGAGCTCAAAACAAGAGAACGAAGCAGAGCAAGACCTCACTTGATAGGGGAATAATTAATATTTTAAAATTATTCCACTTACACTCATTGTGGATAATTGCAATAGTGTGCATATTATGTTTTGCAGAAGGGCTAACAGCAGGATATCAATAGGCAGCGATTGGCATTTTCAAGATTCTCCCCCACCTCCACCAGGCTAGCAAAATAATTTTCTTTTATAGTTAAACAAAGAAGCTTTAGGTTTCAATCCATGTTAAGCAGTTGATATAACGGTCATCATTACCTTCACCCTCTGACCCCTACAGTCTTTTTTCCAAAACTCAACAGTTAAAAAAAAAAAAGAAAAAGAAAGAAAAATACTCTTAACACTAAAAATGGTCTCTGCCTACTACTATTACCAGCCACACTGAACATTTGATCTCAGCGTAAATAACAGATGATAGGTAGTTCTGCCCTTGAAACACAGATCAAATAATGTTGTAAATGCATGCAGTATCCTTCCTTTTCAAGCATGCCAGTGAACTCAGCAGAGATCTTTAAAGGCACATTCTTTGTTACTATGAGTTCAGCAATCTCTCTACATGTTTCAAATTTATTTTTCCATTTTATTCCAGCAAGAGATGCAGGTGGCAGGTAAGTAGCAGTATATGATACTAACCATAACTTCGTGAGTAGGCAATTAAGTGGCAGCAGGCTTCTAACTGAACTAGTAATTATACACTTTTGGACATAAAAGGCAGACAAACTATTTACACCTTACATTGCCGAGTTTTGTTCTGAATGGCTTTTCACTGCTTTTTCTGTGTCTCCTCCCCAATTTTTTTGCGTGTGCTGTAGAATCCTCTTGAACATGTAGGGCATTGCATTCCCACATAATGGAACTAGACCTGAAAAAATGATTTAGATAAAAATTGTATAAAGAAAGACAGCCCAAGCCAGCCACATCCTAGTTGTTGGGACCACGCAAAAGTGTTATGAATTGGGTATGAATTGGATTTTTCTGACATAAAGTTGGGATAATAGTATTTGCAAATGGACCATATCTTCTTTATTCATACTTTTACACGTAGGGTTTTCTCTATGCAAGCATGGTTCTAGCATGACGGCTGCTCCAAGTTAACCATTTGTGGCACGAAAGACAACTGCAGATCCACTATGCTGCAACAGGGATTGTACTATAGTGCAACGGTTTTTAAGCTGTTATAAGTGCAGGTTTTTCTCTCAGGGTCTATAGGCAACTCTGAGGGTTCTTTTTTTTTTTAAAAAAAACCAAAACACCTCCTACTGAAAAACAGTTTTGTAGCAGTTTGCTGTAGAGTAAACAAGAACTAAAATACCAAAATTACTGTATTTAACTTTAAGCAGTTCAACACAGAACAGCAGAGATCCACTGAAGGTTATTTTCTGACCCAATATAAATAATTGTCTTCAATTACTCAACATACAACTGAATTCAACAAGGCACTGTATGGTCTCAGTGAATGCACATCATTCAAAGCAACTACAGGGCTGTTTAAAAAAAAAAAAAAGAAAAAGTACTGATGTTTATTTGTTTTTCCACATTAAAAGTAGCATTTGAAAGCTGGTTCAAAGCCTTTACAATTCAGTGAAATGGTTCCTTTTGAGTTCAGTGGACCTCAGATGAGGCCTCTGGGGAAAGAAATGGAAGATAGATAAGGTTTACGAAGAATAGTTTTGATTAAAAAATGAAAACTTCAAGAGGAAATTCAAACAAAATGAATTGAGTGCATTTACATCTATTTTGGCACTGGTTCATATGAACTACAGTAAACTGTACTGTCAGAAATGAAATTAATACTGGCAAGAGATTTCAAAATATAATGATTTAAAAGAACCTGGTTAAATATCATTAAGGCATCTCCTGTGATGAACACCTGCTAGAGACTCTGCACAGTGCACTGCTGAACACATGAGTTTGGAAACATTGTTTTTGTGCTAAGTAACAAACTTTGGTCTGGGGTAGCAGGTGTGAAATTGCTACCATTTCAGATTTTCAGCTGTGTTTTCTTAAACAAATAATGCAGAACTTTACAGAGAATGAAAGTGAATTCAGTTTATGAAGCACCAGTCTCTCCAGTGATGTTGAGAGAAGGGATATAGCAAGGCCACATAAACACGGAATTAGTTTTATTTCGCTGTTTTCTTTTTGTTGCAAGGACTAAGCATATCAAAAGGTGAGACTAAGTAGACATATGTAGCAGTGCCGAAACTATTAGCTGTGAAGCGCTGCCCTAATCTTTGATTCCTTTCCTGAACGCATGAAGTTTTGTAAGACTGAGCAAAACCTGCATATTTAGATTCCAAGGCTTTTAGTTTCTTGAGGGTATAATTAATAACCAAGCACAAAATATACTAAGTTTAAAGGAACCACACTGAAGGATGCAAGTATTGGTGGAGAAAGACGAGACAGAGAACATGAATATGCATCAGTTAGAGTCTGTGTCCTGTCACAGCCCAAAGACAAATGCTTATCTTAACAGTAAATACTTAAGATATTTTTCTTCTAATAGTTGCTTTTTTTGGATTTCACAAAGGTTTGAGGAGAAAAGACTAGGTGAGTTTATTTTAGATTAAAGGCACTGAAACATATGACCAAGTATGACAGAAATATTTTTCCTTCCTACATTACAATGCCCGTTTTCTCAGTAGATGTGAATACAGATAACTTGAACTAGACAGATATTACCTGAGTTCTCAGTACCATCTAAAAAATCAACACTAAACAACTTTTAATTGCCTATTTTCTCCTAAGAATCCACTTCACAAATTGAGCAGATGGGGAACAAGGGAATTAGGGTTGAATTTCTGCCCTGAGCCACAAGGCTCTTTCGTGATGCTGAGTTGGTCACTTAAGCTTATGTATTCAAAATTACCTAAGGGATTACAAATTAAATTAAATGCTGCAATTATCTATCTGTAGAAAGTTTCTTTCACTTTTCTAGATCACAATGATGACTGTATACATTCTCTAGCATTTCTGAGCTTTCTGTATACTACAGCAAAGTTTTGGAGACTCTGTAAAGACATACCTCTCAAGGAGCACCAGAAGCAGGGCAACTCCATGAAGAATGATGAGCAGGAGCCAAGGGTGATTGCAGCACAGGCTGTGCTCTCACCAACTGGCACCATCCCACAGAGCCTGAGCATGGCAGGCCATCCCAGACACAGTAAGGGGATGGACCAGGGCTGTCCAGGGAGCCCAGCCAGAAGCAGTAGCAGGCCGGGCTAGAGACAAGGCTACAGTGTAGGTCTGCAATCCATACAGGAAACAGACACACCTATAACACAGGCCAGGAAAGAACCTGAGCTCAAATGGATACCCTAGATGAAGGGCAGGGGGTATGGAACGGGGGACCAGGTGAGGCTGGTCAGGGCATTTAAGGCCCACTGCTGCCCTAAGGGCCAGGACAATACCCTTTAGAAGTCCAAGTGAACATGTTTCAGAAGGGAAATGAGTTATATAGTTGCAATCTAGTCCAATTTGCTCTTTATCAACATAAAAGAAAGCTGGACCAATTGTCAGGCTGCCCAGGAGACAGACAGTAATCAGATGACAAGAGCTTGGCTGGACTGAAGCGAGCTCTGTTGGCAGAGCTGTATCAAAAAGCTTGTAGAGCACCTGCTCCCATCATGCTTGGCTCTAGCTGCCAGACCCAGCTTCACAAAATTTTTACACACAATAGTTTTTTTCCTGAAAGGAATAAAACAATCACATAAAATATGTCCAAAGTAGTGTGTTTGTTTTAAATATTTAAAGCAGCAGAAGGAACCCATAGGAAAATCAAGAAAATGAAACACAGCTAATGACACTATTATGACTTTATAACAGAATAACAGAAAAGTAACAGAAAAATATAATCAAGAGACCTAAATTCTCCTGGCACAGTCTACCATGTAGCAGCTTAGCAAATTTTAGAGAAGCTGTGGAGGAGACTTAACAAAGAATTCTTTGAATTAATGGCATTTCATATCCTCTGGATCCATGGGCAGTATACTCTGCTGCCCAAAAACATGGTCAAAAAATATTAACTGACTTAAGAAAGAAAACAAAACTTGTATGGGTGACTTCAATTCAACTTTTATTACCTGCTTAAAATCTTGACTCTCTGTCCATGAGCCTCTGATTTACCTCACTACCTGTCTCCTTTACTCTAATTACTATGAGTTACTCAGACCAGCTGCACAGATCCTGTACTCTTTCCCTATCTCCTCAGCCACTTCATTTACATTCTGTTTTTCTTCATTATCTTCATATGTTCAATTTTCACCTTTTTTCAACATTCCTCTGCCCTCTCAGGATCCTAGTACAAACCATCAACACCCAAATATTCCAATTAGTCTCTCCCTTTTCATGTTATGAAATTGCAAATGGGAGGGATTAAAAGATGCCTTAGACAGCAAAAAGCAAAAGTAAATATGTATTTAGGTGTGAATCTGACTATACTGAAGTGGCAACTTTGCTATGTGGATATGTTCAAAAGGTTTGCTGGATTTTAAGAAGTAACTTCCATCTGACTGCATACAAGAGCATTTTGATAAGACTATGCTCTCAGAGAATTTATTACTTTGAATATACGTAGGTATTGGTACATGTAAATACAGATGAAGACATGTCAATGCATACATGTCACCTTTATTGCTACATACCAATCCAACAAGATGTTGGGTAAGCCATGCTTATATCTGTATTGCCTACTACTTTCTTAAGCCTCCGTGAACACACTGTGGAGAAAAAATACATGGAAAATACATTATGTCTCTCCAATTCTAGCTCTGTCTATCAGTATTCAATATAGATCTTGGGCAGCCAAAGTATTATGGTGTATGAAAAATTAAATTATTTTTCAATGTAGAAGGCAGAAGCAAATGGAATTGTAAAGCCCTTTTTGCTGCAATAATAGCTCTAGTTATTTGTCCCCATTAAAATTTATCACTGACAAACTTAAGTGCAGTTTTTATAAGCTATTCGTATTACATTATCTGTCCCCTCCAATACTCGCAATGAATTGTCAGTAGCTCAGCTTTTGGGTACATGACAGAGAAGATGTGCTTAGCAGAGTAATATTACCATTAACTACTGTAATTAATGCGAATTATGCAAAACCAGTAAAACTCAATTACCAAAGAAATAATAACCTTTGAACTGAAAATGCAACAGTAAATGCAGAAGTTCAACTCATAATAGCTTAATTGTAGCAGAAAGAATGCTAGGCAGAGCGTTTAGATTTTGGTTCTACGTGCTAAGGCTGTTTATAGAAAGCTGCATAAGTTTATAGAATGCTAATACATGGAATATAATATAAGAAATGGTATTATATGAAACAGTTCATATATAGAAAATTTCTCTTAAACCATTTGTTTTATAGGATTTGATACTGTTCTTTAAACTAGCTGTTTTAAAAAGTGGTGTACCATGCATTTCTCACAGCGGATAATGGGCTAGCTGGATCCCTATTTTGATGGGCAAACTACATTCTCCCCTGTTTTAAATCAATAAAGTAGACAATTCTTACAAAATTACTAGAGTTTCATAAAGCCATAGCTCCATACACAACATGCCCAACATGTCAGTATCTTGAGGTTTTTTGATGTGGAAACATGCTTGCAATGCTAACCTAAATTCATTACAACCTTTAGTCTCAGTTAAGGGGTCAGGAGTTTGGGTTTTTTAGTACTTATATTATTTGTAATACAAATACTATAAAAAAGATAGATTGAAATGGTCTGTAAAATTATGAACCAAATCACAGAGTTCATGAAAATCTCCTGGTCCTACTGAAATAAAAGAATTCTAGAATTTATGTCAAAGAATCAGAATTTCACCAACTGTTGAATTCAGATCCAAGATGAGGGGGTTTTTAGCTTCACAGCTTTCAGTTTCAAAGCTCCCCCTACATCTTAGTCCTTATTCCTGTAAACTTAATATTTGGCTGAATAATAGGAAGGATTGTACTAGATGATATTAGTAAACCAACCACTTCAGGATATTTGAAAAGTCAGCTCTTGAAGACGAAACATATTTTTACTTCCGAACTATCAGCTATAAAAGAACCAGCTTAGGAGAAAGGTATTCTTAATTTAAAGCAGTGCATGATCTTGAGTGTGCAGGTTTATGCAAATGTTATATATCTAATGTGACTGTGGATGTTCTCATGCATTTCTTTTATGAATCCTCCAGAGCCCTCCAATTCAATTATGTTGTTCAGCAATCTGTCTCAAATATGAATTATGTGTGGTATTAAAAAAGGAAGTAATTCACATGTTTCATTTTACTTTGCTAAGATAGCTTTCTTTGGAATAAAGAATAGCAGGAGTGTTTCACACTAAACTTTGTAGATTTAAATTTTAAAATTAAGACTTGCCCTGGTGTCAGATATTTTATACGATTATATCATGTCAAATATGTGAAATCAAAGGTATTTCTTTAGAGAGGGTACCATTTAAATTCACCTTGCAATCTAGTTGTATGCCATGTAATATAGGTGCTTTTCCCTGCAATTCAGGAGATAATGGCTCATGTCAATTAAAAATACAGCTGCTGTTTATCTGAAGAGCAAAAAGTCAAAGCTTTATCTGTTGTTTTAAAGTATGTGTTAAATGGTGATCAGACACTGTAAAATACCAGATAGCCTAAAAAACTGACAGCTGTGAATATTACAAAATTCTCTGGAGAATCAGCAAACACCAGATAGTATAATGCTGCTGGTAAAATACATCTACTATCTAGAAAAGAGTATAAATGCTTAGGTAATGTATATTTTAAAATAAAATATGGTACACATAGGTATATGTATAAATAGGAGTTAGAGGTAAAAAAATATTAACTATTAGATATGTGCCTATTAAGAAACAAGTTCCTTACCAGATCTAAGTGAAATAGGAACAATGTTGTTGACTGTAGGCCAGACCTGGAGATAGGGTTTGTCAGTAGCTGCCTGTAAGAAAATCCATCAACTTCATAATGTATTTTCATATGTTAACAAAAAACCCGGGAAAAGTTAAAGGCTTAATTCTGTGACTTCTCTGAAAGTTGGATTGCCCCTTCTTGGCCTTTTTTTCCTTTATATTGACTTCAAAAGACCTTATATCAAGCTCTGTAGGTACAGTTTCATGACACTTTGAAATCAATTGGATCATTCACTTCCCTAAATCCAAGCATGCCTATAAGTGTTTGCAAGATCATTGGCCAAGCCTTCTGTTAAATACTTCATGCAGCATTTTTTATTCTAACTGCTTCTCTAAGTATGATCACAATGCAAAATTGCTTTGATTTGAACAGAAGCTCAAGAATGCTCATTTTATAATATGCAGATTTTTGTAAACATTTTTGTACCACTGTGTATTCATCACATCAGCCTGTTAAAAAGATTTTTTAAGGATGTTTTTTGGTTTTTTGTTTATTTGGTTGGTTGGGTTTTTTTCCCTCATTAACAGATGTTTAAAAACCATGAAAAGAAAACGTACAGTTGGCTCATTTGAGAAAATTAAGTGAAAAGGCAGCCTTGGAACACCGAGCCCAGACATTGCCAGTGTAGTAAGTGAAAGTGAAACCAGAGTAAATGCCAAATGAACAGGTGGAAAAAAGCTAAAATAAGATGTTTGTTGGTCTGTAATGACAGGTATTACTCCTTATAACTAACTTGCAAATTTGCTTCTGTGTATCTTTACTCTTTGTAGGATTCAATTTTCTTCTTTTACTTTATTGCATGTTTGAGTTTTGCCTTTCTAGGACTATAAACAAGTTTCTGTATCTTGAGCTATAATCATACTACAAATATAGAGCAAGCAGTCACACTCGTGCTAGCATTCATTTAGCTAGCACAGGTAATAACAAAATCAACTAGATACATCCCATACCACCTAGGCAAAACCAAACATCCCAAGCCACCATAAAGCTTGATGAAGCTTGATCAGTAACACCTTTACTACTGCTATTAACCATACTACCTACCTCCACTTTAGTATAATTATGCCAATGTGTACTGCAATTGCATTCTTTAGCTGAGCTTCGTGGCTGATGAAAACAGGCATAACTAGGTTCACCCACTCTTGTATGTTCCCACATGACAAAAATAATGAATGAAACTCCCAAAATAATGAAGTAATCTTATAAATCACTAAATACGTACATACTTTATAAAATGATGTGTTCCTAAGTATATAAAAGTTTAAAGGATGGCTTTAAAAATGCATTATTAAAAGTATTTGTATACTAGTATTACTACTCTTTCACTCAATTTATGCCAATGCATAGCGTTAGCAGTTCTTGGAACCATGTGTGATCATTATGGCAGGAACAGGCTTTTGGAACAGAAAAATCAGGCAGGAAAACTGTCTCAATAAAGGACAGCTATGGCCCTGTTACCCACTTTGATTATGTCTTCTCCCAGTGGCAATGCACACCAGCTGTTCAAGAAAGGTGATGTCCAAGCAGCTGATCTCATTTGCACAGCCTCATGCATAGCGGGCCCTGCTGCTGTAGCTGCCACCAAGGATGGACTCAGGATGTGAGGAACAGTGACGGCTAATAGGGCAGTTATAACTCTTACAATATAACCCTCTTATAATATCTGTTATTATAATTCTTATAATAACTTTGCTTACCCTGCTGAGAGCTCTAAAACTCCTCTTTACATATTCTCATATCTCTAGGGCCCTGTTACAAATCCAGACCAGGTAAATAATGAATAAATAACTGAAAGTAAAGGCCACCCAATAGCAGCTTCCTCCTGATGCAGAGCTCCACTCCTGAGATGACTTATGTCCGTATCACACAAAAACCTTGTTTTCCTTGAAATGAATTGCTGGTAATTTTAGCAGGAATAACATGTTCTGCATAAGCTCAAAAGACTACACTGCCTCCCTCTCAAAGATGGTGCTTGCATGCTTAGAACCCCAGTTCAACAAAACAACATTCAGATGGTTTAGATTAATCTAACAAGCACTTCAGTGTTTTTAAAATGACTGAGTTATTCTGCCATAAAGACTGAACAAAAGCCAAATGGGCAGAAATGTGCCACGTTTATATCTGTAGGAAAATATAAGCTATTGTCAGTTTCAGCAATCCCTATTTCATCATTTCAGACAATTAAAGAAAGTCTTTTCCATGAATTTCAGCATAACCACAGAATTTAATTCTTATCTGTTTCATGCTTTAAATGCCAATTTAAAACTCTATCAATTTTTTGCAGCTGTGTTTTTAATCTATGAATAAAGAAGTTTTATCTTGCTTCTCAGGATCTCTTCTCTGATCCTGCTGAAAATATGACCTTAACAAAAAGGCAATTAAAAAAAAAAAAACAAAAACCACCCCACCCAAAAAACCCAAAACCTAAACCCACAAAAAAAACACACACACCACCACCCCCCACAACCCCCATTTTATTTAGTGTTTTGAGGCTTGGACATTCATTGCTCCTCACTGTTCTTGGAAAACATTTATCCCTTCTTTCTCCTTCCCAGGAAAAAAAAAAAAAAAGCTTTTCAAGTATAACTACTTTTTCCATTCTGCCTCTTGAGAAAACACAGGAAGGATATTAAGATTTCTGTTGGTTCTTTTAAGAGACAAAAAAAATTATAATATATTTTTTCTTTTTTGGTGAAGGCTGTAGAAAAGTCAAAGGTGAAATTGTACTTTAGCTGAAACCATTGGAAGCTCTGCCATTGACTTCAGTAAGCCAAGATTCACGTAAAATGTTTCCAAAATTCACCTTTCCCTACTACGTTGGATATCCTACAAACTGCTTTTCCCATGCAGTGTTCATGCAATTTAAACATTTGGCATTATCTTTGATGTCAGCAGAGCCAGAAAACAAAGTCCTGAGAGACAGCTCACTCCAGAGTGACTGGATTATTAAAGAAATAAGCAAAAATGGTCCCCAGTTCTACAAATCCAAATTGATCCTTAAACAATTTTATGCATGCATGTTCATTTCCATTACTAGTTCCTAGACTATTTCTTGTATTTCTTCTTTCCTTATCTTCTCTTTTTTCCTAGTTTTATCATCATGACGTGTTCTAGGCTGTGGTAAGCTTGACTGTATGGGTTGCTTAGTATGTTGGAAGTCACATGAAAATTTCTTTTTATATGCCTAATCTTGTTTAGTGTGATGAATCTAAAATCAATTTGGTAAGAGATGTTTGCCCTGTTCCTGAGAAAGAGGACTTGAATTGATCTGAATGCTTTGGAACATTGAGAAAAATTGGAGGAATGGTATGTTTTGGGAGTTCTTTTCCCCTCCTAACTTTGACTTTATCTAAGCATCTGAGAAAAAGTAGCAACATGCATGTTATATTTGAAAATCCTATGGAAAAATCTTCTATTACTATTATTTTGTATTTTAGCTCAGGGAACTTTCATTTTGACAACTAAATTTGTTTCACAAGTAATAGTGCTGTGTTGTACCCTGTCAATTATATGGTTCACCATATGGTGAATTATACCTATAACTTGGCAATAGCCAACGCTAGCTGCCTTGATTTACACCTGGCAGGCCCAAAACCTGCAGATGTTTATGTATGCATGGCTCACTGCGCATATTATGAAGCCTATAGCTTCTGCAGGATCAACAACTCAGTAACTTTGCTTTCATCATTTAATATTAACATTTTGGTTGGCATTTTTACTGTAGACTTCCACATGTTCCTCCCATATGCCACTCTGAATTATCAACAATCACAATGTCAGTTTATATTGTTGTGGTATGTTTCAAAAGATGGCACTATTTAATGCAAATCAAGTAATTTTCCTGAACACCTGAGTTCCCATTTCTAGAATAGCTAGTGCCAGCATTTCTTTAATAAAAGATCAACACTTTCGGAAGGAAGAAAATTTCCTACTTAAGCAATCTCTGATTAATTAATTCCAGAGACAAAATCACTCCCTGAAAACAGAATTTTGTATGGACCTGTACATTGCTTTGACACCTTTGTTTTACTGACAATAAGTAAAAACAATACACAAATATGCTTAGGCTGTACCCTGAAGGAACAAAGCTGCTCTGTCCTTCTTTGGGAAGAGCATCTCTAAAACCCTGGAAAGCTGCTACCAGTCAGCAATGAACGCTCTGTCTGGAGCAATAGGACTGCTTTGGTTTTCTTCAGCTCTTAAGAGCTCCTTGATGTGTTTGTGAAGTTAGAGAGAGAGGGTGTGACTGGGCTGGAGAATGAAAATTAAAGTATTCTGTAGAAATTTGGGCCTCTGATTCTATAAATTTCTGATTAATCTGAAGGACCATTAGAGTTTAGAGATCGATGATCTGAACTATTTAATTCCATTTTCTTGATATTACACAGACTGTATGGGGATTCCATCTCTGTCAGACACTTTTATTCTTATTTCTAATAAACTAGGAAAACATTTCTATTTGGTCATTCTTTGGCCAGATCATCTTTACATAAGTGGATGAGCTTGTTCATATTTTAGTTTTAATTTTCCCTTCAATTGTCATTCTTTGGCAGCGCAGACAAAGCACTGAATTAGCTAGCCATTAGCAACATGGAGATGCTGTTTGGGACTAGGCCAGAGCTCTAAATATTTAACTTCTGCCACTGTCTACATTTATTGTCTTAACAAAATGTTATTTCCTTGTCTCTGCTCCCATAACTCAGTGTGAATTAGAGTGAATTTTGTACCCTCTGCAACCCATTATCATAGACAAAACTACCTGTTCTCAATGGATTGAGAGACTGAAAACAGTGTCTAACACCCTTCCTAATATGAACATTTATTTGCACACCTCACCAATTTAACTGCAGGCATATTTTGATTAATGTGGAACAACAAAAATTATGTTGAGTAGCTGCATTCAAAGAAATGAACATGGGTCACGAAACTACACATAATACCAATCATTTTTTAAAATGGCTTGTTTACAACCTTTTATGATTAGAGTAGCCTGTATACCAGATTATAACCCTATGTCCTTCATGTGATATTCCTAACAGCAAGCTTTGGTACATTTTAATTACCTAGGATATGTACAAGTATTATGGTTACCTGTTTAGAGCTAAGCCTTTAATCTACCTTCTAAAATAAAAATGCTATTCATCAGAACCAGGCCTGCTGAACTGGTAGCAGAAATCTCCAGTATTTTCCAAGCATTTTATTTTCATTTTACTGAAATGAGGTCCTGTTTGTAATGATCTAGTGTGAATATAGATTGACCCAAGCCAATCTAGCAAAAATGAAGCGCAATTTGGGAGAGGCAAGCAAAACAAAAAAGCAGAATAGCAACACTCTTCTGTTCCTGGTAGAGGAACTGGGCTTCCATGGCTCTTAGAATTTGGGAAAAATTGCTACTTTGCAGGAATTACGTCCTGGGAACACTCAGCTGTAAATGCAATAAAGTTTTCTCATTTTTCACTTACTGTGGATCTGATTCTCTCTCTGCATTTAAGTTGGAGTATATTATTAGTATTACTACTATCTCAAAAATGCATCGATAGATGGAATGAAACACAAACACTTCTCAGTCTGTTCACTTCTGCACTGAGAGAGTGGGGGGAAAAACGTAACGGGCATGATTTACTGTTCGAGCCCAATTCAAAATGAGTGGAAGTGACAGTAAATTCCAATGGAACTATCCATCAAGGTCACTCTTTATTCCATTTTGCAACATTTAATGTAAAGAACAAATGTCTAGCTGAAATGGTTGTGCTGGTTTTGACTGGGATAGAGTTAATTTTTTCCATAGTAGCTTGTATGGGACTATGTTTTGGATTTGTGCTGGAAACAGTGTTGATAATGCAGAGATGTTTTCGTTATTGCTGAGCAGTGCTTACACAGAGTCAAGGCCTCTTCTGCTGCTCACCCCACCCCACCAGCAAGGAGGCTGGGGGTGCACAAGAAGCTGGGAGGGGACACAGCTGGGACAGCTGACCCCAACTGGCCAAAGGGATATTCCATACCATAGGACATCATGCTCAGCATACAAAGCTGGAGGAATAAGAAGGAAGGGGGGGACATTCAGAGTGATGGTGTTTGTCTTCCCAAGTAACCGTGACACGTGATGGAGCCCTGCTTTCCTGGAGACGGCTGAACACCTGCCTGCCCATGGGAAGTGGTGAATGAATTCCTTGTTTTGCTTTGCTTGTGTGTGCAGCTTTTGCTTTACCTATTAAACGGTCTTTATCTCAACCCATGAGTTTTCTCACTTTTACTCTTCCAATTCTTCCCTCTATCCCACCGTGGGGGGAGTGAGCGAGCGGCTGTGTGGGGCTTAGTTGCCGGCTGGGGTTAAACCACGACAATGGTGGTGTGCTGTCATTCACCTGAGTCTTCAAACTATGCTTCTGATAAAAACAATGCTATTATTAGAGGCCTGGCAGCTATGTGGTTTCCCAATATCTCTTTTCTTCCATTGCCTCTTCATATAGACTGCAGATTCCCTATTGCATAGTAACATTAACCTCTTTGACTGAGGCAGAGTGTTCATAAAAACAGGATAAAGAAAACAAACAGAAAACAAAAATGTTTCAGAGTAAAGTCATACTAAAACAAATAAAAAAACTGTTATTGCCATATTTGTCTGCAGATGATTGGTCTTCTTGAAGAATCAGTACGTATTCCTCACAAAATGAAATTTAATTAAAAGCAGCTGTATCTTTTAGACAAGTATTGTCTAAAGACAGTTGAAAATACTACTTTTTCTATGCATAAAGTATCATGAGCTGAGCCTTATTAATTTTGTATTTTCTCTTCCTTGATGTTTGACACTGAAATAGCCAAGAAGCTACAAAGCAGCATATTTAAAACTAAAGACTAAAACAATGGTCCGAGAGCTCATCTGGTAAAAATCAGTGTCATCCTTCCTGCTTAAAACAAAATATTTAATAAAGTCACTTGCAGCTTCAGAGGATACCACAGTCAGGTTGTCATAGAAACAAGAGGTTCAGGATCATTTGGCATTTTATGAAGACATTTTAAAGCTATTTTATATACAGAAAAAATGTGAACTCTAAGGTACTTTTCCAATTTTCCAATTAAACGTGTCAATACCTGAAATCCAAACATCTATTTCTCCTTTGTCTCTGAAAGTAAAGTAATAACTAAGGATGAGCAGACATCGTTATCACCTGATACTATTCTTGACTATTATTTAAATTCAGCTGTATAATATACATAACAATAAAAAGAATGGCTGGTTACATACAAAATTGATTAGAGGTTTTCTGTCAATCTGCAATACAATTTGGTGTTAAGAAGCATAAAAAAACCAATACAGCTAGTAGAGGGCACATAAAATATTTTTTGGTGTAAGAATAAAATGCTGTACACACATTCCTGTGAAAGTGATTTATACATTACCTTGAATTTATTATGAAAGTCTTGGTAAACTCTAAAAAAAAAAATATGTATGAAATTAAATTACAGCTAGATTTTTTTGTTAAATTAGAAGATTACATGCAAAATATTTCATTAACTCAGGGAAAAAAAGGAAATGAAAATGAAAAAATGTTCAAATCTACTCAAATATCTGCTGTTAGAAATAGAACAACTGTTGTTGATGTAATGATACAAGGTTAATGGTTTAACACAGACTAGTGGACTACTATTTCTTGACTGATTATAAAATCACAAGTACAACTTCAAAACAACAATATGTTATCTAATTCCTTGCGAGAAAAGAAAAGATATATGTAGTGTGCGTGCACATGCACACAGACATTCAGGCACTTATGTGGTGAAGAACAGAAGCAAAATTTAATGCAAAAAATGTTTATATCACCTCATATATCTACGTGCACCACAGCAAAGTATTAAAAAAGATAATTGTATTGTAAATGAGACCTTACCCATACAGGTAAGTATCTACATAAGAGACAAAAGTGAGTATGAGCTGCACACTTGCAAGTATATTCTTAATAGACAACAAGAGAGTCTCAACATTTATAAACTGACAATGGAGTAACACTGTTTATATCTGTTGAATGTCTCTGATTTGGTACAAATAAACTTGATGACGTTGGAGAATTATTTACGAAAATAAAAAGACTGATAGAGATTTTTAACCTCAGAGAGAGGTTAAATCTAACAGATATTTTAAACCTGATCTTTGACCAAAAAAAGTTAGATGTATTAAACAGAATCTTTCTCTTCTTGTTATGAATAAAATTACCTTCATTATAAAGAGTCTTACTACTATAACAAGGCATTTTTCATAATCCATGCTCAATGGAGAGCACAAGGAATAAAATGCCACCTAAAGAGACAATCTCAGACACAGATGAAGGATTTTTTTCTTTTAAGAAAAAAAGCTCTTTTCTATTATTGCACAGGTAGCTGCAGAATCAGTGGACGACCTAAAATAATAGTAAAATAGTAGAAGTGTAAATCTGGAAAAAACAAAACCAAATATTCAAAGCTAGAAAGTTGTTTGAAGGATGAGAATATGGCTTTATATTGCTTTAAAGATTAAAAATTTCAAAAGCAGGCAGATTAATAGTGCTTAAAAAGGCAATTTTTCTTGTTCTTTTTCATAGCATCTACATTGTCACACTGGATCAGAATAATGTCATGCAATATTTACAGCATTACTTTACAATGTACTTTTTCTTAAATGACACAAGATCTTATGTGCTATTTACAAAATGAAAAATAACTCTATCACATTCTGCCAACTATTTTTTGTGTGTGCAGTATAAGGACAGAAATTGTCCCTAGAGCATTTTCAGATTCTCAGCAAAACATTTAATCTCTTTTTGTTTTATTAAAGATTATATCTGCAACATCATCTCGTATTAATTTTAAAATTATCTCGTTTAGTAAGTTCATATTTACTATAGGAAAACAATGTCACCTGTGTGTAAGAATGAGCTTGTTCTCAAATCTTCTTACAGTTGCTATCTCTACTTGAATTTGAAAAGGCAAGATAACATCAGGACTGCAACTAGCACGTGTCAATTTTTGTTATAAAGCTCCTGAAACTTTTACTGCTTTGTCCCTTTAATATCTCTCTCTTCACTGCTGTAAATATATGCTTACATCCTTGTAATTTTCCTGCTTAGAAATGCACTGTATTATTTATTTTATTGAATAAACTGAATCTCTGAAAGCCCAAGGATACGCAGAAGCTCAAACAGCAGATATAATAGTGGAGAAAGAAATCAAGTGAGGAACTCTGTCAACTCTATATATCTGAGTACCCAAAATAGGCTTCTCTCACAACTTCTTTTGTAATTTTTAATACACCTGACTACAATTCTCTCTTTCTTTAGTTTTTCCTTTCTTCATTTTATTATGTTCATATTTGTCAGATGTAAACCTTTGCTGGAGCTTTCCAATCACTTCTAGTTACACTGGTCTTACTTACACTGTTCTTCCCTTGCAGATGGAATCTACATGGGATCTTTCTTTGTACCTTTCATTTTTGCATCTTTAATGTGATCTCATTCACTAATGTATTGCAGTATAATAATAACCTCGCTATGCAGATGCAAAATGAGATAATATATACAACACAAAAGTCAGCTGAAATTAAAAGTTTTGATTCTTTTTTGTTTCACATGTTTTTTAGAACCTTTCTTTTCTCCTGTAAAACTTGCTTCAACATTCTAAGGACTCGCTAATGCACTCTGAATTCCCTGGATGTGTGCTTTACATCAAAACCAAAATGAATCCTTAAGATTTATTGAACTGGGTTTACTATAGCAGATATTGGAAATGATAACATTAGATCTTCCCTGCAACTCTGTGCTCTGAGAGCTATGTCGAACTGAGGGGGAAATTGTAGAGATTGGTTGTTGAGGGCTGTGCTGTAAAATCATGCGTCCAGGTCAATCTTACCTGGCAATCCCAGGTAAACAATCACACATTTTCTTCTCCTTTCCACTTCCCTTCCCCCCCCCCCCCCCCCCCCCCCCCCCCCCATTTGGCTCTCTACAGCACTGGCCCTTGTGGCTTTTTGTACTGACAGGCTTTATAGAAGCAAACTGTCTGCCATAAGCAAGACTGTGTCTTTACTCATGCTATCAAACAAGGCATCTTTTTACAAACAATGAAAAGTCTAACCCAAAAATTACATTGGGACTAATGTATTCGTACTCTGTGCCAATCTGCTTTCCCAATTATTGTTTCAAAGGACAACCTCAAATAACCTGTTTGTAATGACTCTTCTGCCTTTTAATTTTTCATTAGACTGATTTTACTTCTTACAGAAATATAAGAATACAGAATCGTTTCACTATTTTGAGTTCACATGTCAAATGACATCCATATCACATTCACGGAGAAAATGCAGAAGGCACTCAAGAGCCATTTCTGTTGATGCTAATTTGGCCACATATTAAAGGTCTTGAAAAGTATCAAAGGAATGCCAATATAGTTAAACAAACCTTTTCTATTACAGTTTTTATTTTCTTGGTTTTGACTGACATACCTGCAGCTAGAGCTCGCCTGGTAGATTGTGGAGATATTTACTCTGCAAGTAAGAAATGATAGTAAATGTTGAGATGGGAGTGGAAATCCAATGCTTTTACCTTAGGTATGCAGGATATGTGAAGCATTTCCACATCTAAGAGAACTTCAAAAGCTACACAAACCTCTGTAGATGACAATCTATACAAAGGACTTTATGACTAGCACAACAGCATACTATATAATATTCTATTTAAGGGAGGGAGAATAATTTCCAAACTTTTATGTGGACTGTGCCTGATTGGAAAGGTACAGAAAGATAATATAAGAAGAAAAAAATACAGGAATAATAGAATAGGGCAGAAAGGCAGATTCTTCATAAATTTCACACTTTGCATAATATACAGACCTAAAGCTCTGAAATTCCAGCTGTCCTACAGGACAGGTTATTAAAGTACCAGCAGTTGTTTTCCTTTTTATTCTACCTCGTTATATCTTACAAAAGAGTTATAGCTGCAAACAACCATGAAGTAAAAACTTTGCCTATTACCATATTGCTTGCCAGTTCTTCAAAGCACCAAAAATCAGGAGTTTCGTTGTTATCCTAATAAATATGCCCACCTCCCTCTGATTTCAAGGTACTCATTGATATGAATCATGGACCTAAGAGAATATTTTTTGCTATCAAGAACAGCTAATGATACAAAGATATTTTCCCCCTAAATGCCCATCGCGATATTTTAAAAAGTTATATACATAAAATACAGATTATTTTAACATCTCAAGGTGCCCAAATATAAACAAAGCTCATAGTTTTTTCATTATTTGTGTTTGTACTATACAATCCTATTAAATTTTATTTTGCCTCTATTATGCTTGAAGATCTTTTGTTATAGATGGTTTTCATTGAAATTTGAGGGGTGATATATGAGGGGAATATGACATAACTTTTTCTAGGAGAACATGACAGTACAACAGAAGTGTTCAGGGTATTGCTATGATTTAAACCTTGTATAGACTGCTAAACTTGGTAACTGTGCATAAGGTCATAGTTAAAAACAGAGTACTGCTTGCTATTTTTGTTTCCCAATTACCTATTCTGTCACAATGACACTAGTGTTTGTTTTCTTTTTTTAACACAGATGTGCAATATCCATAAAGGCAGTGTTTTAGTAAACGTTTAAGAGTTCATAGATAACACCAGTTTTTAGTCTAATGAATTTCGCAATTTTACAAAGACAAGAAACATGGTACTGCTTGTTTACTGTTGGAGATGTTAATATCCGAATCACTCAATGGCCTGGATTTCTTCTCAAAATACAACCCCTTTATGTAGTTCATTCTTTGACACTTCAGACTGCCATTACATTTTGTTTATATTCAGTACATTTTATGCAACAAACATTTTATGAATATTTATTCAAGAATGCCAGTTTCCGTTACAGACATGACAGAATTTTAAAAGTGGTTTTGCTTTTGGTGGTTATCAAACCAAGAACATGAAGACTGGTGATTAAAATGGATAATATAAAGGGATGCTGAAAGAGTAAAAATGCTAATGAACTTTGATATAACATATTCTACTAGAATTCAGCTTCCTTTTACAGAGAAAGTAAAGATATAAGACGTAATTGTGTAAGGTTTAAGAAAAGCCAGTAATATACCATTGTCCTGGTTTCGGCTAGGATAGAGTTAATTTTCATAAGAAGTTGGGAGGGGATACAGCCAGAACAGCTGACCCGAACTAGCCAAGGGGATAATTCCATACCATATGACATCATGCTCAGTATATAAACTGGGGCAGCTGGCTGGGGGGGGTTGGAATCTGTGTACAGCTTGTTGGTTCAGACTGTATATATGGCAACGATACCTTTCAAAGTGGCTGTTATATCATACACCGGTACCAAACACTGAAAATTTAATATTTAACTCAGGGAGGAGTAGAGTACTCCAGAGAAATCCTACAACAAGATATTGACAATACAACAGGCTATAATTGAAACATACTTTTAACAAACATTAAGAACACTGAAAATTTTACAAACTCGCTGTAAATTGATTTCCTTTTCTAAAGAGCTCTTTACTCCTGCTTACAAGATCTGATTACCATTTTAATCACCCCACAGCCCGCTCCATGTCACACATACACAGGATCATTTCTTACCTTACATTTTGCAACTAGGAGTCATGCTCATTCTCACAGTACGTTGATGTCTCTTTGTTACTAGGTGGCTCTTAATCTACTTATACCACTGGCCATTTTTCTCAGCCTTCTCTTGTCCTTGCCTCCAGTCCCTGGGCTGTTCTATAGAGTCTGTGGAGTGACGGAAGCCCTGCAACATCTAAACTGCCCCATTCTTTTTTCTTGTCAACTCCCTCACAGATTTTCTGCCTCCAGAGGAGCTCAGGAAGCTAAGTCTCAGTTGTTGCATTTCAAAGAAGGCTATTTTTCCTGTAACAGATTTCTAAATGGTCTCAGACTACCTGCTTTCCAAGTGAGCAGGAATTGATCTGGATCTTGACCCTTAAACTGTGTGATTTTATTCAAATCTGTGATGCAAAGCCATACAGAGAGGAACGTAGAAAGAAAGTAATGCATCTGAGATTCTGGGAAGGAGAGAGATGCCCTTATGTTAATACACACTAATGCATAAATGCAGAACTGGTATGACAACATCCAGATATGCTCAAAACTCAGAACTGGAGCTGCTAATTTTCTGTTTAGCCTAACCGAGCTATTGTTTTCAGCTGCTTTTCCACCTTTACAGTCAGAACTGGAATGGATCTCTGCTGCTTTACTGTGAGAGTGACATTTGTTATTAGCTGCTGTGTCCTACACGCCTCATTTTAAGAAAAGGGAGCAGTTTATAGAAGCAAACACAGCTACTGATGAGTTGTCTATGCATCTACTGCAGATTTAGATGATAAAGGAGTTCCTTGGCTGCAGTGATTTCTAATATGCATGCCAATGCCTTAATCCTAATTATTAACTATAATCTTCCATGACAGAAGAGAGACTATAACTTCCATCAATATGTCTAGACATGAAAATATTTGGGTGTCTAACTCTAATTGTGATAGATAAGAGGACTAAGTAACTTAATGACTTCGAAATCTCAGCCTAGGCATATAGCAAATCAGCCCGCAGTGAGCTTCAAGTTAGCTTTTGCAACACCTCTTGGAAGAACAGGGACAAGTAGGAAAAACTATGCTTGGAATAAAGTTTGATTTCTTAGAGTCCTGAATGCTTTCATTTTCATGAGGTTTAAGAGGAAAACAGCACAAGAGGACGTGAAGAATGTTATACCTAACATTGGAATATAGGGGGAATTTGGCTTGACTGACCGTTATTAGAACTTGTTATTTGGGCAGCATATTGGGGTTAGCGATCCTATTTACAAAAGGTATCATGGGATCACTGTTGATACAGACCTTTTGAATTGATATAGACTAGCTGATTCAAAAGACAGTATAAACAGAGGCTCAGAGCTCCCTGAAATCTCGCTAAGACAGTAGATGAATACCTCAGGGGGTAATCATTTGCAATTCCTATGACATTTATCATTCAAATATCGACACATCATAATCACGGTTAGTTTGGGTGTATTTCCTATCCTGATGGCATGATGAAGTGTCACTCAAGATACTGTAGCTAGCTCAACAGTATCAAAGTGGTATAAATGCACATAGGTGAATACAGGTATACATCTCAGAGATAGCAGATGCAACTAGACACAGGTGTTCTGCCTATGCTAAACAGCCCTTCTAAGAAGCCAAACATACTATATTAGGTATGACTTGCTTCCCTGCAAGGATAAAAGCAATAAGCATGCAGTCCGTTGCTTTTTCTTGATCTATCTTTTGCCTGTAACATTCAACAGTGATAACACCCTGCTTGCACACATGTACAATGACCAAAATACCATTCTTTATTTTTTAATGCTGTTCACCATGTAATGAAAAAATCATTATTGGGATAGTAAGCCAATTTTTAAGCAAGCCAGTTTCTGTAGCCAATGCACACCATCATACTCGACCCCTTTTAATTCTCCTGAATGGATAATCAGATCCCATCTGTCTTGTCCAGGCTTCCTATAAAAACTAGTCAAGAGGAAGATTCATATATTTGCATCCACAGTTAACACATCCTAACTAAAGTGTTAAATCTAGAAACTGAAGTTCTATGGAAAAGAGTTTGCCTAAGCAGATGGGCAGGAGAATATTTTCCATTGAAAACACTTCATTACATCTTATTTGTCTTATGTATGCAGGAGAAAAATTCAGGCATGTAAATACCAATCCCATGCCCCACCATGAATGACTATATAGAGGACATATAGATAAAAGTTGTGCCTCCACATCAGTCATGAATTAGGTGTTTGTAACATAAAATAGGACAACTTCTAAATTTTATAGTAGTATTTTATGTTGGATTCTTATGAAATGATTGATTCCAAAGTATCGATTTGCTGATTCATACAGAGAAGGCGGCTGGGGTTTTCTACTTTTTCCTTATTTCTTCACTTCAGAAACCACTAAGACAAATTCCATAAGAAATAATATAGCAATACAGATTAGTGCAGTATTAGGATTTATTTAAAAAATGCAGCAAGCTAAATGGACTTCTTTGGAATTGGTTTTCAGTTAATTTAATCTTTAACAAGAAGCTAAGGCTGTTGTATAAAAACAACAAACCTGAGTATTTATCCCTAAACTTGCTGTCAGTATCAATCAACTTTCGATTCACAACATAACTTTTGATTCATTCTCTGTTTTGGCAAGCTGTACATGTTTTCTGATGTCAGTCATAAACTCAAGAAACAGTAAATTCCATGTCCCACAATATAGGTAATTAGTTTGTAAAATATATACGAGTATAGATGAGAAAAATCACTGACTTCGAAAAAGCAACACACACACTGCAGAACAAATCTACAGGAAGGAAAAGAAAGAGAAGTGAAAAGAAAAAAATAAGGAAATTTTTAAATGTTTAGTACAAGGGCAAGAAAAATATAAGCTGATCTTAAAATGATATGGTATCCAACACTTAGTACTTTCTCTCCTGCAAACCTTCCCCTGTTTTTAGCATGCCCCACAAAGTAAAAAATTACTGCATGACCCTTTTAGGGGAAATTTTTACCTCTACATTCAATGATGGAAGTATTTATGCAATTTCCCTTTAAGTGTGCACTTTACTCGTTTCTTTTATAAAAGCCCACAACAGTTTTCATTTTACATATTAAATTAGACAAGCCTGGTGGGCGAATTTTTCAAGAAAATGGTGTTTATTTCCCATTACAATAGAAGCAATAATGAATAATTTTTCATGTCACATCATTGATTTCTATAGAAGTCAGTCAAAACACTGCCATATGAGTTTTCACACCAACAGCTACATTGATTTCCTACTTGGTTAGCAGTTGCTGCTTAAGTCTCTCATACAACTATTTATGTTGCCACACTTCCAGCTGTACTTTTGCTTCTGTCACAAACTCCTCAAATTATTACTTTTTGTCTTTGCAAACAAGAAAGTTTTCATGCAACTTACATGCAGGCTGAACTACAAATGAACCCATATGGCAGCCTGGCCAGCCCCCACCTCAGGACAATGTAAGTGAAAACAAGCATATCTTTTTTGTCATGTTGTAAACGAGCTTCTGTTTCCCAGAAACTCCTCCCCATCTTTTGGGTCCTATGTATCCCTTCAGGTAAAACCACCTACAAAAGCTGTAGGGATCTTCCCCGAGTTCATTGCTTTGAGAGTTTTAGCATGCCTTCAGGACACGCAGCAGTTTCCCGGTACACAAGCAGTCTAATATCATCTATATCTGGCACTGTGCGTTATTTCTTTAGTAAAGCTCCTTGAATTTCAATCTGTTGGCTTTTCATCATGTTTCTGTGCTTTAAACAGGTAAGACAAAGGAACCACCACATTTCTTTAATAAAGGAAATAACTCTCTTCTCTCCAAAAGATATGGAGTGTGCTCACCCTTGTCCTTAAGGAAAGGAAGAAAAGGGAATGTTTTTCACAAATTTATGCACAAATGGTTAGCAAACTCTCACCTTTCATATAAGCTATTCATTTTATTTTATTTTTTGTGGCATATTTTACCTTTATGGATTATGCAAGATTTTTTCCCCTTCCACAATTGCTAAAGAGCCTTCAACAATTAATGATGGCTTCATGAATAATTTATTTATTCTTTTGCCATCTTTGCATTACATAGAAGCCTGTCTGCTAAACTCTAAGTGACGAGAAAAATAAGTATTTCCAGCTATGCTTCTTTTGTGGTTTACAGAAAAAATGGCAAATCCTTCTTTTCTCAAAGAGCTTAGATGGCCTTTTGAAATATTGATCCTGTACATAATAATATATGACTACATTTCACATTTAGCCATTCTTAGCCGCAGGTACTTGATAGCTGGTTTAAGGAGAGTAAAAGCTGTTTCAAATTCCCAAGCCACAGAGCAGCTGTTAGAAAATTATTTCTTCCCAACTAAACCTACACTGAAGTAGAAATAATTCTATCCAAATTCTGTGCACTACATAACACATTTGCACATTTAATTTATAAAGAAGGTTAATTACATTGCTCTGCTATCACGACCTGCTCCCATGCTGCAGCCAGAAAGCATTAACGATTTAAAAAAATGCATCAAGGGAGTGGATTTTTGCCTCTAGGGTTGCTTCTAGGTCTTCTGTGCTCAGCCAGGCAACAAGAGATGTACACATACCTGCTGTGATTATATTCAGAATCCCAAGAAGTTTGACCCTGAAGGAATGTCAAACAAAGCTAAATAATAAATGAATTTTTGATGCCAGAATCAAAACAAAACAAGCAACATCATTTCTATATAAACCTTAAGTTAAACATATTTCTGGAAAACTGTAACTATGCATCCTGTATCTTTTACCATTTACAGCTAGTAAGTTCATGCATTATTCAGGCCAATTATTTCCTAATAACTACAATTTGAAACAGTAGATGATTTTTTTATAGAGAATATTAATGGAGAGAAAGTGATACAAAGATACTCCGCTCTCATGAGACCCCACCTGGAGTACTGTGTTCAGCTCTGGGGCCCCCAACATAAAAAGGACAGGGACCTGCTGGAACGAGTCCAGAGGAGGGCCACAAAGATGATCAGAGGGCTGGAGCACCTCTCCTGTGAAGACAGGCGGAGAGAGTTGGGATTGTTCAGCCTGGAAAAGAGAAGGCTCCGGGGAAACAGCATAGCAGCCTGCCAGAACCTAAAGGGGGCCTACAAGAAAGCTGGAGAGGGACTTTTTACAAGGGCATGTAGTGACAGGACATGGGGTAATGGCTTTAAACTGAAAGAGGGTAGATTTAGATTAGATGTAAGGAAGAAATTCTTTACTGTGAGGGTGGTGAGGCACTGGAACAGGTTGCCCAGAGAAGCTGTGGATGCCCCATCCCTGGAAGTGTTCAAGGCCAGGTTGGATGGGGCTTTGAGCAACCTGGTCTAGTGGAAAGTGTCCCTGCCCATGGCAGGGGGCTTGGAACTAGATGATCTTTAAGATCCCTTCCAACCCAAACCAGTCTATGATTCTATAAGGATATTCACTGTTTGTAAGACACAGCACATTCATAAAGGGTATCTGGCTTGACTACATTGTTACTGCTAGCAAATTATGATCATTTGCTGTGTACTGTAATCATGTGATACGTGAGACAGAGGATAATAATTCCAGCTGCCACTAGTGGGACTACCGAGTAATGAGGGAATGATGCAACCAGTAGATTGCGTTCTTCCTTTAACATGAGGACATTGATTGCCCCCAGCATTCATATAAGATGCCTGCATGACTTCCAGAAATAATACAGACCTGTCACATACAGCAAGTTGAAAGAACTGGGGGGTGAATAGTGCTTAGTCACACTCATGGTTACCTTCTTAGCACACCTACATCACCTTAGCACACCTCTGATAGATTCCTCACAGTCGAAGATTTTTCCTGAATTGGATGATTGATTACAAAAGAGCAATTTTAATACATAAGAACTTCAACACTAACTTTCTCCTACTTTAATGTGAGAAAGAAAAGATTCAAATTGTTACAAACCTTTTCGGTCATATCTACAGAGTTATGCAGAAAGAGGATACAAAACACTTTATTACTCTCACGCCCCATGCATAACAGTGAGCATAAGGAGTGGTTCAGACTGTCACATCAGGGGCCTAAAGACTTCAGATCCATAGGCTTGCTCATCTCTCTGTTAATCAGGAAAATGAACCCATATTTGGTGGGAAAACACAAGAAATAGCTTGCTCAGATTTGAGAGACACAAGTAGCCTGTCTGACTGGGGTCTTTTCAAGATCAAGACTAACAAGATTCCAGAATTATGAGGATTAACTCCATAGATTAAGGGTAATACACTTGGCATTTACAGTGCTTTTGAAATAGCCACCTAAACCACTTATATACGGTTACCAAGTAAGCAAGCTCAAGAAAGTTCCCATTTATGAAACAGTAAGATTTTTTTAAAATAAATAAATGAAAAATCCCTCATTGATTCAGCTCTTTCTGACTGAAGTAATTATTTACTGGTATGTAGCTATTTATTGATAAATGATCTAACACTATGACTGATTAATGCTAATAGCATACTGTGCTTTAGATACGTAGCAACAGATGAGAGGAGAGAACTGCAATGCCTGATCAAATTGGATGAGCTTTATACTACATTCTGTCATGCAGTTATTTATTTGAAATTGAGAAGTGGTGTCTGATACAGAACAGCAGGATGTCTGACACAGAAAAAATAAACAGTTCAAGAAAATGTTTAAAATAACCTCCAACAAGCGTAAGTATTGCAGAGTCCACATAAACCAAAACAGAAAAGTTGTGGTTTATGCAT
The DNA here is from genome assembly GCF_018139145.2 of Gymnogyps californianus. Taxonomy (NCBI): domain Eukaryota; kingdom Metazoa; phylum Chordata; class Aves; order Accipitriformes; family Cathartidae; genus Gymnogyps; species Gymnogyps californianus. The sequence goes on along the minus strand of NC_059478.1, from coordinate 10,127,436 downwards.
GCTATTCATCCATGCATATGATTCAAAGCAACGGTAAACCAGCCCATAAGAACATGAGTTGATCCTTTAAAAAGGCACTCACCAAAAAATAAAAAGGCATGATTCTTTCATATATATAATTTGCTTGCTCTTTCACTTGTACTATGTTGACTGGTTGACTTTTATTTTTCATTTAAAGCATATTTTATTTTTCACGGTGCAGGCCCCCCAATATACTTGTGTGGAACGTTCCAAATCAAGACATCCTTTTTATCATGCTAGAAATCCCTTTCCTATTAAGGAAAAGTGCCTAGTGACTCAAGCAAAAAAGAACATAATACTTCAAAGAGAAATGTCATTATCTGAAACATCCCCTTCCAGACAAGCCACAACCCCTCTCTCAAAGCAACTCCCCTCAAAGCCCAGTGAAATCTCCTATGTGTATTAGAAACCTGTTTTTCAAACATTCCTTGATAACGTACGCGTGGCACACTTTGCTAACTTCCTTCTGAGAGGTGTATGAACAAAGCACAAGCAATAGAAAAGTAGATGTAAACACTTAACACTCATTTCCCAATGAAAAAAGAATGATGTATTTTTCTTGTAGACTTTCCCCGACACTGATTCCTTACCAGTTATTGAAAGGTCCTTTATTTCTAATGCACAAGATACTCAATTGTCAAGAAGATGGTGATATTACTTTTTGTTCCACAGGCCTTGCCTGCACTGTCACAAGGGCTACAATGAAGGCTAACAACAATAATAATAATTACTGTGTTTAAGTATAGACTACTACACTAATTAAAATGCTCCTTTATTTGGATTTCCAAATTCAAGTCAAAACAGCAAAGAGATCATAATGCCAATGCTAGGCCCTAGTTTACTGCAGATTTATTATTTAAAAAAAACCCAAACCTAACAAAAATCAGTGAATGAGTATTTTCTTATACCTCTACCTACCCTATTCTCCGGTAATATTACTCTGTTATGGGCATGATATATTATCTAATTATAATACCAAAAAAAAAGAAAAAGGAAAAAACAAACAAGTACATACTTGAGGGTTGTCATATATATGAACATGAAATTTTTTCAAGATCAGTACTGGGGAGTGTGAGTAGATGATGGAGATGTACCTTTCTAATCTTAAAATCTATTAACTGTAACTACTCCTATAAGTTAGGCTTATAACTTTTAAAAGAAAAAAGTCAAGTCTTTATTCTTATGGCCCTGTGTTGAAACATTTTATGTTAAGTTACTTGTACTGTACATATTAAGAATTCTCTATTTTATCCTTGTATGGCCTATCTTCATTACCTGTAAAACATAGCATTTATAGAAACATAAGAATTTTTCAGTATGCCTATAAAAATAAACAACAGTTTCAATCAAAGCAATACTGGTTTGAACGCATGCAAGAAGGATTCTAAGGTAATTCTCAAAATTGATTTTTGCTGTAGGCTCTAAATTTTTTTAAACCCTGATGTCCAGGGAAATTAAGATTACATTGACACATAGATTTCTGTGCTGCTCCTAGAAGTTTGAATATTTATACTACCATTAGTTTGGAAATATGCTGGGTGCCTTTCCTAATTAAATGGTCATACTGATCGTTTTACAGTTATTCAGAGAGGGTTCACATCACCTGTATACTGCTTCACCAACATAAGACGACTATTAGACTGTTAGAGATTTGATTTTGGAAGAAGATTTAAGAAGTATATTTAAATAATTTCTGACATCTCAACCTGCACAAACTTCTGATGTTAACATAATTAGACCACTTTTGAAAGAAGAAAGAATTGTACTAAAATGTTTGAAAATACTGGCTGAAAATGACATTGGCAATGAACTGTTACTAAAATACACTGAATCATCTAAGGAATAGAGTTCTCCCTGCCACTACACCCTTGCATACTTACAATACTTAAAAAATGAAGATATGCTTTATAGCAACTACTTGTGTCCAGTTCTCTGGTAGACAGCAAACGGTCAAATGAGAAAAACATGGAAGATTCTACAAGTGCTATTGTAATGACTATTTTCTTAGAAGGAGTTAGGAATTTTTTAAGGGAAGAAAAAGCTTAAAATTATAAAGATAGCCATTTAACGTCTTAATCTTGTTGACAATAACTTCCTTTTTGAAACGCTAAAAGGTCTTTCTTTGAATCTCCGTATGTCCTCATCTTTATCTCTGAAAGAGCGAAGCTAAATTATAGCTTTGGTATACATAGAGGGTTCAGTGAAACTACTGTCTAGATTTTGAGAAATCATGCCTTTTGTAACACTATCATGAGCTACAGACAAGAATCTTAAAAAAGGAGGTTTAGCTAGCCTAAACACTTATTACTTTGTTTCTATGCGGTGCCATGAGGCTCAGACCTCCTGAGGGCAGGCTAGGCAGGGTTCCTCAGCTGGGTTCCCCAGCCACCGCACAGGACTGCAAGCTTCTCTCTGGTTCCCCTGCGGCAGACAACGAGCTGTGAGGCAGCCCAGGAGCACACTTTGGCTGCCCGCCACCACCGTGGTAGTGCAACAAATTGGTGGGCAACCTTGGCTGCGGTCTGATGGCACCATTACCCTGAAGCATGGTTAGCCTAGGGCCTGCCCCAGCTGCTGGGTAATTTCTGGCGCAGGTACACACAGAAGACGCACACAGAGACAACTGCTGCTTTCTCGCAGCAGTTAACTTCACCAGCTCACAAAGGCAGGATCAAATGAAAGAACGTCACCAGGATTTGAAGCCAGATGAGACAGACGCTTCACTTTTTCCCTCTCAGGTCATCAGGAGCATCTGTCGCAATCACTAGCAACTCCAGTGCCTAAGTCAAAAGATGATCATCTCCTCATGTCCTCAACTCCAGACTAACAGAGTATCTGCAATCTGTGTTTTACCAGTTGTTTGTTTAATAATTTGCATCAGTGTTAAACAGATGTAAAGTACTATTCACATGCAGTTGCACCACAAATTTTCATTTAAGATGCAGGACAACGGTGAATCAAGACCAAAGAATGCCACTAGGTACAGTAAGAGGGTATCATGCTTTGAAATCAACATCTCATGCCTGTTTTTTTCAGCAAACCAAAAAACCACAATGAAGTATTCACTGCTTTGTAAGCCTTCCTAGGTTTTACTTTTCTTTTCCTACATTTGTATAGGTTTTGAACAGATAGTGCTATTGAATGTATGCAAAAATTTAAAATGCTCTTTGAACAGACAATTTTACCATTTCTATTTATGGAAACCAGATAGTGCATACAGAAAATTCCGTTAATGTTATACTTGTTTCCCTAATTAAATTTCTCTAATTGCATTTGAAAGTTTGAACTATGCATTACTGTAGATGTTGGTACCAGGAAATGTTGGACTTCCCACTAATCAAAACATATGTGAGTGATTATGAACCAGAATTCTCTCATTAATTTCAACAGAAACTTAAATTTACTCTTTGGCAAATACCTTGCATGTTAAAACATATAAATAACTTTCCTTATCTTGGTAAACATAACTGGCAATGCAGATGACTGCATTTGCAGCACTTAGAATTACATCTTCAGAGTGCTATGCATGGTTTGTTTAGTTAATTGATTTTACGCATTCTTACTGACTTATATTTGTTTATCAAATTCACAGAATGCAAATGCTGACCAGCACTTCCACACACAGTGTTTGGAATTCGCACAGGTTTTCTGATTTGAAGAAAAAGTTGAGGATCATTGATTACACTTCAGAGAATAAAAATGTATTTCCAGTCACACATATTAATCCTTGATCATACAATGTTCAAAAAGCAAACTGCAATTATATGTCAGTGGCCTGGAAATTCATAATTTGGTTGCTTAAAATTAGTTATGCATTCAACACCTCTGAAATGTTACCACATAAAACTGGGCATAAAAAGAAACAAAACAAGCCCTCTTAAAATAAAATACCTGCTTGTCTTTTAGTCGTCTTTAATTCTCCTCTTAGAAGAGCAACAAGTGACATTTCCTACTCCCTTACTAATTTCTTCACACATGGAGATGGAAAGCCTTACATAATATTTGTTGGTGGATTAGGCTGCCTCACTTTTCACTGAAGTAGATGGGGAGTCCTCACATAATTTTTTTTCTGCTAATTCAGCTGTAGGATCAGCAATTTTGAGCAGAGAAACAACATCAAACAGCTGGAGACCATTAGTATCTTGATCTTGTACAGCCATTTCTAAAAGTATCTTTGTCTTTTCTAAACACGTTGTGAGCCCACACCTCCTATGTTCCCCTCTCAGCAAACACATTTGCAAATACAGTGGTTTATGTGGTAGAGAGACTGGTGGTTCTAGAAGATCCAGTAGGGGAAAAAATTAATTCTGCCCTACACACACATACACCTACTGATACGGATGTAGAATGAATAGAAATTTAATTTATTAGTGAAGAAATAGGAATAACCAATATATGGTAACAGACATCCTGCCATGAAGCAAAGAGAAGTAGAAAACACACTCATAACACTGCGCAACAGAATACATACAGATTCAACTAACATGTTTCTTCAAATATTTTTTTAAAATAATAATTCTTTTTCATTATTAAACAGAATGAATGCTTCTGTCTTTTTATTATGTTAAATCTTTTATTTTATTAAGAAATATTTTATTTCTACTATGAGGCTCAATGAAAGTGAGCTTTTTCCTGCTAGGAAAAGCTTATTCACCATCTGTTTACTGGAAAATCCGTGACTCAGACTGCATATCAGGGATCTGATTCTTATTTACATTTCTAGATGAGAGATGCTCTTCTCAGAAGAGCATTTTATTTCTATTTTACTGCCTATTTTATTTCTAAAAGGCTCCTAGCAAAAGGTCGTTTGCTTCAGCTTCAGATCTATGTAGCATATGACAGTGGTCTAAGTTTGCCAAGGGTGATTTCTGCACACTTCATCTGAAGTGCAAGGAAGGTAGGACAATAAAAGGAAGGTTATAATTTCTTAATTGTGAGAACAATCTGCAAAACTGATTTCTGTTCCCAGAGTTACAGATGCCAACCTATCCTCAGGTTGGACCTGTAAAAAGCAATCATCATTACTGCACAAGCAAAACATTTTTCAGAAGAGAGTATTATTTTCACCTGCGACCACAAAGTTGCAGTCTAAAAGCTGACCTCAGCAGAAAGTTAAGCAAGATACCTCTTATACCTTTGTAGGTTTCTTTTCTAACGCGACTAGTCCATTCATAATTTTTCAGGTGAATTACTCTTGGCCACTTTAGGTACACAAGGGATTAAGTAAAATAGAGCTATTTCCTTCTTGTTCTGAAAGCAAGAAAAAAGGCTTTTGGGATTTGAAAGGAAGGAACATGAGGAAGCTAAGAATCATGTGCACTTGATCTCTCTGTCATTTCATTTCTTGAAGTGGAAGACTGAAAAATAAAAGGATGTTATTCTCTAGATGGCTGAACTCAAACACAAGCCAAGTTGCACATGATTTATATAGTGGAAATACGTTCAGGGAGAGATCTCTCAGCATGTTCCCACATTGCAAGGATTTCCCCACTTATGTAGACAGTGCGGAATAAACAGACAGAAGCCTATGGCTCTTTTGTGCAACAGATGGACTGTACTGCCATATCAAAATGTAGCAGAATTTTTACACAGTTTGAAGTAAAGGTATGTTACGCAAAGGCAACATGGCATTATGCATTTTCCACATAATTAGTATACACTTAATATTCCTGGTATTTTGATGTGGGAAATGGGACAGTATAGAGTGACAAAAAAAATCAAATATTGATGACAGTCTTACTTCAAATACTGATGACAGTAGGGCTTATTTCTACAGTCCGATTCTTACCTTCTTGAGCTGGCGCTGTCACGGGAGACAAGCAGGAAGATTTTTTTTATTTGTGTATTTTGGCAGCACTGATGGATGGAATAATACCATTAGGCTTCTGTTTTGGAAAAAGGTAATAACCCCAAGGCCCTTCTAAGGTCTGTAGATGTAAAATATTCTTATAGTAAGAATTTGAAATGGAAAACAGACAGATAAACATCTTACTAATCTAAACTGTTGAGTAAATACTACCTATCAATAGGACAAATTCTTACCTCCCCATTCCTGAATTTTATTATCCTGTTTAATGACGAGAAGTTAGTCTACATAAAACAAGAAAAATAAAAAAAAACCTCTGGAGTTCCAAACGGACTGTGAAAAAATCCTTTCCACTATTTTTGACCCTAGCAAAATGATACGCCTTTCTGAGAAATAGTCCTGCTTTGGGCAGAGCTCTTTTAAAGAAAGGGGTTTGTATTTGGTGGAAAGGAAAAGCAGACACAGCTAAGAAGTTTTCAAGTGATTACTGGTAGAAATATGAGCTAATCCAGGAGGTAAAGGGTAACTAAGCCCACATGGGCACAGCTAAATAAAAGAAGGCCAGTAAAAAGTCCAGGTTCTGGGCCTCTTATTAGCGGCACTGCTAAACTGCTAGCACAGCCCTTACCTCTGTTTTAGCATATTCTAATCAGAGCAATGAGAAATACTCAGTAAAAGAAGCTGGCTATAGGCATGTCCATACTACTTGGTCTTAAAGCCAGTAACTGGTTCCTAACCCATTTTATTTGGCAGTATGGGTACAACTTAATTAACAAAAGAGCTGCTAAAATGAAAAACAACAATAAATATTGTAGAAGGAGAATTTTGAGAATGCCAGCAAGTTTTGTTGCAACCAGGAAATGATGTTCTGAAGAAAAGACCTAATCAGCTGCAAAACATAGCAGTCAAGGCTCCTTAGGTAGAAGAGGTAGTTCAAGCTGTTCTAAAGTCATTATTCTGATTCCTTCAGCGGGATAAACCAAAGCATCTTAAAATAATACGCTAATACATTTATCTCTATATGTGAGCGAAATTTATGAATGGCTTAACTTTTCAGTATGAGGACTTGAGTATTATTTTAAGCTGTAGCTATTCAGTTTTAAAGTTTAACTTTACCCTTCATGATAGCTGTCCATAGTGTTATCTTAACTGAAGATCTCACCCTCCCTTTAGACAGTCAACTTATTAGACAACTCAGCAAGCATGCAATGGGGAATAGTTGGAGCACTAGTACATTTCATCCTCAGATTTTTTTCTGTCTAACCAGACAAGGTGATGATGAGAAGGCAGGAGGAATGGCACGATATATCTGGATACAGCTGAATTATGCATTGATAATACAAAAAGTTTGCAACACTTCTATTTAATTTTGTTGTGGACTATCTTCAGATGATTCTTTTAAGCTAAAGTAATATTAAACAATAAAGCACATTTAAAATAAAATGTGAATGATAATTCAATCTAGAAGCAGGTGCTATTTTTTTAAAAACACAAATTAATATAAAGTGTTGATATTATTCTACCATATAGTACCTTGATCTCTTACTGAAGTTTTACAGATGCCTTGTTCATATCCGTTTGATTATCTTAAAATTCAGTAATTGAGTCTGATTACATTGAATGAATGCAATGCTTATCAGCCCTTATCAGCTTCCTTTGATTTTTGATAGACAGAAACTTCAAGTAGCATGCATAAATATAAATCCACTGACTTCAGGGAAGGTATGCTAGCTTCTACGCGGTCAAGATTAGCCTCTATGTCAATGACCAGCTGGAGTGCATGGAGCTCTGCCTGGGGATGGATGAGGAGCCAACCGAGAGCCTATGGGTCAGGATTAAAGGGAGGGCAGGGACAGGTGACATTATAGTGGGGGTCTGCTACAGGCCACCTGACCAGGAAGACCAAGCGGATGAGGCCCTCTATAGACAGATAAGAGCAGCCTCATGTTCACAAGCCCTGGTCCTCATTGGGGACTTCAACCACCCCGGTATCTGTTGGAGGGACAACACAGCAGGGCATAAGCAATCTAGGAGGTTCCTAGAATGCATTGATGATAAATTCCTTCTCCAAGTGATAGAGGAGCCAACGAGGAGAGGTTGTATGTTGGACCTTGCTCTCACCAACAAGGAGGGGCTGGTGGGGAATGGGAAGCTCAGGAGCAGCCTTGGCTGCAGTGACCATGAAATGGTGGAGTTCAAGATCCTTAGGACAGCAAGGAGGGCGCACAGCAAGCTCGCTGCCCTGGACTTCAGGAGAGCAGACTTTAGCCTCTTTAGAGATCTGCTTGGTAGAGTACCATGGGATAAAGCCCTGGAGGGAAGAGGGGCCCAAGAAAGCTGGTTAATATTCAAGGATCACCTCCTCCAAGCTCAGGAGCAATGCATATCAACAAAGAGGAAGTCAGGCAAAAACGCCAGGAGGCCTGCGTGGATGAACAAAGAGCTCCTGGACAAACTGGAACACAAGAAGAAAGCCTAAAGAAGGTGGAAGCAAAGACAGGTAGCCTGGGAGAAACACAGAGAAATTGTCCGAGCAGCCAGGGATCAGGTTAGGAAAGCTAAAGCCCTAATAGAATTAACTCTGGCCAGGGACGCCAAGGGCAACAAGAAAAGCTTCTATAGGCACGTCAGTGATAAAAGGAAGACTAGGGAAAATGTGGGCTCTTTCTGGAAGGAAACAGGAGACCTGGTTACCCGGGACGTGGAGAAGGCTGAGGTATTTGACGAATTTTTTGCCTCAGTCTTCACGAGCAAGTGCTCCAGCTACACCACTCAAGTCGCAGAAGACAAAGGCAGGGACTGGGAGAATGAAGAACCGCCCACTGCAGGAGAAGATCAGGTTCAAGACCATCTAAAACCTGAAGGTGCACAAGTCCATGGGACCTGATGAGATGCATCCACGGGTCCTGATGGAACTGGCGGAGGAAGTAGCTAAGCCACTATCCATCATATTTGAGAAGTCATGGCAGTCTGGTGAAGTTCCCACTGACTGGAAAAGGGGAAATATAATCGCCATTTTTAAAAAGGGAAAAAAAGAAAACCCAGGGAACTACAGGCCAGTCAGTCTCACCTCTGTGCCCAGCAAGATCATGGAGCAGATCCTCCTGGAAACTATGCTAAGGCACATGGAAAATAAGGAGGTGACCGGTGACAGCCAACATGACTTCACTAAGGGCAAATCGTACCTGACAAATCTGGTGGCCTTCTACAATGGGGTTACAGCATTCATGGATAAGGGAAAAGCAACTGACGCCATCTACCTGGACTTGTGCAAAGCATTTAACATTGTCCTGCACGACATCCTTGTCTCTAAATTGGAGAGACATAGATTTGACGGATGGACCACTCAGTGGATAAGGAATTGGCTGGATGGTAGCACTCAAAGAGTTGCAGTCAACGGCTCAATGTCCAAGTGGAGACCAGCGATGAGTGGCGTTCCTCAGGGGTCAGTATTGGGACCAGTGCTGTTTAACATCTTTGTCAGCGACATGGACAGTGGGATTGAACGCACCCTCAGCAAGTTTGCCGACGACACCAAGCTGTGTGGTGCGGTCAACACGCTGGAGGGAAGGGCTGCCATCCAGAGGGACCTTGACAGGCGGGCCTGTGCGAACCTCATGAAGTTCAACAAGGCCAGGCGCAAGGTCCTGCTCATGGGTCGGGGCAATCCCAAGCACAAACACAGGCTGGGCAGAGAATAGATTCAGAGCAGCCCTGAGGAGAAGGACTTGGGGGTGTTGGTTGACGAGAAGCTCAACATGACCTGGCAATGTGCGCTTGCAGCCCACAAAGCCAACCGTATCCTGGGCTGCATCAAAAGAAGCATGACCAGCCGGTCGAGGGAGGTGATTCTCCTCCTCTACTCTGCTCTTGTGAGACCCCACCTGGAGTACTGTGTTCAGCTCTGGGGCCCCCAACATAAAAAGGACAGGGACCTGCTGGAACGAGTCCAGAGGAGGGCCACAAAGATGATCAGAGGGCTGGAGCACCTCTCCTGTGAAGACAGGCGGAGAGAGTTGGGATTGTTCAGCCTGGAAAAGAGAAGGCTCCGGGGAAACAGCATAGCAGCCTGCCAGGACCTAAAGGGGGGGCCTACAAGAAAGCTGGAGAGGGACCTTTTTCAAGGGCATGTAGTGACAGGACATGGGGTAATGGCTTTAAACTGAAAGAGGGTAGATTTAGATCAGATATAAGGAAGAAATTCTTCACTGTGAGGGTGGTGAGGCACTGGAACAGGTTGCCCAGAGAAGCTGTGGATGCCCCATCATTAGAAGTGTTCAAGGCCAGGCTGGGTGGGGCTTTGAGCAACCTGGTCTAGTGGAAGGTGTCCCTGCCCATGGCAGGGGGCTTGGAACTAGATGATCTTTAAGGTCCCTTCCAACCCAAACCAGTCTATAAGTTATGGACTGCAGTGAATAGTGTGCAATTATGACAAGCTACAGGTGACTGCTTAGATCTCAAAGTGGCTTACCACAGTGGTATTATTAATCTTTAAATGAAAAGGCGAGCTGTAGAGAGAAAATGAAATTTGCTTAGGACTAGCACATAAACAAGGGAATTGGATTGGGTTTTCTTCCAGACAGACACCGTTAGTTTCATGCTTTTTTTTAATGCTGTGCCACATAGCTTAAATGCTTAATTTTGTACTAGATTTATAAATCTTCTATGGAGTTCATAGTAGTTCATTTTTTGTCTCACAATTCAGAGCAAGGTGATAATGAAAGGCTTTCTACTAGTTTAAAAGCATTTAAAAATAGTCTAGAAAGTAAAACAAAAGAACCATCAGGTAAGAAAAGACAACTAAATAATACGTAATGTCGTCTCTGCAGGTTACTCCTACCCAGCCTGGCCCTGGAGGAGACACTTTACTGCTAAGGAGGTGGGCAGCAGGGGCCTTTAGGGCAATAGGAGCCGGTCAAAGGACATGGAAGAGCGCATCTCTCTTTTTTCTCTTCTCCCACCTCCTGGGCATTTCACTCAGCTCTTATCCTTTATAATAGCAGTTTGGCTATTTTTTTTCCCAGGTTAGTACTAACACTTCATCTACTACTTCACTTATTCTTTGCATCTCTCAGCCCTCAAAAACAGCTGTAAATATGCTGGGTCTTGGTGGCTTTCCTCATTGCTTGAAAAGTTCATTCTCAGGCATGTTACAAATAATGTCAAAAATAATGTTACGATAAATGTTATAATAAACTCTCAGGTTATCAGTAACTGTTACCGTGCTCTCCTCCTCCTCAAAACCTAGTTCTCAAAATCTTTCCTCAGAAGTCATGTTTTCACTGACAGTTCTTATTCTTCTCTCTGGATTAATTCCAAATGCTCAGTATAAAAAGTGATGCTCAAAATTTGCAATAACATTAAAGAGCCCTTACTAAGCAGAAATAAAAGTACAAAGCCTCTGCTTTATCAGAGTGCAGAAAAATATTACTGATTAGCCTTCAAACTTCCTTTATAATTCACTGGGAAAAATAAAAATTTGTTTGAGCTCAACTCTAAACCGGAATGCTTAGCAAATCAGAGCAGTTCATTGTACATATATTAAAGAGACGCCAAAGTAAGCATCTATGTTCCTAAATAGAAGCACTGCTTCTAGTGATGGTTTACTAACAAGAAAGAACTGAAAAGGTTCCATTCATCACAGGTATCCAATGAATGAAAGAACAAATAACTGGAAAACTTCATTATAAATCTTCCTTTTGCTGTGGACTATCCTTCCTCTTAAAATGTATTCTCAGATAAATCTTTGAAAGAAAGATCTTTGCAAATTTAAAATTTTGCTAGATTTACCCCTCACTTCTACACTTTACAGAGAACTAGTTATAGTTGAGGATCTGGGGGGAGGGCTTGGGCCATTAGGGTTTTTTTTTCATTTTAGGGGGTTTCTTTTTTCTTTTTAGCTGCCTACCTTTAATTATTTTTTTTAAGTATATAGGCATTCACATTATATGTGTATATGAGGTTTGAGAGCCTTAACATAACTTGTTGCTGCAGAAAAACTGTAAATGTTTTGATGAGAACCTGTCTAAAGTTAGCACCTATTTTTCAAAGCATCAACAGCATGTGCTCTCAAGCGTGCAGAAATATAGTGCACACAACCTAGGATGCTCCACAGTGAGACAGTGTAACAAAACAGCCTATAATTATGTCTATTCTTTATGTTGCAAAATTAGCTAGCAAAAAGTAAAGTTTTGAAACCTCTCTGGGAGTAAAGCTACTCTTCTTACCATAACTCGATAGATATAAATTGCTCTGCACTTTTATCTTTGTCATCTCATTTTACTGGGGGACCAGGCTGTTGGGATCTCACCCTTGATTTAACTGGGGCTGTACAGAGGAGTTCTTCTTCGTGCCAGCTCTGAAGAGAAAGCACCACACAGAATGAGGGATGTAGTTTCTTTTGACATCACTCTTTTTCTATGCACACCTCCTAGGGGCTGCTATAGGCAAAGTCTGATTGGACCTAAACATTTCTATTATTAGATCCCTGCTTTGCAATGTCATAATTTTTGAAATTTAATTTTCAGAAAAGCTATCTTCCTGTGCTTTTATCAGAAATAAATTATTCACTTCGAAAAGATTATTTTACGTCATTATGACAACAAATACTTTCTATTATGAATTACTAATATTTATTTGAGCCCCTTCACATTCCTAATTTCAAGAGAGTACTCAGAGTGACAAACTAATGAGAACTGTCACAGGTCACTGTAATTAGAATCATTTTTCAAAGTGCTGTGTAAGGCAATAGCAGCTGTAATATCATTCATAATTCATTAAAACTTAAAACATTCAAGTGAATACGAAAATGCTATATGTGCAACTTTGCCTGAAAGGCTGTATGCAAGAAGAGATATGAATGTGTTCTAGTTGTATGATAATTTCCCTTTTATTCCAATGACCTAATTTTTTGTCTTTCTTATGATGCGATTACTTTCATAGCACACACTTCAAAGCTGTGATCAATTTGAATGAAAAATGATTACGACTGGATGTTCCAATTCAATGTTTCTACAAGATAATAAAATGAAGGTAACAGGGGTTTAGCACATTAGATGAGCATTAAGACTCTGAATAGCTGAAAAATGTGGGGTTTTTGAGAAATAACGTGCTGCCTCATTTTCATGCCTGCAATGCAGTTAATTAAATATCATTACTAATTTTAAATAATTTAATTTCTAAAAACTCTAAGTACACTGTTAAAGAAAGCTGATCTAGTCATATTCCAAATAAGTAGCTGTTATCATTTCACATCAAAATGGCTTTTTGATTACCTGGTCATGGTAATTTTTCTTGTTTTTTTTGCTTAATTTGCAAAGTTCCTTGTATTCCTTATTCAAATCATTTAAACTCACTCATTTTAAAAAGGAGTGAAAGAAAGGAAAATATAAGATCCAAGAACTAAGCTGCAACTGCTAATACAGCATGAACTGCAATATTTTTTTGACTCCCAGTGAAAGGCTATGTAAGCAAGTAGAAAAAGAAATACACATAGAGATCTTTTGCCATGATCTGTCTTACAAATACAATGCAATTTGAAATTTGTTTGCCTATAACTGTCTGCACTCAATTCTGCTAATATTTTGCACTTATTGACAGATTTTCTATATTACAAAAATCGGCATTGGGGGCACTTTGTTACGAGAACACAATAAAAATTGTGCTGAAATTTATCATTAGGATTTTTTAAATTACCTTTATAATCTCCCCCTTCAAAACAGATGAAGGCAGGCAATAATTCTCTTGGGGTCACACTACCACATCAATCTAGTAACTAGCTAGTGGGTTACTCATTGCTCCCCAGATAAATAGATGAATATTTTCTTTCAGTTTTTAATAGGTTGGCCTACATGTACCATATAGTCTCATAATGTAGACAATTAATTTTGAAAATCATCCTTGTCTGATTCATGCTACTTTTTTATAAACAAAGCTTAGAGTCTATTACAAACATGGTTTACAGGAAAACAGTTACAAGTAAGAGACGTCATCTACTTTATACTTAGGACATGCCTAAGATACTTGGCTGCCTGGTTAATATATCAATTAGGTTTAAGCATAAGTGATCAGACAGCTGGACTCTTTAATGGAAAACGTAGTTCCTTGTAAAAAAACTCTTGAATAAATTCCTGTGATATTAAGATTTTTTTCTCTTATTAGACATACCACACTAAGCTGTAAATGTTTCATTGTTATATTGGTGAGACGTGCAGAACATGTACAGCAATCAAAGTCACAAGTGTGTAGTTAGAGGTTTCTAAGATGCGAAAGTCAAAAGTGACAGGTCAGCTTCCCCAAAGCTTTCCGAAAGTGCAAATATTTTTATCATGAGACTGGTTTTAAAATAGCACAGGTAAGATTTCTTTCTCATTCATCTTTAGGCCTAAGATTATATTACCAAGCTTTTCTTCACAACCATGAAAAGTTAAACTATATAATTATGTGTTTCTGTGAGAAGCTTTAAGTGAGTAGATAAGAACTGCTAAGGCTGCACATCAAATTCTCTCACGACCTGGCTGGAGTTGGCTTGTATGCTAAAGATCGCACAATTACTATGTCTGAATTTAAAAGGAACTTTCCCCAGGTCAAACAAGCTTTGCCGCAGAATAGGTTTGTTTTTCTATGTACCATGATTTGACTACCTACATTTCTTGCCCAAACAATTTACTGTCATTGTGGAGGCTCTACAAATTAATGAAAGCTTAGTTTCTCTCCTCTTTACCTCAAACAGGTATTGTTATTTTTTAGGGCTGAAATATTTTATGTAACTGAATATTTCAGAGGTGTTATGGAGATCTGGGATGATCTCAATGGTGAGCAGAATGGAAAGAGTTACACCGAACAGTACACTTAAGAATACCTCTAAACACAATAAAAACAGTACTCTCTTCCATGCTGTATATTGTCTATTACTTAGATAGGCTGTCTTGACAAACCTTGTTTACAAAGGGACATAACTCATACTGATAGAGTTTTCATTCACTGAGCACCAAAGCTGAAATCTCAGTACACAAAAGCATTAAGCTACAAGAAAAGGAATCATTATTTAATTTGTAGGGTGAATTATATTTCAGCTGTTTCCGTTCCTGAGTTACTGATAGCCAATAAAGAAGGAGTTTGAGCTTGAAAAAGCAATCTGCTCCCCATGCTGGATGACAGAAATAAATATCTTCACAAGGAATGTGCTCACTACACTTCCTTTTTCTCTTGAGTCTTGCCTGAACAAGATGACTCTCCTCCAAATTCTGCCTTTCTATTTAAGTATCTTTAAGTGGAGAAACATTTTCCTCTTTGATTTACCTATCTCACTACAGCCAAGAGTAGTGTACTTTTGGAGACAGATGTTTGTCCCAGACAGGAAATTACCTCTTATTTTGTCAGATAATCAGTGGGCCATATAAATCATTGCTGGCCAGCAGACATTTAGCTGGTAACTGTTCCAAGGGCAGTGCCAGATGTTCACCTGTGAGCACATTATACTGTTTTGATAAGCCACTGACCCTCAGCCGGGAAGCAGGAATGATAACACATTTTTAGCCTGTTGCATTGAAACTCCGTGAAGTTTCCATGTGCCTTATTGCAACTTTTTCTATACTGGATTATTTAAGCACTTCTTGGCTATACCACATTACACGGCTCCTAGGTTAAGTGAGGAAGTTACTAGACAGAAGAGTAGAAGTTAGACAAATGTTTATTAATTATTTTTGTCCCAATTTCAAGGTTTTTGCATTCTTTTTCATGTTGTGTAATTACTAGGATTATCATTAGAAATAGACTTTGGTGCTGAGTAGTAGTAGACATCCATTTTCTTAAGGAACTTGAATAAGTTTTAGAGAGGCAAAACCCCAGCTTTTTGCTGAATTTCAGTCTATATGCTTTCAGGGTACCTTTCTTACCAAATACGCATAGGAAAACCCTGTATAGCAGGCATAAAAGAAGTTTTGAATTTCACTTCAGCATAGCACTATGCTTTAGTGTGTCATTAAATGTAGAAATGCTTTTAGGCATTTTCCTGAATTAGACTCTACAGCTATTGGCACTATGTATCAACTTGATAGCAAAGTGAGGAATAAAATACAGAAGTCATAACTTGTAGACTTCACAATTCAGTTTTCAGAGCACGTAGGAATGAATAGTTCTACTTCATATTTTATTATTCACATTTGTCTAAAGTGTTTTATAATTCTTGTTTACCATATAGGAAATTTAATCCATTCCCACTGTTCCAAAGTGCTGAATACCTTTACAATAATCTTGAGAATAATGCATCTTTGTTCTTAAATATGATCACAAAAATAACTGCAATGTATATTCATATATACAAGTGATTACTGGAATTATTAAAGTAATAATAGAGGTACTTGTTAGATGTGGGCTATGAAACACTCTGCATGCGTTTTCACCTGAAGATCTCTATTTGCCATTGAGGGAGTAAAACGCGTGAATCTAGAACAATTCTGGTTCTCTCTTGTGGAGGTGCATTATTTTCTCCAAGTAACAGACCAGCTCCCAGGTTCAGAACCTACTGAGGTGACAGATGCTACCTTTCAGTTGCTCATTACAACTTCTGTTCCCAAGTCTGAAATAAGTATTATTAAAAAGACTGAAAATCGGTTTAAAAAAAAAAAAAAAAAAAAGCCTGACTTCTCACTGCATATTGATCAGGATTCACTATTTTATGGAACCGTTTATTTGTTTCAGGAATTCTGTGGTACTTGATACTGCAGAAGACTTTGAATTTTCTTGGATTTATACACGTATTTGTCACTATTTTCTGCTGACAGAATTTTTGTTGACCAACATTTTGTAATTTTGTACTTTTAAATCTATAGAAATTATTGCTTCAGTTCTAATGCTGTCCTTCATTAGGAGTAGAGTAACTGTGTATTTATGTTAATGAATATAACCAAAATCATCATTACTTATTGTCACTAATTAAAGCATTCAAAAACCTGGGCATGATTTTGAAAAAACTTCAGCAACGCAGAATCATGTTATTTCTTGAGAGGCAGAAACTTTATCACATTGATTTCACTAAATTTAGCTCAATGATCAAATATCATTCAGTAAAACTTGATAGCTTTACCTGCAACTACTTAGCAGTATGTTGATAAATGTGGTGTTTGTATGATCAGTATGTTTTTTTCAGTGCTTTACTGCAATCCTTAATTGCTTACCTGTGACTAACTATGAGCATTTCCCAGTGGGGAAAGACCTCTCTTCTACAGTACGCTAATTCTGCCTTTTAAAGATCATGGCAAGAACAAGAAACGCTTACATTAGTGAATTATTTTGACTATGTCATTAGCCTCATTGATTCTTGATACACAGAGCATTGTATTCTCAAGAATGTTCTTCTCAGTAAGAACTTCCTCATCATTTTCCACAATGAGTTGCAGGAGGTCATGTCCATGTATGCAATGAGTGTACACAAGATTAATCCTCAACCTTGAAAATGTTAATCATGTGAACATTATGTTTAGAGAAAATTAGAATGGTACAGACAGCAGTGATATCTTTGGGGATTTGTAACATTAAATAATCAAATGGGTTTTTTTCAGATACATTGATTTTTCTAAGAAATATGTTTGAGAGATTATATTCATATAGCAAAGGCAGTGGCTTGGGGCACAGATGTGTAAAACCTGCAAAAGTCAGCAATGCACTTCAGATTTCTTGCATTTCAGTATCTTAAGACAGAAATACTTTGAATGGTGAGAAAAGTTTTTAGGGTAATGCATTTGTCTCTGTGACTTTTCTGCCCAGTGTTTCCCAGAATATATAAATCAAGCTGGTCATAATGTCCACATATTACTTAATTTTCTAACACCTCCAAAAAAGTGTCAAATTTTTCTGCTGCTGGGCTTTTGGGGCTTTTTTTTTTGGTGATGTGTGATTTTGGGGGAAGCAATTTTTTGCATTAGTGATTCTGTTTTAAAAACATGAGAATTACTTTAGTGATTCCCTAAGATCCTTCTAGACCATTATTCTGTTTCTAGCAATGATCAACAGCATATGACCAGGGGCCAGCATCTAGTGTTCTCCCAGCCACCATTGTTCTGTGGAACTTTCACCATCCCTAATGTCTTGTGGAAAACAGTTCCACATCTTAATTACACTGTGACCCCTCAGTCAGTTCTTTTCCACACTGAAGATTCCTACTTTATTTAATCCTTTTTCGTATGGAGCCAAAGGAGATCATCCTCATTTCCCTTCTTTCTACATTTCAGAGAAACATTATACATCAGTAACAGAGATTTCTTCTCATATTTCAAAGTTGGCTTCCAGTTACTGATGCACAACAATAATTTATTTCTTCTAGGGGCTTATATGTATGTAATACATACACATTTGGTTTACACCAATAGTTATTGCCAAAGAGAAGGCTATTAAAGACTCTAGGTTTTTTGTTTCTGTTTTAAATATTTTTAAATATAAAAACATAATAACAAGTACAGAAGATAAGCCATAAGATCAATCTAACCAATATCCTGCATAAAGAACAAGTAAAAGCAGGTGCCTTGGAAAGAGTGCCAAAACACAGTGAAGTATATATTATGCTTCTCCCTACCTCTAGACCCCCAAATTTAGATCTCTACATGATAAAAAGCTCAGTGAAATTTCAATACATTTACAGTAGTCAATTCTGTACACATTTATTCAATGGTAAATTGAAGTTTGGCAGAATAATACAAGACTGTGTCTCAGCATCTGATTCTTTTAAAAAGATGTAAGTAGCAAAAAGAAAATTGGAAACATCAAATATAAAATTCTTGAGAGACTGCTAGTTTGCTTGAACCATGTTACAAAAGTTCCCCAGAAAAAAACAAAACAAATATACCAGGACCTCGGAAATATTTAGGAGAGCAGAGATCATCACTGGTGATAACAATTCTAATAGATAAAAGTATTCTGCAAACTCTCAGCAATCCAGAACTCTACAAGCAAAAGGAGCCAAATGATGAAACAAACACCTTGTAATATATTTCTTTTTGTCCAATACAGACCGACCTTATTTTGTGCTCCTGTCTTTTTCTTACTAATGAAAAAGGAAAAACATTAGGCATTTGGTGTGAACTTCAAACTGCCTGTACTGTCTGTAAGCACAGCATAACTGAGATGACACATCTGAGCAGAAACAGCCATCACTTTGGGGGGGGGGATCTTTCCTCTTAAAACATCACATTTTTAACCAAATATACAGTGGCACTATCTTCTTGGACAAGGTTCTCAGTAATATGTGACATCTGAACTGAATATAGGCCGAGAATATTCACAGACCTGATCAAAAGCTCATGGAAGTGGTGTATCCAGATGACAACTGCTATGATTCATGTGAAAAGATTATAGAGACAATCATCCATTTGAGAAAAAAATCCAGCTGCAAAGAATTCCAAGCTCATCTTAAAATACAAAATTTCACAGAATATTTATTTCCCACTTTTTCCACCTTCTGCATAATAGCATTCTATAAAATATTTAAATGTTATCTATTGAAAAGAATTTTGAACCATAGCCTATATTCCTGTAGAGAGAAATGGTGAATGCCAATCGACATAGCATAGTACAGAGTAAAAGCCTTTTCATAGCTTATCATGGATACGTGACACATACTCAGCAGTACTATTTTTACTCTGAGAACAAATATTATTTTCACTACTTGCAGGTCTTATCAGAAGTTTTGTTTTAGCAAAACCAAATACCTGTCTGGGCAATCTGCATCACTAATCCATGTTGTCATCAGAGATCTCTTACCTCTGTGCTTTTAGCTTAGGATAATTGTTTATACAGTATCTTTATTTATTGCCAATAACATTAAACAAAAAAATATATTGTTTATACACATTTTCATATTTCTTGGAAATAGCCATTATTTTTTGAATATACAGGCCAACTCTTGCTTGTTTTGCACTTGAGCAAAAGAAAAGTCTACATGCATTTCTTTTTGGTTTCACTTCTAGCAAGCTAAGTAATCTGAAAGACTGATTGGGATTTGACTCCCAACTGACTAAAAACTTACTCCAGAGCCATAGAATTATGCTCTTGTTTTTCATCCACTACAATGTCTTCTACCATTTAATGGACAGTCTTCAACAAAAACACTTGTAACTGCAGAAAGTTCAGCCAGGAAGCAATTAGCAATCCCTCCTCAGCTCTAGCCCAAACAATGTACTTGCAATTACAGAAGAGACAAAAACTAAGGTTAACAAACTAAATCCACCACTGAACAGCAGCATTTCTTCCACCAGTAACTCTTACGGATAAACAGAGATTTTATCAGATTACCATAATGATTTCATTTCTGAAAATGCTGTGCCCTTAGATCCAGAGTTCACTTTGTTTCATTGCTAGTCGCAACACAAGGGCTCATCTAGAACTAGAAACAAGTTAAAGATCGGTTATTGGTTTAAGCACTGAAAAAAAAAAACCCTGGTAGGCTTGCTTTGGGTAGGTTTAGGTGTTGAGTATAGGATGTGGAAGCGATGAGAGACTAAGACTTCTACGTGTTTTATGCCATGAAATCATTTGCTGTAGGAGTGAGACCCACCTCCCCTTACTGGCGAGCTACCTGCAGTGTAAAATGGAATTACTCCTCTGCTTTGCATGTCAGGGCCTGTGCTTCCAGTAACAAATCTCACATTTCAGCCCTGGCAGTAAGCAGCAGTTCATATTTGTTACTTTTGGGGAGCACAGGTTGGAATCAGTCATGAAACAGCCACAACAGTGGTACAGAAGCTTCATCAAGCTTAAGGACACAGATCTTTATAATTTGGGGGTCTGGCCTGGAAGTCCTTCACCTTTTACTCTTCTGTCATCAATATAGGATGCATTTTACGTAAGCCCGTAATTTCACAAAGCAGTTTTATTTGCAAATTTTGTGTTGTCTGAAAAAAAAAGGCAATAAGAACTATAGTGAATCAATTGAGAAGAAAGCTTAATCAATGGTATTTAATGTCTATGTTTGTTTCTCTTAACACTGTTCATAATTTCCTTTTATTCCAAGGACTATGCTGTGTCCTTTGACAATTTATTAAAACAGACTCTTTTTCCATACATACACATTAGATAAGCCATACTCATATCCCAACCATCTGGAGTTATGTTGGAGATCCAGATGTGCGAGTTCTCAACTACTTCAGTCTATAGTTTTGCTACAAATTTACCCTCTAATTGTAAAACTATTTTAAATAAATTGATTCCACATCAATAAGTCTGTAATATGAATTGTTTCCACTATCAAATGTAAATATAATTTTTTTTTGTAATTTACTCTTTTCTAGTTCATCTCCAATTGCTTATAACTATGACTTTTTGTTCCTTAAGTCTCATTTGATATCCCAGACGTACATTTCATTGTAATCTTTCTACTGTTTTCTTAGTCATCAGCATTTGTGATATCCGACATTGAATCTCACACAGTGGCAGAAAAAAGAAGAGATGCTGCCAACTTTTTTTTTTAGGAATTATCAGATAACGTATAATCCTGAAAAAGTAATTAGAGATACAATTAATTTTAATAAGTATTTAGTGAAACATTTAGTTCTCTCTAACACCGATACGAAGTCTATTTACATTGAAAAGAAAAGGTTCCTCCTAATCAGGGACCTGGATTAACACCCTGAATATTATTTAAATATTTTGAAGAGGACAATCTGTTTAAAGTGAAGTTCCATACAGAATGGATTAAAACCATTACATACAGTTTTATTGAATGACTGCACTCTTTGCAGCATTGGCAGGAAGTCCCAAGATGGACAGAAAGAACTATTCCCAGTTATTATCTAATCTTTCCATCTAGATTTGAAAGGTAGATGAAATAGTAAATTGCACAGTCTACACTTTAGAACTTTCAAATTCTTTCATTCACCTATTTTCCCCTTCTCCTAATGAGCTGTCGAACAATGTTCGGCCACTATTTATTCATACTCACTAGAGTGTTGGTTTGATGAAAAAATGATTATTTTTATTCCTCCTTCAGCAGTCTTTCCTTATAAATGCTGAACTCGGAGCTAGCCTCATGGGGATACAAACACTCTCACCAATAGAGATTATTGAAGTTGCCAATGGAGGCCTGACCCGAGACAGCAGGTGGTCAATACACTATGACAGAATATACTAGCAAGTAAGGAATATATTAGTACGGTCCATCTATCTTTATGGCATTTAGAGATAAACTTATGTAAAACCTTTTCAATTTAAAAGGTTTTCTGAGGAATTTTAAAGTATCTGAGCCACTTTTACTGTTTGAGGTTTTTTTTGGTTTGTTTTATATGTTTTGGGTTTTTTAAAGAGAATTTTACATGGGAACTCAGAAATGAGGGTCAGGAGTAGTCAGCAATTTCAGGATTTTTTTTTAAGCTTTCTTGCACACTGTTTGATAACAGAAGGACACTGTCAAACCTGAATATCTTTTAGGTGAAACTCAAAACTGTACTTCTATCTGTGCATTTCTCCCTTCAGACAGACTGCAGAGCTCTGACATATCAGCTGAATTGTCATGGTAAAAATAAGTGTAAAAAACATTTTATGAAATAGAACTTTTGTCTAATCTGAAGCCATCTACTTCAATTTTCATAAATCTTAATGACCATACATTAGCACATAGTACCTTCCTTTAATCACTATTTTCTATTATATTAAATTTGCAGTAAGTAAATGCATTTGGGTACTTCTGAGTTGAAGACGGGACATTCTGTAATGTAAGTGAAATTGCTTAATAGCTGTCTTCAAATCGTATGTTTCAGATTACTTTCTCCACAGAAAAAAAAAAAGCAAACCAAATTACCTCATTTAATATCAGTCCCTACCCTGATAACAGTTTTTTAATTTACAGTATAACACTTTCTGTTCCAGAATTTATCTCAAACAAAGGATGCTATAAAATACTTTGTTCCTCCCTTTAACAATGTTATTGTTCAGTTAATTTGTAACTCCCATTATCCTGCTTTCAGAGGTAAACTGTCAGTGAATTCAGTCACTTGTGACATGTAATATCACAGTTTAGTCTAACGCAGAAAACTGAAAAACAGAT
Source organism: Gymnogyps californianus (assembly GCF_018139145.2). Taxonomy (NCBI): domain Eukaryota; kingdom Metazoa; phylum Chordata; class Aves; order Accipitriformes; family Cathartidae; genus Gymnogyps; species Gymnogyps californianus. The sequence continues at coordinate 10,104,577 of NC_059478.1, read as the reverse complement.
GAGGAAAAAAAAATCACATTGTGAATAATTATTATTACAAAATCTCACTGTGCAATAAGGAGTTATAATAAATGAATAGCCAGTGAGAAACAGTTAGGTTTTGTTTTTCTGGAATTTTCTGTAAGCAGTACTATGAGAAGTGAAGGATAAAAATGTAAAAGTTATTGCTATGGCTCTTGATGTACTATGACAATCCATAAAGAAACAGCTGTTTGACCCTTCTCTTAGAAACTCTATACAGGTTAGTCTATCAAATCAAGTGCACATCATCATCTTATCTCCCAATTTCTACTGCTGCATCACAGACCCCATGTGCTCTCTGTGGGACTGTGATAATTACTTAGAGATAGCTAGCAGAGACTGGCAGTTTGCAGAATTCAGAATAGCAGCATTTCCTTCTAAAAGGCATTTTCCCCTTGTTGAATATGGTGCAGAAAACAGGTAGTATCATGTACACCAGTCACATATACTGGCCAGGCTGTCCATCCGAGATGGCCACTAGTCCTGCTCAAAACAAAAACGATACCGAACTACATTTTGTTATGTATCTTATTATTATTTATTGCTACTAAAAGCAATCCTTTGCTTTTGTTTGTCAAACGTTTTTCCCACCAAAGTTTCAGTCCTTTAGTTTTGTTGCAAACCACAGTTCCCTGTTGAACTGTGTCAGAAAGTGTCAGACTATCGCACGCAACAGTCATTCAGAAGCAGATGAGCTGAGCTACCCCGGGTCCATGGTAACAGCACTGTGCATTAATGCACTATGACGTTCACTCAGTGACCTAAACAGGTACTACAGCCCCTGGGAAAGCACCACTATTACCAAAAATGTTGTTGTTACTACCTAATCTTGCTAGTTCATTAAATATCTGTTTAAGGATCTTATTTCATTCTGACATGGTGCTTACCACTTTTAGATTAGTGATTTAGCCCATTTTTCCTGCAATGAAGTAAACAAGAAATGTCAACTATTACCTAAATTGCCTGGAAGAATGCACATAAAACACAGATTCACCTGGCAAAAATATAATTGATTACATGTTTAATCGTACATACAGGAGGGAACAGTAGACCTACAGAAAAAAAATGCATCGATATAAAGTTCAGTAATGCTATTTACTTATGCATATGCAAGTTTTCAGCTGATCTAAAATTATTTTGATAGTTTTTGAAATATTTTTCTTTGAAGACGATAAATCTAGATGTACATTTTCCACTGCTTCTATGATTCTATAGTCTGTACTTCACAATGAAGTACAGATGACACTCCACAGGAAATATTAAACCCCCAAAAATTCTATTTCCACATTATTCAAATTCCATTGAGGTGACAGCAAAGTTTTTCAAAACAGTCTCAAAGCAGCAGCGAAAGTTTTTGTTTTATCAAAGCTTTCCTATTTGCTTTTTTAATACTGTCTGAGGACTCCAAACCTCTGCCCCCGTCTCGCCCTTCTTGCTGTCTCTCACAGGAGGCTCTTGCACTCACCACTTGGGAATAAGCACCACACGACTCTCAATTTTGTCTTACAATGCAGAAAAGTCCCATAATTTGACTAAGCAGTTGTACCCAGGAATAAAAATATTTTTGCTTGTGCACTGTAAGTTATTAAAGAAACAGCAGTTACATTATCACCCCTCTATTGCTCATAGTTATTATTTATGTATGTTTTGTGTACTTACAGAAACAATCACAGATATTTACATCTTTCACAGATACTTAGGCAAGAGTACAATTAGAAAAATGTTGCTACAAAATATGGGGCTACAGCTTTTATCAAATGTTTACAAAGCCTAACAACTTTGCATACAACTTGATGATGCTGTAATTGGGTGAGCAAGCAAATTGTATCTATTGGGTAGAACATCAACCACTATTAAAAAATTCTCCAAAACTGAACCCTACACCACAGCGTTCAACAGTAAAGAAAAGATTTGAACTGACTGTTGCAAAAACAGTACTATTGATCTTCCCAGCGTGATTTAAACTTATAGATATATAAAGGTTTTTTCCAAGGCTCCCAGACCACAAATGTCACCCATGATGCAATTAGGGACAGAACAGTGTCCTGGATGATACCTGCTATACCCTTAGAGACTCTGTGAAGGAGCTAAGTGCCCCTAGTGTGTGCGCAGGACGGTTGGTTAACCACAAAAGGCCTACAGTTCCTCTCAGTGATAGCACTGAAGAGGAACTTGTTCCACTTCGTCACCCAGACAACTAAATATCAATTTCAATTACCTTTTGTCTTTTCTTATTTCACATGAATTATTTATTTAGAGGTGGGGTTTTTTTTTCTTTCTGTCTAGTGGCATCGATGGTAGTCTAGATATAGTTGTATTTGAACAAGATTAGATTTTATAACTAAAGCGCCATATGACATAATAAATCATGTAATAATAAGCATTATATCTGATAATATTATTAATGCTAACAAAAACCATCAGTAGTAAGGGACCATGTTACTGATAACACAATATCTTTTATAGGGTAGTGACACGTTACACTGGCAAAAAATTTCAAATTCCTCAATCCCTGTCCTTTTACTTTCAGATTACTTTTATTTAAAAGATGCTGTACTGCAGTACAACTTCATATGCTGCATAAAGCTCCTTAATCCAGACACTGTGATGTGCTTTTTACAGCAGATGTCTGAAATTTCTTTGCCATACTGTGGCTCTGCAGCAGACGTAATAAGGGAGGCAAACTCATTACAGGAACCCTAGGGACATCTTAAAAAGGTACGGATCTCGCAAACACAGTTTTCTTAGGCATCATAGAGAAGTGAAGATGCTCATATACACGCCTAGAAGCAACATATTATGCATGTTTGAGAAACAGACATCATTGGCAAAGGTATATTTATGAATTAACAGCAAGTTAGGACATTAACGAGTATTAGAATCCTAAGTGCTCTTTAAGTCACCTATGCATTACACAGACAAATCTTTATTGCGCACAGGCCCGTGACTAGCCATCGTTTTTGCTCTACAGTTATAATGACATTTACTGAAGACTGTCTTGTAGGACAGTGATAAAACAGGGTTTTCTTTCTATCATAAAAGTTCTATAAGTCAGGTACAAAATAAACGTGTGAATTCATTTAAGACTGGAAAAATAGAGTAAATACAATTTAAACAAACTGAGCAAATAGCAGAAAACCATTATCAGGCAGAGTAATTTCATTTTGAAAATGAACATGACAATACACACCATCCTACAAAATTTGTTTCTGATGACTTCTGGTTTTCTTAAGCTCACTTAAGCTTTCAATTAATTTTAAGTGTAACGCAAATAAGAGAGAAGTTTAACTTTTCAATTTTTTTAGATATTATAAAAAGAAAAATTTGTCAGAAGACTTAGCCACGTATTTACTTAATTTTAATTTAGAGACAATATACAAAACATACAATCTACTAAATTCATTACTACAATGGACTAAATTAATCTCTCTGAAATTCAATTACAAAGAACTGATTTGAGCAACTTAATATTTGACAAGCTACAAATAATTTCAGTTAACGAGGCAGTTTTATAAATTAGCCTTACGCCACATTTTGCTTTTGTGAGATCACGTTCAGTCTAAGCATTTTTACTAAGCTCATTATTACTATGGTATCCAGCACCTATTTTAGAAAGCTCTTCTTACAAGCAATGTAATTTTACTCAATTGCTGAGAATGATAAGAATATGCACCTTTAAAACAGTGTCCTGGTTTCAGCTAGGACAGAGTTAATTTTCTTCCTAGTAGCTGGTATAGCGCTGTGTTTTGGACTTAGTAGGAAAATAATGCTGATAACACACTGATGTTTTTAGTTGTTGCTGAGCAGTGTTTATACTAAGTCAAGGACTTTTCAGCTTCTCATGGCCAGCCAGCGAGAAGGCTGGAGGGGCACAAGAAGCTGGGAGGGGACACCGCCAGGACAGCTGACCCAAACTGGCCAAAGAGCTATTCCATACCATATGACATCATGCCCAGTATGTAAACTGGGGGATTTGGCTGGAAGGGGCAGATCGCGGCTCGGGAACTAACTGGGCATCAGTCAACGAGTGGTGAGCAATTGCATTGTGCACCACTTGCTTTGTATAGTCTAATTCTTTTAGTATTACTATTGTCATATTATTATTATCATTATCATTGTTTTTCATTCCTTTCTGTCCTACTAAACTGTCTTTATCTCAACTCACGAGATTTTTTTCTGATTCTCTCCCCTATCCCAGGGGTGGAGGGGGGAAGTGAGCGAGCGGCTGCGTGGTGCTTAGCTGCTGGCTGGGGTTAAACCACAACAAACAGGAATGATTACAATTTGCTTCCAAACTAGCAGAGCATAGCAGCTCAGGACCTCATCTAAAACCGTATTCCCTACATTCACTTCAGGGAACTCCAAGTTTGTATCAATTACAAAGTTGTGGATTACTGAACTTTAACAAGAGCCAGCTGGATCCAGCCTCAGCAATCACTGCATTTGGAAGACTTCACAATGCAATATGTGCTTATTTTGCAAGATATTAGAGTGCATTACAGAGGCTAGTCACTCTAGATTCTCAGAATTTCAGAACTGACCTAATTATTCCCATTAAAATCAATACAAGATTTACTCTTGACTTCCAAGAAGACAGAGCTAAACTAGTGGTAAGTAATTTTGAATTCGCCCTTTCAGAAACAATACGGATTTACTGTTTGCTTCCTTCGGGAGAGGGGCAGATAATGCCAGGCCAAATTTTATCATCCTTATCTAGACTTAGTTTCCACTCATTTAAGTCAAAACTGTACCTGAATATAATCAATGAACTGATTAAGGATCTGGGGATTTGACCCCCTGATTGAAGAAAAAAGAAGAAAAGGTATTACTTTCCTGTTTAGAAGCCTTTAGTTTCAGCAACATAATTTCCAGTATGCCTAGGACTACAGAAGGAAACCTAGTATGTTTCACCAAGTGTCCAAAGAAACATCAGATAATTTAAAAAGTATTTATATTTGCATATAAGATTTGAACATAATAACGTCTAAAATCCCTTGCCTATTAGGCACATAGTCCCTTAAGGGTAAAATGCCCTATGGAAAGCAGAATTATTTTTATAACTGAAAAATAACAACTAAAATGTAGAAATGGGAATTTATCAGGACAGAGAGCGCCTTTCACAGGTTCAAATACTGGAATCTACAAAATTCGGACTAAAAATAGATACCCTTTCAGTGCTATTACTAGGTGAATTCCTTTTTCTTAGAGCTGCCAAATATACATATGGAACCGTGTAAATGTCTAGGAAGCTGTAATTAAACAAGACATTTAAAGTCAAAGCCATTAGGCCCTGGCAACTCTTGTTTCTTTCTTGACAGAAATTACTGAGCTCATAAGAAATCTGAATAAGGCAACTATGAGGTTAAAACATAGACGGAGAAAACAGGGCTGCTGGGTAGAATTACCAAAATAGAGTGAATACCAGAAGTAAGGCATATTGTAGCTATTACGGTCCTATATATGTTAAAAGAAAATACATACTAGATTACAATTAGCTGATTTTGTATTTAATGTATTTATAGTTTCAGTTGGTTGGGGATGAGCATAGTACAAGCTCTTCTGTACGTGGAAGGGAATGAATATACTGATTTCAATAGCTGAGCTATTAAACATCATTTTGTGATTTTACTAACTCATTGATTCTAATTTTATGGCTGTGAAATATTTAGTGTTTGTGTTTCAACACTTTTTTTTTTTTTAATGTGAAAAAGCCACTGTATGTGAAGGTACCATAAATGAGCACTGTGAAATACTTAAATTCCACACACCTTGAATCTAAGAGTGCACTAAAGAGCAGTTGAGTGCCCTCTTTGTTATCACAGGCAGTATAAAGCATTACACAGTGCCGACAAGAGCAAAGGAAAATAGTTCTCAAAATTTTGATGAGCTACATGTTGCAAAACGTTTTTCTGTTTTGGGATGTTGTTTGGTTGTTTTGGTTTCTTTTTTTTTTTTTTTTAATTACTTCTGTTATTCAGACAGACTGATGCTGTTTTGAGCAGAATTCTTTTTCCAGAGCTGCAGACAAATATGCATTATAATAGTTGGCTTCTTATGAGCAGTGGCTTCAGGGACTGCCTATTGATTTCATAGCTGTACATATAGATCTCGGCCTTTTATGTGAATCTGAGATTTCCTTATTAGAAGCTGTTCAGATGGGGTTTTCTTTTTAAGGACAGCAATCCATGCATGATGTCTGTAGACAGGTGGTCTTCAGAAATTTCTCTGCTCACTTATCATCAAACTACTTTTTATGGATCAGTGCTAAAGTATAAAAAAAGAGCAAACATAAAAAGGGGAGAAAAGGACCACAAAGGATCACCTACCACCTCTGTGGAAGTCTACGCTTTATTACAGGCCATATTCTGCTATTTAGCAGTACTTAGCAGAGGAAGAGTAGCAATATCTATCCTCAAATGAAGGAACAATACTAAGCTGCCTTTCAGTAGAACGGAAAGGTCAGTGCTAACTGGGATAACTATTCGTTTCAGCCACTGAAAGGACACAGATCCTGCCTGTCAAGGGTGCTTATTTGGTTTATCCTATAGTGAATTAATCTTGCTATACAAGGAAGTGGGCTAGCAGCCATTAGTCAGTGAACCATGACATTTCTGCACTCTGCACATAAAATAACTCACTCAACAGAAGCCTGTAAAGCAGAATGTGTAACAGTCACACAGCCTGCACTGAGCAGACTACCAAGGTTTCTACCTTGCAGTATTGTTAGGAGTACATGATTCCCTGAAGAAACCTCTGAGAGAAAGCAGCCTAACCTGCCATCAAGGTCCTAAGATGCCTAATCTTACGGGGATACTATAGCAATGTGCCCACTTACCTGGAAACCTCAAGCGGTCACTATTTTTCAAGGGGAAACTTTGACTAGGCATTTAGGTGGTATCAAGGGTCCCAAATTCACACTGAAATTTATATATTGAGGCAATCTTCAACTATACTCTTCTTAAGCATCAGACCATGAAAGGAACCAAAGTTATATCTTTAATTAGGTGTGCCTGACCTACAGCTGAGAACTTGCTGTACTTTCACTTGTCCACTAGGTCACTTTTATCAGTTATGTGCCATTCTAGTGCGAGCAATTTTTTGGTTCTATGGCATGACATCTGCAAAACGTAACTGGTATGCGAGTCTTTCTATTACCTTAAATGACACAGGAAACAAGAACAGAGTTCATTAACTCAAGAGTCTCAAAATGCAGGGGAAGTAATAGTGTAGGGTGGAAGAGGTGACCAGGCAAGATTGCACAAAAACCTTGATTTTAGCACTTTTTAAGTTCTGTGAGCTTCATCTTGCAACAATTCTTTACCATAATATTTTATATGAAGCACTACATGATATGATATTCTGTTAATACTAAATGTACCATACAATTCATAATAATATTAATAAAATAAAAATGCATCTCCCTCCCCTTAACCAGTCTGACAGCACACGATTTAAATCTTGGCTGTCCCATGGAGCATTCTAAGCAGAAAGCATGAAATATGTAAATGAGATAATTAGTCTGGAGACAACACAATTGATGCAGATGTACATCTATGCGTGAAGATTCTGGGGATAAGAAAAAGGCCAAGTACTTTTCCTTAAGCCTCTGAGAGCTGTGCTACAGATTTATTAAGAAGGAAGACGATTTCAAAACAACACTTCATTGCAAACCAATTAAAATTCGAATTATACTGTCTCAAGTTTTGAAAAGCTGTCAGACCTACAGATAATTCCTCAGACCTTAATGCTACAATGCATGCACAGTCTAATTTTATGTTTGCATGAAATAACATATACCATAACGTGCTATGGGATAAAAACACAGCACATACGTATTGAAATACATTTAGTACAGCCAAATTCTATCTTTAAAATCTAGTTCTATCTAATATGCTTAGATGTGTTCTATTCTTTACGTGTGTTTATATGTGGATTGTAAACTGGATTGATTTGTCCTGTAATAGTAACAGACTGAAAGCATAACAATGTGAAATTAGAGCTCCTAAGTGGTGGAACTGGACTATTATTACTGCAAACATGGGGTCTGGACTTCTCTTGTTAAGTGCTTCATATCAACGTAATTATGTTGCCACTGAAGCGACTGATTTTAGTTAGGGTTCAGTCTTTCGCAGCCACACTAGCCTTGTGCTAGAGATCTTGTAGGGCACGTACATCCATACTGGCTGTAGATCTGCAGAGACAGCGCATATGATTGAGGATTCTGCGGAGCAAAGGTATTTCTACAAAATTAAAATTTATTTTTACTCCACAGACTATCCTTTGCCTCTAACCCAGGTTTTAGGGCAGTGTTTGCTGTGTGGCTTATAGTAAAATAAAGAAGCTTTCTTTTTTCCAAATATTTTACCAGTATTCAGAGCACTCGATGAAAGCGTGTATCCCACTGTGCCTCAAGATCAGTGAGAGATTAGCGCTTTCTGAATTTAAGGGCTTTCGGTTTTCACTGTTGTTGGTCCTCAGGAAGAGAGATTAGAAGTTTCTTTGCGTGATATTCGCTGTGCTATATATACAACTTCACAGACCAGCTACAATCTGCTTCATTATCTTGATACACATATTTTGTACATTTAAAATATTAGTCCAAAACTTCAGCTGGCATAAATCAATATAGATCACATAATTGACAGAGGGACCTCTGTGCTTGTGTAATGAATGTTTTTGTTGGATTATTGTAAATACAGGAATTACAGAGCAAATAGAATACAGAAGAGAAGTATGAACAGTATAAATGGTGCCATTGATCTTTCAAAGAATAAAAAGGGAAATAATGGGAGACAAGAGTGTGAAGCTAGAGCTTGACCACTACATTTGTTAGAGAAGCAACTAGAAAACTCACACACTAACCCACAGTAAATGCTACAGGGCTACAGATAAGAGAGAGGGTGTAGGAAAGAGGTCAGTAAGAAAGCAGATCAGTATTCCATTGGGAGTGCACAAGATTGTCAGCAAATGTGCCCCCCTATTACTCAGGGTTGGTTCATTTTCAGCTGCATTCATGACAGAAATCTACAGCAGTATAATGCAATCTCATGAATGCATCATTAACTTCTGCAGGTGCATCTGGAAAAGCACGGCAGAATTGCTTTAGAAGAAACATAGAAAATTAATTTCAATGACGTTAGACCATGTGGCATCACTTAGAGTTACTCTATAAAGCATTTTAAAACTATACTGCTCTTATAAGCTATCATTACAGGTACACTACCTTTTTGTCATAATTTTGAAATCTGAAATATATTCACAAAAGAAGAATTAAGGCTAAGAAAAAATATAAACCACACAAAATAGAAATATCGAGTTAGAAACCTCCAGAGTTTTCAAACTTGCATCCTTCTGTGATTATCTGACCACAGTGACCTGAAGATTGTATAGATCATCCCCATTCATAGTTATGAATAACGACAGTGATTTGAATAGTCAGTTCTTCCACAGAAAAGCTCAGCTCAAATGAGAACTCTTCATTGAGGAAATTTCTCCATTTAATTAAACAAAAGGTTGTTTTTCAAGTTCTTGGAAACCATCAGTGCCTACTGCTCTCATTCTTGGGAGAAAAGATTTAGTCAGCAATATTCAGCAGCACCAACTGTGCCCCCAAATGCTCCTTATCTTAGCAGAGTCTTTTTAATCACAGGAGATGTATTTCTGTAATATCCTTTGATCCAGAAAGCATCACTGAACCAAGATTTGAGGAATTATTTCTTCTCATTTTCCTTTTATTTTTCCCTAGCTCTTATCAAGTGCTTCCCCCCATCGTTGGCAATTTCCATTTGCTTATATTTTCCTGTTCCCTTTCTCTGCTTTCTTTCCCAAGGGATACTGGTCCTGCTATTCAATTGGAGGCTGTTTGCTTTAAAAATAAAATCTGAGATAGATGAAGAACACAAGCCAGAACGGTTCTTGTGGATTTTGGCTTTCCTCAAAATAAATATGTATGGAGAACGGTAACCTTGTTGATAGTAGGTTTGGGTAGCTGTGGAGACAACGGCGGGTGAAGGCACGAACAGAGTTTTAGTACTGGGTTCAAGGTCTATTTTCTTACTTTTCATACCTATAGGTAATGCATGCTTGTACTTAAGGCATTGGTAAAATTGTATATAGTTACCAACATCTAAATACCTGTCCAGTCATAACCTCTGTGTTCCTTATAATAAATGGAAACAGATGAGGAACATGAATTTGGTGAACACTGGGGTGTCTGTGATTTTAAGCTATTTACTACTAATGTTTTAACCTGGCATAGAAAGCTGATGGCTGATGAAACCTCCTTGCTTCATCCAGGCCCAGTTTTCATCAAGATACCATGTATTTTTTTGTGTGTGAAAAATGGATTAGTTGTGCAATGCTATCATTCTTTCTTGTTGCTGCTTTGCAAATAGATCATGCTCCCTTTGCACAGAGGTTAACAACTATGCTGAATAAAATGAGGCCAAAGGAGAATTAAGCAACTTGATGAGAAATTTCATGATCTGAATTTATGTCAAAGTGCAACTCTGAATGCCTACAGCAAAATATAAATTAGAAACTGCCTGTTCTGAAGCCTGTCTTCAACTGCAGTTCCCATGCTTTAAGGGTAGTAGTTTTGATCTAGGTTGTTCTCAGACAACAAGGTATTGGTAACTTTAACATTCCTACTAACACAGTGCAACAATTACTAACAAATCTTTATCTAATTTTTTAAAAATATATTCTGTACATGCAGCAGTGCCAGAGTGCTAAGAAACCACCTTGTGTAGTACTCCAACACAGAAGACAACAAATGTTTTCTTAACTATCAGCTAGCCATCTTTCCTCAAAACTCATCTCATCCAAACTCCAAACACACTCCTCAAGTTTCCACAGACCATTTTACTGAAGAGATTGTTTCCCTGTGATGAGAAACTTAAGTGACTTGGTCATTTGACTAGCCAAACTTCTCAATCCTTAGCAACATCAATTTGGAGGCCTAAAATATATATTTTATCCAACACATTCAGGAGATAGCCACCTTAAATTCATGTGCATGACTGTCTACGTGCATAGTGTGTAACGTATATGTAAGCAAAGAAAATGGTTAGCTTCAAAACTTGTAAGACCAACCCACAGTAATATTCCCATTCCAATTGCCAAGTTTGAGGTTTTGTATACTGCAGGTATGGATCAAGTCTCTCCACTCCATATTAATCTAAACACTGAGCCATAACTGTTCAACTTGGAACATATTACAGTTATATTGCAAGTACTCTTAAGGCTTTTTTTGACTGCAGATTTACAATTACAATGAGGTCTCATGTCTGATTAAGGAGTGCATTTCACTCAATACTAAGAGCCTTGGGGTGAACAGCATAGAAAATTTATTGCGAATGCAAATAAATGACCATATTACTTTTCCACTTAGCTATAGGCATGAGTTCCTTCAATGCTGCTGAAAAGTTTTAATGATACTACAATGTATGTCAGAAAATTTAAAAAAATATAATGATAAATATGGTAAGAACCCAGTATTTGCCTGGTAAAATAACACACAAATACGTTTAAATAATTTATGAGACTGAATACACTGACTGTCTGAAAGCCCTTTCATCATTTCACACTACCAAAAAAAGAAGACTACCTTTACATAGTGAAGAGAAAATATTAAAGTTGTTACCTCCTTGCAGGAGACAGAGAGCATTCTGGAAATCCTAATGATAATGCAACCCTACAAAAGCTTCAGGGATATGAAAACCAACACAGCAAGTTGACTAGCAGACACATATCTGAGCAGAAAAGAGCAGCTGCTGTTTGGAAAGAAACAAGAGATCTTTCCAGTTATAAGTTCCAAAGTAGCACAGGCAATAGGTCTTAAGCTTCAACTGAATCACTCCTGCTAATAGCCTATACATACAGTGTCATTAGGAAGCATCTAGAGGAAATGATCACTCACACATTAGCCCGTCTGATACTATATCCAACAGAAGCACTGAATGCACAAAAATGACCCAGTGTAATGGTCACTGGATGGACTTCACATTTTTTAACAGTCAATGTGGTTAAAACATATGTTAAAAGTTATGTTCCAGATAATAATGACGATGAAAACGCTGAGCAACCGGTTTGGATCAGAGTCCTGTAAATATTCACAGAAATAAAATAACAAATTATTTAACTGTAAAAATATCATTTATCATTGAAAAGCAGAGGACTGAACCAACAAAGTAGATATAATCGCAGTCTTGAAGCGTTTACCAATCCAACAAGCATGAGTGATGCTGAAAGAAACTCCTTATGTTTGCTCCTTTTTCATTATGCTTAGTCACAGCATGCAGTTGATGATTAATGAAATGGGTAAATTGCTTTATCATCAATATGTCATCATATGCATACACAAACTCACAATAGGCAATTTTAAGACCATCTTATGAATGAATGTACCCTGTGAGATAGTGAAGGATAAAAATTTTGTAATGATTTTTAATATAAAAAGATATTAAATAGTTTTTACAGTTGGCCTCTGGACTTCATGCACTCATAATATAAATACAGTATCTCCCCATTTCTCACTTAATTTCAAGGAAAAAATATATGTACTACATAACCCTGTGGGTAGATGACTCCCACAGACTTAAAAAAAAAAAAAGGTAGTATTTTTTCCAATTTTTTAAATACTTCTGAGACAGTCAATCACCCAACGGATGGAAAGGAAAACTCAGGATTTCTCTTTTATCTATCAAGACCAACACAACCTGAGTTGTGCTGTATAACATAAATATATTTATATGTGTGTGTTAAGTGCATTCACATCAATTAGAAAACGAGTAATCTTCTTATTTGCTTGGCTAATATTTCTCTTGATGCGAATGAACAATTGCTCATTCTTCCCCCACAGTCATGTCTTCCCATGACAAAATGGCAACTTACTTCAGCAAAGACACTGTGTTTTCTCGTATTAAGTACCTGCTCCCCTGAAGAGCAACAGCTGCACTGCACCTCAACAGCAGAAAGCACAGCAGCACATTTCAATGCTTCTTTAATTCCTCTTTCCTCAGTTCAGATGCAAAAGCTCCCATCCCATCTTACCATCAAAATGCATCTTTCAAGCATATACACAAAGTGTTTTTGCTAAGAAGCAATGAAAGAGACTAGATAGTACATGCTGAAAAAGACAAAGTTTAACAGACAGCTTCATAGAAGAAAAATGACCTAACATTGCATCAACTTCACTGTGCTTTAAATTAGGTTTAACTTCAGGAATGATTACGAATTGCTTCCTCACAGATGTGGAAGACGCGACAAGACATCACAAAATCTCTATCATGATCTCCGTGAGGAAGACCTTGTCATCTCACTTTCTCTTTTACTTTTCCTCCTATTTAGCAGCCTCCATTTTCATTCATGGAATTCAGCATAGTTTGAGCTACACATTGAGACTTTCCACAGTCTAAATCATCTATACTCTCACTTTTTTCCCCTAAGATGTTTCTTTTTTCCAGTTTTCCCTTTAATCACAGCAAACACACTGGATCATTGTTTTTTAAAATGGCATTAATCTTTTTTTTTTTTTTTAAATAAAAAATTTTCTCAGCCCTTTTTCTCACTGTTTACAGCAAAATGCTGCCTCCGTCTAAGCCTTACATTTAAAGTACTACTGCCTGGTACAGGATATGAGTTTCTTTCCGTGCCTATTTGTTCAGTGGCCAACCCTGAGCGCTGGGCAGCTTTCCATCGTGAGAATTTGGACTTCAGAGCCTGACCTTTAAGTATTCTGCAGTCAGTGTGAAAGTTTCCATTGATTTCAATGGCATTTGGAGTAGGGTCTTGGCCCTTAGTGTGACCTTATTTTCTGCCTAAAGTGTAAATTGTTGACAACATTGGCAAAGGATGCTAAGGTAATCAATACTATTCCAGCTGTAAATTTGATTTTATTGGCTAGTGCAGCCTTACAGATATGTGTGAAGAATATTCTAAGCCAGCACAGTGTTGTATACCTGACCTTACAAATTTAAAACAAATGCAGCAAAATCTTTAGAAACACACACATATCCACTATATTTGAAGTGCAGTACACTCTTCCAAACAATGCAGTCAACTAAGTCTATAGGTAGCAGAAAATAGCAGACATTTTTTACTTCAATGAAATGGAGTTTTCATTAGCTGAGGACCTGGCCGTTGCATTGTTTAATATGTAAGTAGTTTCTTGACATATAGATAGTGATGTATACCTTGACAAACTCTTTTCTCAGTTCACTGAAGTTAATTCATGCCTCATCTGCGTTGAAACCATGAGGCTAGCACACCATCTAATCAGAGAGCAAAGTCCAGTACCAGTTCACACCACTGACCATCCAGGCAGTTTCGTTCAAATAGTACAGACTCAGGAGCTGCATTACTATTCAGTGTAAAGAGCTTTCACTCTATGATGTGAAAGACTGACCTTTCTGCCCTATACAGCTGGTGGTTCAGAGCCAGAGATAGCATTTATTCAACTTGAGCTGTCAGATAGAAAGGGCAAATGTACCAGCAAGTAAGTGAATTAAGCGCTGTTCAGTAGTTAGTAATATCTAATTATTCATGACACATTTGTCATATGCTGTTAGAAGACGTTAAAAATGCTAATGTCTGGCCATTCTATTCAGTAGCACATCTGCTGAAAAACACAGGGTATATGTGTTTCAGGTACTGGTGATTACATTCCTGCTTTCTTCCTCTCGTAGAAAACATTATTTTGTAATTTTATTTACTTCCAAGTGGACTGCAGCTTCCTTTATGAAAACATAAGAGCTAAACCTTAGCTTATGAAAAAGCAAAATAAACAGAGCTTGAAAAATCCATAGTTGCTTCAAAGACCAGTCTTTGCAATAATGCACTATGATGTCTGCTATTCATAATCCAGTCAGAATATTACACCATTGCTCTGTATCTTTCCAATGCAGCACATAGTAGGCATTTTCATTTTTTTATTATTTCTAACTGTTTAACTTGCTTTCTGGATGCTATACTAGGGTTTTGCTAGTTTCCTATAAAACAAACAGTAGTGAACTCCATTACTGTAAATGAGACAAATGTTTGTCCCGGATCTCTATCAAGTTAAGCAGTAAGAGGATGAAGATACACAGATTAAGATTTGCAGAACCCAGTACTGAAACGTTTAGCTTTGAAACTTATGCTAATAAGAGCTTAAAATATCTCCAATATAATCAGGTATTTCATTTCTAGAAATGAGCAAATTTAAATAACTTCTGCTGCTCCTCACACTTCAGTGGGAACAAAAGCATCTTCAATGCAAGGCTATCTTGCTCTGAAATAAAAATGTAAATATTTCTCCTGAGGCCGCTTCTGGCATCCTTAATGAAAGGACTAAAATTTCTGAAGATAGCTGAACTAGTGCCAATCTATATAGCTACTGTTTTACAGTTACAGATGGAGCTTCTATTCATCAATATCCTAATTTTTACTGTTATTAGCATTAATGTAAATATATTTTATAAACATCTTCTGTGTAAGGATTGTTTTGGTAGTTATAATAGTACTGACATTTGCTTGCCAAGTATAATATGCCCTCATCAGGCACATAAGAAAGTAATCTCTTCCTCCGGGCAGTTTAAGTGCCAAACCCAATCAATTCAATCACTTGGCACTTTGCTAAATTGCATGTAATTCTTGACTTAAAAGCCTAACCACATGCTAATTGACCTGATCTTTAATGGGAATAAAGATGTCTAATTCCTCCCATTTCAGTACAACCACATCCTTGACCATTAGCTGAGAGGATCCAGCTAAGTAGCCAGTATTTCACACTGCTCACATAACCTGTAGCACCTAGGAGACACTGTCTGATGTAAATTCTAACCACTTTCCAACAGACCTGCCTCAGAGCAGGCAAGAACCTTTCAGGGTGGGGCTCCAAAGGCACAGTTAATCTAGGGAGTCTGTAGCAGTCAGAGCATATATTTATCATACGGAAATTACTGTCATCTGGACATTTCTGTGTATACTGTTACAGTCTCCATCCTTGGAAGTTTTCCAAATCTGTCTGGATAAAGTCCCAGGAAACCTAGTCTGAACCCATAGCTGACCATGCTTTGAGCAAGGGCTTGGATGAGAGGTCCTTTCCGACCTGAATTATCTTCTGACTTTTCAGTGTTGGAGAATAACAAGAAATCCTTAAAACTCTAATTCCTGAAAAAAATAGAAAAACCATGGGTAACCTGATTCTTCCACAGCATACACTAGCGTAAGTTTAGAGAATATTGCAAGGAAGGAAGCTAACAGGGATCCTACACATATAATGACTGTCTTTTATTTATTCAACCACTTCTTGTAACTTTCCTTTTCTAAATAACAACCAAGTAATATCCAACGTTATTTGCTAAAGTCAAGCCATATATAATTCTGAACAATCCTAATATTAAATCCTTTGTAAGGAGAATTATTTTGAATACAGCAATTAAGCACTCAGGGATACCATCCTTGGTTCATGCACACACAACTCTTTAATATTAACGAAGATTACATCCACAGATTAACAGAGAGGGTAGCTTTAGTCTCAGCATTGTATTAAATTAGGTTATCTATAAATAAATCTCCTGAATATGACTGTCCATAATTTTTCCCAACAAATTATTTCAATTAAACGGAGTTCAAGATGTACTATAAGATTGTGACTGTTTCTTTACAAATTCTTAAATGTTATCCTACAGCAGGAATCTATTCTTCTGAGTTTATTTACCTGAACTACTTCAACAATGGAGAATGGGATTTCTTTTGAAATTTTGCGATTCAAATTTAGAACTGTTTGGCCTGAGTAAGTGTATCTTGAAACAGCCCCTGTAAACTGGATTTTTTCTACATGCAAAATACAGAGAGGAATACGTGTTAAAATCACGCACCATGACAGACAATCCAATAGAACTAAATGCACAAAAGCTGAAGCTGCTACAAATAATGAGGTAACGGGTATGAAAAAAAAAGAAAAACAAACCACAAACAAAAACAAACAGCATCAAAGCAAACACAGAATCTCCATATTTGGTGAATAGGAGCCTGTAGGCAAAAAATATACATTCATCGGTATGAATGTCTGTTAAGAACACCTATTTAAAGGAAAGTTATTCAGGCCCGCAAGTAAGTTGGAGACAGCTCGGCTGTCCTTATAAAATATAATGTAATGCATTGTATTGGGAGTCATTTCTATTCATCATCAGCCATTCTCTAGCTGCAACAGGGCAAAGGCTTCCTCTGTACTTGTGCTGTCCGTCATGCTGAAGGGTTTGGCCAGAACCCCAGCAAGCTGGCAAGAATCAGTTGGCAAGTTCATGACACTGTCATTTAAGACCATCTCCTTGGTGACCTTACCACCAGTGCTGAACTTGACAGTGATAGTTCTCCCCAAAGAACTCAGAGACTGTTCTTTGACCGAATTGTCTGTAGTCAGAATACAGATAGACTGAGATGATTTTCAAAAGCATCATTCAGCAAAAAGCTATTAATAATAGTCTAAGCTTTTCGGTGATTTCAATACATCAGACAGATGCAGCCACAATGTGAATGAGAGGTATGAAGGCAGAGGAGAAAGGAGATTGTGCAGAGCTGTGCGGCTATATTGTGTGACGGGGAACAGATGTGCCACACCTGCGAGAAAGGCAGAGGAGGCTGGCCTCTAGGAAACCCTCCCCTCAGCAAATCTACCTCTTAATACACAGGAAAATGTTGCCTCTGAAACACAGGGGGTAGGTCTCAGTATAAGTTATCTCAGATTCGTTCACTTCAATGTAGTCATGACAAACTAGACCAGATGAGAATCTCCCACCTGCAATGTTCTAAAATTGATCAACAGACTTTTTTCTTTCACTGCTGAGTCATGCAAGTCATAAGCAATTCCAAAATACAAGGAAAAATCCAATCACAAGTAAAGTAAAACCCCAAAAAAGAAAACAAAAGAATGAGATTAAAAAGCACTGGAAGGCCTGAAAATAAAATAAAACTTCACATTTTAAATTGTAGCTCTGAAAGATTTATTAGCCATTGATTATAAGTTCACATTTTGAGGCCTACTTTCTCATTTTCAGAAGTCTAACTAGTTTCTCAGCTCTACTAGACTCAATCAAGATTTTTTCCCAAGCAAATTTACAATTTAAAAAGCTCTAAGTGGGTTGATTAAAATTTCGTCACACCTTGCATGCATGTTTGGACAGCTTAGAGTATTAATCTTTATTTTGTTATTTACTGTATTATTAGGGGCTCTTTGTGATGCCATAGTACTATGTACCATGTGGGCGCACAGTAAGAACCAATCTTTACTGCCATTCAATCTAATTAGATAATACCAAGAATAAGACAAAACATCAAAATATTTATTGTATGGCTAATAGAAATAGCCACATAATAAATCAGTGGTAGAGAAGTCAGTCAGGTATTGATACCTTGATTGTCAGTTGAGCAATTCATCCCTATAGGACACCAACAAAACCCTGTTGTTCTCCATATGAATCATTATTCCTCATTCATTTTAGTCTTCGTGATAGCTTTTAACAGCAATGCCATGCACTTTCCCTGGTCAGAATGAAAAAGCAGGAAAACAAACTTTTCAGAGCCTTGTAAGAAATGACTTGTCTGACACATTTGCTCATTATACTTGTTGTTCTCAGCTCAGCTTCCTCTTTGCTTTACTAAGAATTTCAAATTCTTGGGCATTTTCTATACCTGCATGAGTGGACAAAGGGAAGAAAACCACCCCTTCTCCTCTGTGCAAGGGAGAATTTTGTCATTGACTCCACAAAGGGCTGAGCTTTAACAAGGCGGCCAGTATTTTGTGACTCCAGCCATAAAAGCTTCTAACCCTGCGTAGCCTGGTAACTCAGTAAATACAGTGTTACTACTGCTTGTAATAGGCCACAAGCATTGTGTTAAGGTAACAGCACAAGGTTTGGGACTTCTCGGTCTATTTAAAAACTACTAACTGTTTCCTTTGTTGTGACATACAGGGGATGTTTTTTACCAAAAAAAAGGGGGAAAAAAAAAAAAAAGAGAACCAAACAGACTCTAGTTTTCTGATAACGTATTGTTAGTGAGATTGTCTGGTTAATGGTTTGAAAAAAAATGTTCCACTGCTCCATTTGATGCTTCATGAAATGAAGCAACTTTGTCATACTTCACTGCATTTAGACCTAACAACATGTCAAATTCTTCTGAAATAAACTGTGGGCCATTGACTGAGACAATTTCCTCTGGCAAACCATATGCACTGAAAAATTCCCTCATGATTTATTTATTTATTTCAGAGTAGGGCAGTCTATATTGCCACTACTCCAGATGCTGCGGAGCTGCTGAGCTTTGAAAAGGAAAGGCAAGGTACAAATAGCAGTCTTAAACACCCCTGAGAATAACTTTTTAACCTTTTCCTTTATCATACGGAGTGCCTACTGAACTTTGACCAGCCATCTCCTACTTTGTGGTTGAATTCCTGAACTGCTGAATAAGTCTATGTCCTTCACTTGAAGTGGTGGTAAAGCTCCATACGAAATCACAACATTTCATTTTATCCTTCTTTACAGCCAATAGCACTGCCTGTTGAACTGCTAGGTATATGTGTCTGCATTCTATTTCATTTCTTATAGCCTTTCTTAGTGTGACATTAACAAAAATGATTCTAAATAAATACCTAGGCACTCACAATTTATTATATGTTTTATGGGAGTTAGTACTGATAGAATAGATTCAATGTCCTCCAGCAGTGATTTGTAATTCTGAATAAATTTTAAAGAAATCTAAGTTCAGGACATGTACCATTAAGTTTAAAAAAATTCTTTAAATACTGTCAGTTCTCAAGACTTCTAAGTCACCATCTTTGCATCTCTTTTCTAGTCTCATGCCTAGACAACAAATTTACTTCAAGGTAAATTATCGTGCAGGTAGAGTACCATGCAAATATAAGGCGACTTACACATGTAAGTACCATTTTCAAGAAACTTTATCTCCTAGGATCTTAATTTTCTTTTCAGGTAAGTGGGATTTGGACTTCTAAGTTCTCCAGCTAGAAACTTGAGCCATCAATTTCTAAATCATTAATTTTAGATTCACAAAGAGATATACATGCTTGTCACTTAGTATGTGAGTCAAAGCTTAGATCCTCTGCAGCCCTGTACATTTTATCTTCTCCCTTTGGATGTTATAGGAATGTACTTGTCTTAAACCACACACACACATCCCAAGATGGAAAGTATTAAATTTAATCCTGTTGATTCTATTCCACTTTGTATCAATATTCATTGGCACAAGGATGGAAATCCAGTTTCCTCTAGCTCAGGGAAGTGATTTAACCACTATAGTTCAAAGTCAATCTTGGCTCTGTCTTGGAAAAAAGATTTCTCACAATCCATAGAATTTCCTATAGCTTGATAATAAAGCAGTTTAACTACATACAACTCAACCAGATCAGCCCCAACCACCTTACAGCAGAGAATTAACCAATACATGGTTTACTTTATGTTGCAGTTGTAATCCCTGTAAGATCTTACTGTAATTATTCACGTGTCTAGGACTCACTGAACTTCACTTAAGTAATTTGTAAGGTATTTGGGAGGAAATAAGTGTGTAAATGAACGTTTCCAGTGGTAACAGTTTGAAAGTGGTTATATTTTGCCTACTATTAGGCTGCAAGACCTACATGAATTAAAAGATAGGAAATGTTTAAAACAGGCTATTTTTTTACATTAAAAAAATTCTGTGATAAACAATCAGATGATATTTCAAAGGAACAATATGGCTCGCGTGGAATAAATCAAATATTTGAAACTTACCTTTTTCCAGTCTTCCTGTAAGCTTCTTTTTGTTTCATGTCCTTTTTGTGAAGCTTTTGGTGTTTGCTCATTGTGTGGATACCAAAAAGCAAATATCAAATATCTTTCATTATTTAGGAATGTCAATAAGGTATACGGAGCTTTCAGAACTCCCAGCAATAGAATCCTATTTCCCCAGTAGGAAACTGGGGTTTAAGAAGCTGCCACACTTCCATTCTCGCAAATGATTTTTCCTCCTACTGTGAAGTATTTGGTGCACTGATGTTTCAAGAAAAGACTGGCTTATTCAAGAATTGGAAAGAAAAAAAGCAAAGGTTCTGCATTCAGTCCATCAGTAACTAGAAGAGCCAAAGGGACCAGAATTAAATACTTGCTCAGCAACCCCATAAGGAGATGCTGGATATGTTGCTGCTTATCAACATATCAAGTAAAAATTCCACCATTTAGTACTGTGCCTAGTGTGTTATAAAGAAAACAGTAAAATTTTAAGAGTAAAACTTATAGAGAAGACAAGAGTAGTGAACTGTGCAGAGTAATGGTGTTGCTTTATCACTTTACAACTGCTGGGTTACATTTTTTTTATAGCTGCCCCTCTCAGAGCCCATACAATTGACTTGTTTAGAGGGATCTCTTTGGGAAATGCTATGTAACTGCCTGAGGATCAGTATACATTTACGCTCCCTTCTACTGAGATGTTTACCTTGCGGATCCATATAGCATAAGTATATCAATCCAGTTCTTCTTTGCTTCACATCTACGCATCTATTGCATGGGCAACTCCTTGCAATACAGGAGCAGGAATCAGTTTGATTTTACTTTATCAAGTAGCTCTTACAGTAGTTTTGATACCTTATACAACAGACAGCTGCACATTAGTTCCTTGTAGCTGTAGTGCTGTTTATAATTGTACAGTATATAGAAGTTCTAGACTCCATTCTGCAAATCATTAGATTTTAATTGTTCAGGTAGACTGCAATGGCCTTTACTGTATTACTAATCTTCAGATTTACTGATCTCTCTGCTCTATTCATTGCATGTCCAAGCCTGCAGTATGCTTGGCCCTCTTTTAGGAACAAACCAAACAAATTAGTTTTTAGGCACAATAAGTACATTTAACTTCTCCGTTTTTTACCTTCAACATGGATGAACTTCCTTTATCTCTTAGCAGAATCAACTTGGGAGTTGATCTCAATATATATAGCAGTACTTGCTTTTGCTCTGCTTAACAATTCAGTGTTTTCATGAATACAGAGTAGGTCTTTAACACACACTTAGCAGGTTGCAATTGCATAAGCATCTGCACCCTGCCTTTCAAATCTCAATGGTAGAATCGTTCCTGCCTTACAGTAACCAAGAACTGGAATTGCCTTTATTAATTCCCAAATATATTTCCTTTCCACAGTAACATAGTTTAGTTGGACATAACAGAACCAAATTCTGGACTGAACAAGTTGCACAGTCACAGATTCCGTTTTTCTCGATGTGCCATGGGAAGTTTGCCTGACTGGTTATTACAGGCAGCTTCTTAGAAAAATGTAGTCCCATTTATAGTACAATCTGGATTTCCTGCTGTGTGAACTACAACTTTCCCATTTAAGTTAAAAGAAATCCAAGAGACAGAAACAGGACTATAGCACTGCTAGTAGCATTGATATGCATGCTATACATTGACTTTGTTTTTCAAAACTTGACTTTATGTTTAATCATAAACAATCAGTGTTCTTCATGTTGGTATACTGCTGTCTGACTTCATCTTGGAATCATAAAGGGACCTTAACTATTGTTTGATTCTATGAATTATTTTTAATAAGTAGAATAAAATTTGCATTTAAACAGTCCATTCTATCAAAGGCTGTTTGCTGATTTTTTTGTACGGTGCATTAACACCTTCCTGAAGCAGTGAGGCTATTGTTTCAGCCACTATCATTACCTATAAAGTCTGTTTGAAAGAGCCGCTTTTTAACAGGATTGTTTGTTAGGCTAGGAATTGAATAATTGAAATTGTTTAGCTGCAGTCCAACATCTCACTGAGTTTCCACCAATCAGTGTTCTGGGAACTGACTAAACTGAATTCGATCTGTCAAGTATTTATATCATATTTCCCAAAGTAAAATTTAATTCCTTTAGGAGAATGTAAACTTTCCCACTATTTCCACATCAAAAGTTTCATCTGTTAAATTAGATGAAATGCAGCAGATTCCAAAAGCTGCTCCCTGGAAATGCTGCACTGGCTGCTGGCATACATGCCCAAAGTATTTTATACAGGTGGTTGAAAGACTCAGTTTAACTGTTCAACCCGCTACTTTCCTACTCTCCTCTCAGGGCACTTTGTGCCAGTTTTACTCATTTTTTATTAAAATCTCAGCTATATGATTAGAGTTTTATAGGTTTTGGTGTAGCTATATCTTAAGATGTTCACCCTTGCTGCCTATTACCTATGATAAACTTACTATTATTTAGCAACATGTTTATTCTTAATCTGGTAGCATTTTAGAAGTCTGAAGAGACTCTTGCTTATCGCAGCCAACACATGACAGGATGGGACAGGCTAGAATACCTGTACTACAAAAGAGTAATTTATGTCATAATCTTTTAAGAGATTTAGGGTTAATAAAAGTTATTTAGAAACCTGCCTGAAAAACCTCAGAGCAGATGTGTCTACTTTCAAGTACAGCACTTCGTAATTTCTTCTGATGGTCTCCAACCTCCATAACGCTGCTATCGAATGTATATCCTACTACACTGCTCTTCTTGCCATTACAACTTCCTACCCAGCACTGCACCATTCCTCCAGCAGTCTCTTTTCTAAATTTGATAGCATACAACTTCGGGCAATCCCTCACTTTTTCCAAAACCAGCCTCGTCTATACAAATGATTTGCAGGCAAAAGAAAATCTTTATCAGACAACAACAATAATTATTATAAATTATTGTTTTTATCCAGCATGAAAACATTAATCAAACCCAGTTAAATACAAAATCAACATAAGAAATCTTGTCTACAGCTGAAAACGTGTGCATTTTCTGAAGCTATTGTTTCAACTATTTGTACCCTTGCAATACACGAACATCAAGACTACATATTCCAATTCTGTCTCTCTGAAATCAGCATTGGTCAGACAAATGTCAAGAGGTCAGACCAGTGAACGCTGTAAATAAAGGCAGGCTGACTCAAGATTACAACGTGAACAAGTAACAAACCAATGCCCTCCCCTGTTCTCCCCACTGGATTTTTTTTTTTTTTTTTTTTTTTTTTTTGCATAGCTTTCTACAACTCTCCAAACCAGTGGTGTGAGCAGGAGGAAGCAGACAACTGGTTGAAATACCAGTCCTGTGGATTCCTTCTCAGAATCTGGAAACTAAGCCAAGGATAACATTGATATCATTTAGACTTCTCCGGTAAGAGAAGGATAAGATGACCTTGTTTTAATCTTAAAATTACTACAAATAATTCAATTTTCAAAGCAATTTATACACTGTGAGGTGTAATTTCCAAAGCAAGACGCTTCACATTCATAGCTGAATTTGCAACTGCTCCTTGTGCCCACAGAAGGCTCGCTGATTTCTCAGTTAGTTGAATAAGGACTCATGAGTGGCCAAAATGTTGCAAAAGAACCCACCTTTTCTCAAGTTCCTCGATTTTTTGAGACATCTGATTTTATAGGAAACACTGGTGGAGTACAACCCATTGAACTCATTGGCCGTTTTAGCTTTAGGGAGCCTGCTAATGCAATATTCATCTGCTTCACTACAAGAACCTAGATTTCACAACTAGGATCTCAATCTTATTGCCCAGCCTGCCATTTTCACTCAGTGAGGAACATTAAATTCTATACTAATTTCAAATGGCTAATCGTATAACATGATATTATTTAAGGTGTTTACATACAAGAAAATCTAGACCTGGGTATCCTAGCAAGATACAATTTTTTTATCTAACACAATGGTGTCAATCTAAAAAGAAAACAAAACCTTCTGTATTACGTGGTATGTTGTTCCTTCAATAACTCTGAAATAAAACAAAATAACATATTTTGAGTAGTGTTATACAATAATGCCCCTGTGAAAGTAAAGCACTGTACCGTGTTTCTTCAACAGGGAAAACACCTTTCTGATTCCTTTCTCTTTATGACGCTCACAAATACGGAATGTATAAAGTCAATAACAAAATCATAAAATTTACCAGAAAGAACTGTTTCTGTGCTTTTCGTTACCGTGGAAAAGACATAAATAAATTCTGGAGATAGGTAAAGGCCCGTAATTTAATTCAGCTTTATCTTTTTTTTAGACAAAATTTAAACCTATTACTAAATAAAATAATATTGTGCAGATTAGCTTAATAAATACTTCAATTCGTTTTAAATTCAATACTTTAATGACTACAGGAAGTCAAAGTAAGTAACTATTTGCTTTGAATGAATTTTTCTCTTAAAAATAATGCAGAACTTTTCTATGATAAAAAATTGCTTTTAAAAGCTTGAGAAATTATTAAAGAACAAGAATATGAAAATGGAATGTGGGAAATGAATCATTTATATGAATAAGCCAAATCTGACTGTTAAGCACCTCAGAAAGTGAGAGTGATCACGTGTGAGACTTAAGGTCAATGGTACAACGTCACTGGGAATCATCATTTTAGTACGCATCAGGTTGTAGAGCCACAAGAGGATTATTGTGGCTGTAAACGAGAAGCATCAGCACTCAAATGTAGCTCCATAGCTCTGCAACTGCTTCATTACATGACTTCTGGCAAATAACTTACTACGGTCCTTCCGTGTGTTCATTTGCTCTGTTGTAATTACACCATATTTTGAAATTCTAGGTGAGAGGTACCATCGGATACATACATATACGTAGCATTTTAACATAAAAGTTTTCTCCATCCACTTGAAAAATAACACTGATATACTTTCTACAAAAGTCTCCATGATTCAAAATCCCTCACAGATAGGAGGCAGAATGCAAATAAGTCAAGAGGTGAGAGCCACTCCATTCTGGGCACTGCAGGTGCATCTGTTCTTCATGGGAAAGGAGGCGATGTGGCAAAAACCTGCAATGGAGTGTCGATTCCCTCTCTGCGTAGGGGCAGGAGCTTGCACATACACACCTTTTTCAGAAACCAGTATGAGACAGGACTATTTAAGCACTGAAAGCAGCAGGTTCCCCACTATCAACTGTGGACAGAAGAGACCATGGTATCGGACACTAAAAACAAAGCCTAGCATTGACAGCACTATTCTGGTCCTACATCTAGACAAAAATCAGGTGAGTAAATAGCTGCCAATTTAACTTGGATGAAAGATTTAGAATTTGGTTTTTCAACATTAAAGGTGCTCTGATACCAACACAGCTTGAGCGAACCTATGTATAAGGCATTTGTTATTTCTCTGAGCACAGGGCTTAATTCATCCCTGGAGTAGTTCCAGGGAAGTCAGTGGAGTTGCCTGAGGGATAAACTTAGGGATGTTCAGATGACCGCAAATGATCAAATTACTGCAGTTTATGATATTATGCTCTCACCAAAGATGTTCTAACAGATTGTATGTGTTTCTAACTCAATTGAAAGCAACCAACTAACTTAATTGAAAGGAACAAGTTTAAATCTCTAGCTTGCATTTGCACTCCCATTTCTCCTGTCTACCAGCAGGCACGCTTACCAATTCATCCCGCTCCCATTCCCTAGTCAATAACCCAAGTGACACACATGCTGACCTCATGTCTGCTGGGCTACAGTGAGTCTTAGTAGTTGTAGTCATTTACAGGCAGTGCCTTCTTAACCAACAAGCTTGTGCACTTACAAGTGTGTGAATGCACATCAGTCAGAATAGTCTTAATTCAAAATAATTGTTACTTCACAACTTGGCACAATCCCACCTACGAGAACAAACCTGAAAAATATTTTTAGCTTTTTTTTTTAGTATTCCAGTAACGCAGTTACAATTCTGCAGCTAATAAAATTTCACATTTTCTTGTACATATATTCATAACAGATTGGGTTTTTTGGTCATACACATGCACACACTGATACAAATGTCTATTTTCTACCTTAACGTTGCTGTACAGTTGGGTTTAGAAGGTACTTCACAGGAGGATACTCTGAGCATTAGGAAGACAAAATCTAAACTCCCTGCATTCCAATGTTTGTTTTGTTTCCATGGAATGACTCTGAATATAGCAAGCCAACGGATGGTTTGTTTGTAGATTTATTTTCTGTTGTTAGTCCAGGAGCCTTTGGAATTTTTCTTCGACTTTTAACTACAGCTACCCAGCAGTTTCATAGCGTTTCCTTTGCGTTTTAGGAATTGAGGATGTGTGTCAGGACAGCTGTCTTAAAAAAGACACAACAAGAAAGGTTGTTACTTTTTTTGATTGAATTATTCTCATTGACTCTCTGGGATCAGAGGTTTCTGCCAGTAGGCTTTCCTAGTGTCGTGGCTTAACCCCAGTCAGCAACTCAGCACCACGCAGCTGCTTCCCCTCCCCCCTCCCAGTGGGGTGAGGAGGAGGAAGGAGGAAAAAAAGAAGTAAAACTCGTGGGTTGAGACAAGAACAGTTTAATAACTAAAGTAAAATATAATACTAACAATAATAATAATAATGAAATATAATAATAGTAATGAAAAGGAATACAACCAAAAAAGGGGGGGGGGGGGGGAAACCAGTGATGCACAATGCAACCGCCCACCACCCGCTGACCGATGCCCAGTTAGTTCCCGAGCCACGATCCGTGCCTCCCAGCCAACTCCCCCCTGTTTATATACTGGGCATGATGTTCCATGGTATGGAATACCCCTTTGGCTAGTTCAGGTCAGCTGCCCCGGCTCTGCTCCCTCCCAGCTTCTTGCACACCTGCTTGCTGGCAGAGCATGGGAAACTGAAAAGACCTTGGCTTAAGATAAGCGCTACTTAGCAACAACTAAAACATCAGAGTGTTATCAGCATCATTCTCATCCTAAATCCAAAACACAGCACTGTACCAGCTACTAAGAAGAGAGTTAACTCTGTCTCAGCCGAAACCAGGACACCTAGGTTTTTGCTTTTTTGTGTATGTGACAAACAGTAAAATAATTACAAGGGATAGTATTTTAAGCAGGAGCACAGAGTCAGGGAAAGAATGTAAATCTATCTTCCTACTTGCAATGGAACAACTAATAGCAGAAAACAATTTGTATATTTGGGAATATGAGCAGATTGATTACTGGGTGGGGACAACCCACATCACATAATTATGTAGATTAAGGAATATAATTTATGATACCACACATTATAATTTCAAAGAATGATTTCCTCAGCTTCCATATAACAAAACTTCTCTGATTTTTTTACTATTCAAATTTACCCTGTTCTCTGAAGACAGCTATGTCTATTAAAGACTATTCAGCTAATTTATTATTCTTTTTATACACTCCTCTCTAATATATTTTCTCCTGTGGATTAATAAAATAAGGGTCAGGCTTCAGAGGGTGACAAAGCATGAGTCAGTCAGGATGATTTATAGTTCAGCTGAGAGTGCTAACACACCATTTGATAAATATTCCAATCAGTTTAAAGTTGTCTCCTATGATGACAGTGAATGTTAGCAATAACTTCTCAAGCAAAAGCTGCCAGCATGCAAGAGTTAATACTGGCAGAAAAACAGGTAAAGGGCTAACTACTGAGGAGCCCTTGGAGGTTTTTTAAATTTGCATCCAAAAGAACATGGCTAGAAAACGGAAAGCAGAGAATATAAAATCTTACATCATCTTGTTTTTCAATTAATATTCTTGGTTGTTCTGTATTTTAGCATGGAACTCTTTTCAAATAGAAATACAAAGAAAAATGTATTTCTGTAAAATGTATGAATGGTGTTAGAGTGAGAAGGTCTTCAGAAACCATTAACGCCTTGAGGGAATTCACCTATAAATAGCAAGCTACAGTCAAGATCTAAAATACTGAGCAAAGTGACTCATAACAGAGTATGTTAAAAATGGGCATCTGCAGAAAACATGACCTAATGCAGTATTAACAAATACTTACTAAGGAGCCATATTGAGCAGAAAAGATATATTGTCTTTTGGGTGCCGCAAACTCCATGCAGCAAAGGTTTGTTTGCAGAGAGGTATGCAGCTCCAGAAGAAAGTCACCTGCACCACTTGGGCAAGGAGAAATTGAGCAATTCTGCTGATGAGACCACTGCAGCTCTGCTTGGAGGAAAGCTGCCCTAGCTGGTGCTCCCATCCCCATTCAGTGTTGTCATGTCCAACGCGCCCAGGAGAAAGTGATGTCCTAGGATAAGACCATTTACAATACTAAATTATAGTGTTTGGGACTATTACTTAGAAGATTAGAACATTTTTATATTGATCTTAGACTCCGTTTCACGCCCCTGAGGTAATTACAGGCCCAGGGAGTGCCTCTAGCTGTATTTATGGTGGGGATTAAGTGGATTGTATGGACAGCATTACCTTTCAAATTTAATAGCTACCCTTTTGCTCAGAGATAGAATGTTTGGTGACATGATTGGTAAGCTCTGGAGCAAAAACTTAGGGGATAAGGCAGATATTTTAGGAATCATATATTGAGAATGAAATATTTGACTCCTCTGATATGCTAATGACTAAGATGACTCTCTTTAAAAAAAAAACAACAAACCAAACCCTCGTGAAAGAAAGCAAAAAACCTTGCATCCTCAAAGGTAAAAACTGTACCAAATACGGAACAGTGGTGTATCAATACTTTTATTATATTTACTTAATTTGATACTGATGGATCTAAATTTAGATTCAAATTTTTCATAATATCCCCAACATACAGAAGATACTTCAATGAAATTTTATCGCACGGTATGTTTTGAGTTCTAAAATCAGTTCCCACATTACTTTGAGAATATAGATTTACATGCAAATCCTATTGGCTTCAAAGATATTCAAATGAGACCTGTAACAGTTACTGTACCACAACTGATTTCACAAATAATATTCATTTTTAAGCACTTTATAGAGTTTTCAGTTCGTGTAGCCTTGAAGCTCATCTGATTACCTGATTAAAAAACAGCACTGCAGCAAGGATTTGAGAGCCTAAACAGTTTCTCTAGCAAGCTATGCAGCCTGGCATTTAAACTTCTAAGAGAAAAATAAATCAAGCTTTATAAATTTGTTTCAATGGGATGTCTCTAACCTGTTAGTCTTGGAAGCATGCTGGTCACATTTGAAACTTCTATTTCAAAGCTTATTTTGATGTAAATTGATTCAAAAATAGAACAAGTGTACATGCACCAAAATTAGCATTTTTGCAAGACAGACGTGGTAACGAAAGTGCGATCGATAATGGGCAGCAGCGATTGAACATCCCCACCATGCATGTTGACTGAGAGGCCAATCACTGGTTTGGGCCCTCATGCTCCTACATTAGGGGCAGGAATGCATTTGGGTACAAGGGTGAGCTCTTGTGCGGTCCTGCCAAAAAGACAGAATTTGAGTTGGGGACATCACTTCTTCAAAGATCCATGGCACAAAACAACTCCTCTTTCTGTCCCAACCTTTAGGTGATGGACCACGAGGCTTCAAAACTTTCATGCTGCCTGGAAGCCCTAGAAGCTTCACTTAAGGATTTAGAGAAGGAAAACACTGAGAGAATTCCTAACATTTGCTAGCCCTGCTGTGCAGGTGTGAACTCATTAACTCCCATGGTCTCAGCTATACCAAGGATTCACAGGATTTGTTCTTAGCTTTAGAGCATCACATCTGAGAATCTTCCCAAGCTATTAATCTTTCTGTCCAACCATGAGTATAAAATCTTGCTGATTTCATCAGTCTGCTAGATCTGAGAGCTGATCATTATGGCTGAGCCAGGCACCTTGCAATTTGGACTCCTAAATTCAGTTACTTTTAAGAATTTCAGAACTTTTTAAATTTATTTCCTTCAAAAATGAAATTTTGGGGAAAACAAATCCTTTGTTCTGAAAAGAAACCACTTTATTAAAAATGTCAGTCTTCCACGGAACAGATCTAGCAACCAATTTTTGTGCGTCTTAGGCTCCAGAAAGCCTAAAATTAGGAAAGAAATGTATTTTTTTTATTATAATGACCATTCACTACTGGATCCTAGCAGGCCTATTGGAGATATGTCAAGTCTAATTTTGGAAAACAAGAGGAAGAAATGATTTATCAAGCAGAGATTTGCCCACAAGGGGAAATGAACACATGTTAAGGAAGCTTTAGTTATTCACTCATAAGCGCTGGTGAGGGCAGCACATGTTCCGCAGTCATGTGCTCCTCCTCGGTCATATTCTGAATATCTACAGTATCTGGCACCTCATGATGATACCTAAGTTTTGCTTCTGAAGCAGAAGAGGGCTGTCTTGTCTTGTTTCACTTGTCCCTAGCAACAGAATAAAACATGCCAATGTTTAATGTGTGATTCTGATTATACCCTCTAACTATGCATGTAATTATATAAAACATTTGCTCAATCTGGCTATATATAGTTCCTTAATGTTTTCCTGCTAACAAATGGAATTATAGCAGCTAGTAATAACATCAGCTTTAATTAAATTTCGTCTCTTATTTGAATATATCCACTTACTTTAAAGCCTGAGTCATTTAAGTTCTTACTAATAGGCCTTCTTTTGTAAACCACATTCCTGTGTTTCTAACAAAGGTCTGCATTTAACTGTAGAGGGAGCAACAGCAATCACTATAGTTAAGATTACAGAACTATTTCTATTTTCTCTTCCTTCAACTTTTGAATAATAGGCATGATAGTTTCTGTGATCAGTCTGAGCTTGAAGGTGAATACTTTACTAGTTTGATCAAAAATAAAAGCATCTTAGAGTTGAGGAAAATAAATGCACATCTTTATTATAATATTCTACTTGTGTGGGTTTTTTGGATTTGGGTTTGGTTTTGGGTTTTTTTTTTTTGAACAGCACTATAACTGAAACAATGAACAGTTTAAAGCTCAAGTTTACCATAACAATAGTTGTCAGTTGGAAATAGTTTCTTTGCTTTTTTCCTGACAGATATTGCTTTTAATTTGACTGTGTTACAGATACAAGTCTTTGCCACTCGGGTGCTATCTCCAAAACTCATACATCGTGCAGTTAAAGCCCACTCTGCTACCTTCAGTTGACCTTCCATTAAGCATCTGCAGTGATTTATTGTGCACGTGCTTAGATCTGAGGTGCATAGTTAAATAGCAAGAAACAGACAAAAATCGGTCAGGCTGCCTGGATCATAAGGACATGAACAAGTGAAAATTTTAAGATGAAAAGGGGCTGTGATATGTCCCTTGCATCTTTCCTTTTATGTGCTAACTGATCAAGCTGCATACTCACAGAGAAATCATTTCTTGGCAGGGATGCCACAGGGATATCTTTGGAACACAACGATTATTTTTCCAGAACAAAACAACATGCTGTGACTTTGCCTCCAATGGTAACACTTCAGTGGAAAAAAAACTGTGCCAGCAAATGGTTGACTTCATCTTTAAATCTAAGGGTGAATATCCCAGATTAAAACAAACAAAAAAATGGAATCATTTGTGAATGGCACTGTTCAGCCTTGTAGGCTTTTTGACACCAACTTATGTCTACAACTCAGTAAGTGTATGACAATCCTAAAATCAACTATTCTTAGACCTTTTTAAAAAACAACAACTATTTACATTTATCATTTTAAACATGTCCCTTTCTAAAGTTCATTAAATCCTCCTTCTGTTCTGGAAATACAGATCACTGGTACACAACAAAAGTAATTACCTTCTCTACAGCATTACTGGTTTTTTTTATATATAATATTTTTTTTTAATCCTCTGCATTTTTCTTCCAAAGTAAGCACTTTCAATCTTTTAAATCCCCTTCCTATGGAAGGCTTTCCTCATCTCTAATCATTTAATCATCTGAATATGAATCTCCTCTATTCATGTTTAGGAAGGGTTTTACTGTGAATCCTTGGACTTTGTGGTGCTATAAGCTATGCTGTCTGCCTCTTCTTAAGGAGGCTGTAAATCCTTCCTCCTCTGAAGAGCATGGTATTTCAGACTGCATTTTCTAACATTTCATATTTTAGTGTTTTATCAACGAAGGAGAATGTTTAGGGCACTATAATTTCTAAAGGGCATGTTCCAGAGCCAAAGAAGTTAATTAGAAGGAAGGAAGGAGCTAGGTAGTATTCTTTTTAGAAGAGAGGGGATGTTCAGAGTTTTTAAAGGCTTATTGCAGGGATTAGAAAAACATTTTATCAGTATGTACATAAATTAATCAAGGGCAATTATGAAAATTGTTCATAGAGATAAAGCTGAATTGGCTATTGCAGATTATTCATAGTGAAGCTGTCTTTACAGAGTAGAAGCAACAGTATTTGTCCAGGTTAAGTGCAAGCTTTGTCTGGTGCACTGAAGAGAGTACATGCACATATAAGACAAGTACATTTCATGACTTATGAGATTAAAAGGCCAGCATTAGCATCTGCAACGACACAGTTATCACAGCAACTTGCAAAATGAAATTTAATGCAAATGCTCTTACCTGATTTAAAAAAATAAGTTCCTTCTAGAAACAATAAAATAAATTATTATGGCCAATTTGTTACACAGGTTTAGATTTCATTTGCATTGTAACTAACATGTTTATGAAAGCATTACTTGTGTGTCTTCTGAAATGTTCCCATTTAATATTTGTAATTGTATATAGAAGATTTGTTTTATTATCATTCCAGTCTGAGGTACATTCAAGTGTTCAGTCAGTTCCAACATGCTAAAATTCCCATAACAGCTCTCATTATAAAGTAGAACGAACAGACTTTCTGAAATCAACTCATTGATGATACCCACCTTTTAGCCAATCTAGTCGTACATGACCCTAGAAAATTACTTTTACTTTTTTGCCCTTGCAGCATCTGTTTTTGCATATTTGAACCCCAGCTGCAAGCTTAGTCTGAAAATGAATTTCACACATTTGAATTGGTACATAAATTACAGTCATGGCTAGTGGGATCAGAACACTCTCAGAACCAAGTCTCAGAAGCAGGGAAGGTCAGTTGTGACAAAGAGGTTGTTAATGACAAGGGTGAATAATTGGGACTTAATGAGCACTGAAAAACCTCTCAAACTCTTTACTAATCTTCCAAACTGCTTCACAAGATAGCTAGTTGCATCAATTTTATAAATAGCTGAATCAAAATAATGATACTTTTTCAAACCCATCTAAAACAAACTCAGAAGGGACTAAGCTTTCAGCAAGAGGTTTACTTTAGTGACCAAGTGCAGGAAGTTTTAGACAAATCTCAAGCTCTGGCTCAGAAAATCTGGACTTTAAGGTTGCCCTGAAGCAGGTGGCAGAACAAGATGTTCTACCACTGCAGTCCTGACTCAAGCTCAGATGTAGCACTGAGGTCTCCTGCCCATCTGCACAGTACAGATAATCAAGGGTTGGTTTTGGTAGTAGAAACCTATTTGTAATAGCCCAGCTCTGTGTGAGGATAATTTACCATCCTGCCACAGCTAGACTATTTCTCATTAGAAACTCATTTAACACTAGCTCAGTTTTTTCTCCGGTACATTACAGTGCAGACATACCCTCAGATGTTATATCATATAGGTTCATTTTGCAAGATGATCTGCCCCAGCAGATTCTTGTATTTACACAGCTTAGATGACAAAAACAGGACTTATTCTCCTGTCTTCGTAAACTCTGTTTCCTATCCATTCTGTTCAAATAAAAAGCAGGAATGAGGTGAAGTTAACAATGGTCACTGTAGCTTTATCCTGCAGTGTAATAAAAACATTCTTAATTGAAAGTTAGTGCAAACCATTGAAGCGATTTCTTTCCACTACTTTTTACACGATTCTCATGGATATCAGAGCACCCAGCAAGAGAGGGCCTTCTGTTGTGAACTTATCTTTGCTTTTGGCACGTTACTCTAAAATCTGCTTGATCATTTGTTAAGTATTTTCCTCAATACTGAAAAACAATACAAAGTGTGTATTTATTAAATGTGATGCCTTACTATTCATCCCTTTTGTTCAACTGGGCTGGAAACGAGAGGCAGAAATTGCTCTGGCTTCTCTGCAACGCATAGGATCCATGTCACTGCAGAGTCTGGACCTTTATTTTCAAGAAGAATTCTGTTCAGTCATGATAGCTTAATGAACACAAAACACCATGATGTTAGTTTTACAGCAAAGTTGAAGTTTGCTCTGTACAAATATATGGCTATCAAAACTTCCAACTCTTTTAATCATTGCAATCAGTCCCTTAAATAATATCTTGTATTACTACACTTGCATAGTTTGACTGAGGTGTCAGCAACACAGAAGCAAGATTTCTTAAAAGGCATCTAAAATTGCAAGAAGCGATTTTGTTCTTGCTCTTAATCACGTTTTTAATAAAACTTTTAAAACAGATCAGACAAGCTGCACAATACACAGTTGCAAGCATAAACAGTCATATACTTCTGAATATTAAAAGTTGTAGTCACAAACATATGCTTAGGCAAAGTTGGGCCTACAACTTAAAAACGATTTCACATCCTTCTACAAATTGGCATACAAATTACACACTGGAAGCAAAGATAAAGAAAAAAGCTACAAGACAGAAGGATTGAATCTTGAAAAGATTTTTTTTAATTACTCAGAGATCATGCCTGGTATTTAGAAATTACATTACAAGTTCTTTAAGTGGGACAGTCCTATGAGATTGTTGAACAAAATGTCTCTTACATAATGCTTATGCAGTCACTAGTATGCAGTTTCTGCTGCTGCCTGACCAATTATTTTTTATAAATCTAAAAGTTCAGCTTGCTTTCATCTTAAAATAAAATAAACATCAAACCTTAGGTTGATGCTAATACTTGGACCCTTCAATCACAATTTGCTGAATATCTGTGTCTCTTTGCAACAAGTGTTTGTTGTAGTGCTTAGTTTACATTCCTGACATCAAATTTTCTTCCGTTCTTAATAAATTATAGATCATAGTTTTAGCAACACAGTTATTGAAGCAGATAGTGTTTGATTCAATACATTAAAAGCCTATTATATTCCTACTTCATAAGGGGATAATAATTGCTTTATTATTAAAACATGCCTTTCATTCTGACCATGTTTAATGCCTTTTCTGAAATCAGTGCAGCACAATAATATTGACAGAAAAGCTAAAGGTTATATGAACAGCAAAATGTCATGTGTTAGCATTATACAACAGAAAAGGTTTCCATTTATAGATTTCATTATAAACTGCATTTTATGTTCAAAATATTTAATCTGTCTTTTTTTATCTCAGAATCCTGTGTTGACCTTCATTTTTAGGAGGATTTAAACTGTATACAATGCTGCTGTTCAATCTTCATTATTTTACCTTTCCTGAAAATAGTCCATTAAAAAACAAAATCAAAATGTCAAATTCGTTATTCATTTTCTCCCCTTTCTACCACATTTGGGTTTTTTTGTTGGGTTTCTTTTTTGGCTGGTTGTTGGTTTGTTTGGTTTTTTTAAGAGCAGGAGCCTGGCTGGTTAAGATATCCAGTACTTACACGGCCTTTGTACACAGACAAAACTGTAAACCTGTAATCATCTAGAAAGCAGAGTCTTTAGTGTTTCCGCGTGTTTCAAACATATTCATGATAAACTCTCCACGTACATTTAGGAGTGAACAACAGTAAAAGTGTGATCAAAGTGATCAATTCTCCTACCAAATGAGCCTTAAATAAAAAAGCATTTTTGAGGTCACTTTTACAATGCAATCACAGTATCTTATTACACCTGTGGTGGTGTTCTAAAGAAAGTTTTTTTTCCAACTAGGTGACCACAGGCTTTCTTTTGTTACCTTATTGCCTGGTGAGTAGTACAAAATAAAAGGACTTGCCAAGATTTGTATTTATATGCTTGCATAAACTAGTGTTTCTAGAAGGCAGTTCTTCAGAGATTGAATTAGAGTTTATGTTGGAAACAAAGATGACAAAAGTAGCTAGACTATTTATAGTGGGGTTTTTTGAGAAATGCTATTATATAAGCATATAAAATATAAATACCCTTAGCAAATAAAATTTGTAAATGGAAAGATAAGAGTATTAAGGGGACAATCAAGAAGATCAGTTCACTAACCTTGCCCAGATATCCTCCCACAGTTTAAGTTGGCAAAGTGCCACTGATTCTCAGGGAGGTATGCCAATTAGACAGCTAAGGACTTGACCTACTATATTTACATTTTAACTTAGTTTAAATTGACCCTATCATATACCTAAAATAAAGTTTAAAAAAATTAAAAATCACTAGTATGTTATTAGAAAGTTCAAATGACACAAACACACAAAATACAAGACAGCTTAGAGATACCGAGGCAAGCCATTTTCAAAATAGCATGTAGAAAATGGGTTAACAGTTAATATTACCAAGTGTCTCGGCAAATTAGAAGACTAAGGCCAATTTAAAAATTGCTTAGCTACATAATCTAAATGCTACTGACTGCCAATGTGCCTAAATGCCTTCATTACATTTGAAAATAGGTTTTGGTACTTAAGAGCTATATACAAAACAGAATAAAGTTACTGGAATCCTGACTTCTGAAGGGCGTATATGGCTGTGCTGTCTATTGCAATCCATGGTCCCTTGTTACGTACCTATGCTTCGGACAATGGAGAGGAAATTAGATGCCTGCAAACCGGAGTCACAAAAAATACTGTGCATGGAGCATAGTGTCCAGCCATTATGATATGCTAGAAAGGCTTATGGCACAGTTCTGGCCTCTCAGTTCTTGTCATTCAACCAGCAGGTAACAGCCCACTCTGAAATCATGAAAAGATTCATAAGGGATTTCATAATGCTGGAAGAGACCATGCCTCAAGCCTGTCACTGAAACACTCTCTTGCTTGCAATTTCAAAAAGTTTCGAGACATCTGACATCCAAAGAGTTAGTAAGTGAAGCATATTTCAGCGGAAGACCTAGAAGACCTGGTGAACCTTGAATACATAGTACTTTAAGCCTTTTACCACTAAGCTGCATTTCATTATGCTCTTTCTGAATAGGTTTATATAGTGCTCAACTGCTTGAGAGCACATGGAGATATGAATGCTGATTAATACAGGTCCCAGAATGACTCATGGAGCTCATTCCCAAAGGTTCTCTTTCTCAGCAGTTAGTTAGGACCAGACAGAAAATACATTGGAGGCTGAATTAGCTGTCTTAGAAGCTAAAAAAAGTCTTACAACTATGATCTTCCTTGAAGACACCTTTCCCCATTCCAATTTATGACCAGTACATATCTATGATTTGACAGGGAAGGCACTCATGGAAACTGACTGTAGGTCAGGTGAATCCAGACTAGATCTGGAATATGGGTGGAGGTTAAGTTTGATGTAGGGACTGAAAGTATTTGCTCCTTCAGTTAATGACTTCAAATTCCAATTCACATTACAGATGTGTTATTTACAGAGACTGAGATGGTCAGATGAGGTCATTGATGTGATTTAAACAGACCAGTAGCAATGTTCTGTTCTGAATACAGCATTAATCAGAACAGGACAAGTATTTCACTTTTGTTTTGACGGTTTTGATACTGTCATCTCTACGACAGTTCGTCTTCCTTTTCTGCTGACTTAAACAGACTGTTTAGAAATACAGTGACCAGCTGGCATTCACATTCTAACAGGAAAAATAAATTCACTTAATGGAAGCATTTGCTATCACTTCAGCTTTTATCCATTTTACACCGATCAGAAACATGGAATATATATCCAAAGCCATAGCAAAGACAACAAAGCATTATACATGCAAAGGACTTTCTAAACAAAGTTTACTAATCAAAATGCATTTTCCAATAATTAGAAGGAAATTATTATAGCCTGGAAAAATGTTTTCCATCACAGTCATGGAAACCATTTTACAACAAATCCCTCTCAGAATGGCTGTTGATAAGTTCTCAGGCTTTTTTCTTTGATAGGAAAGTTAATAAACAACTTCTGATGCATAGTGGGTATCTCTTTGTTTTGCTCTTCTTGCTGCGTGGTCTAGGGCTATTTAGAAATTCAGAAAACAGACCTTACAATGAGGCATGCACCTGCTGAAGGAAATGCATCTGTGCACTCTGTTTATCTACATGAATCTCTTCATACTTTACAATACAGATAGATTAAAACAAAGTGCTGCAATTCCAATACGTATGTATTTACTGGGTCACTTGGTGAAAATGCAACCTAGAGTTACTACAAATGGCCTGTAGTATTGCTTTGAAGTTTATGTAAATTTTGGGCCTTAATGGATACATTTTTGGTTCTAATAAAACCTCTTAGTAAGTAAAATTAATTTTAGGATTAATATTCAATGTTAATGAAAATTTATTATTTAAGATTATTACTAATATTCATCAGTTTATGTGAAATTGATTTCAAGATCTCTGAACACGCCCCCTTGGACAGAAGTCTGCATGACAATTTCAACTACCCAAACATCCCTATGTTTTCAGAAAGGAACAAGCACAGATTGACTTTGAGGAGAGGAGTGAGAACTGAGCAGTCTTGGCTCTAATGTGACCCTGAACAAGCACCTTAAATACGGCTTCAGTCTCCTGCTGTCTGCATAATTTAAAAGACAAGCAATGAAAGTACTCTAACACACTAAGATGCTCACAGAAAAGATGTTAATTAACTGAAAAATGTTTTGTGCTTCTATATAGTTGTTGAGTGGGTAACAGCAAATACAGTAACAGTTCAAGGCAACAACAACAAAAAAAGCTGAAGTACATGCACTTGATCAATTTAAGCTGAACAGCGTATACATTCCAATGCAAAGGTTTCTAAGAGTCTGATGGCAGAATTAGGTGCTTGGTACACTGTTAGCAGCTTTCCTTTTCTCCCTCTTCTGCCAACCTCTGATCTCTCAGGAGTCTTGAGATTCATGTTGAACTTGCAACGTAAGACTTTCCTCACTAGAGGTCAGTGTTGGGCTGGCAGAGGCACTGCCACTGTACACGACTAATGAACCTTAATTAATCCTCCAACCACACAGAGATGGAGGCAGGAGGTTGATACTTATTTTACAAAAGATCAGGAAACACTGATGGCACAGCAGTTTTCAGAACAACAAAAAACCGAAGCTGGAAAGGAAAAAGCCAACAATCCTCACAGGTATCAAGGAGCTTTGCAAAGAGTCACGTTATTTCAAAAGCTGCATGGTGCAACTCCACTGCAGAACTGGGCCCAGGTGCATCAGCAGAGGAAGAACCTGCAACCTGCAAGTCAGATTGCAAGGGCAGCAATTAGTGACGATGGGGACTATGTGACACAGTGATTTGTCAACCAGAGAAAACTAAACAGGGAAAGAATCCTCTTACAGGAAGAACTTTACTTTCTGACTGCACCACGTTTTGGACACCCATGTGTCATTAGTCATCTATTCAAAAATCTGTTTGTTGGTCTTTTCAGTGACTTGAAAAATTAAATGATAGAGGTGATGGAAACAAAAAGAAAAAACAAAGCACTGTTCCTTGGTTATTTCTACCATATATCCACCTTATGACCTGAAATATGCTGTAAGATTGCAATTGAAGCTGGCTGAGTTATACTGAACTGAATTTAGCGGCGTGACTTTTTTTCCCTGCAGTCATTTGTTTTCACTTGTTTGAGAATCTGGCCTGAGGTACTACCTGATGGTCTTGGACTTTGCAGAACTCTTTATGTCATTTTGTCTCGTAAACAGGATGTACATACTATTTTTCTGCACCAAACCTGTGTGAATTTTTATCTTCTTACTCTTTAGAAAACAATGAAAGTGAAACATATTTCAGTCACTGATACCTCTTAGAAACTTTAAATAAATTCCATTTGTTTCCTTCAGTTCCTTTCACAATATCTTTTACTGTTGGCACCCACTGGCATCAACAGAATGGCAAACATTATTTTGGTATTTCTTTTCACATAATTGCTGATCTTCAAGATGTATATATTGTTACCCTAGAAAACATTGAGGCCTCAGAATAGCGTTAAATAAAACATGGAAATTATGGCTAAAAGGATTCTATTCAGTATTGCTATTTCACTGAGCTTTTAAAACCCTGTTAATTCATTTTCAGAAGGCTTTCGCTCGCTCAGGTAGCCAAAC
This sequence comes from Gymnogyps californianus, assembly GCF_018139145.2. Classification (NCBI taxonomy): domain Eukaryota; kingdom Metazoa; phylum Chordata; class Aves; order Accipitriformes; family Cathartidae; genus Gymnogyps; species Gymnogyps californianus. The sequence continues at coordinate 10,063,717 of NC_059478.1, read as the reverse complement.
CTAGTGGCCTTCAAGAACCCCCCATCAGATGGACAGGTACCCTAAAAAAGCAGTAAAAAAAGCTTTGGACTGATCAGAAGCTACTCAAGAAAGACATCTTCTCCTGGCAAGTCTACATGAACAGTTTCTACAACTTTTCCCAAATAGATCATCAAGGTAAGCTGACTTTCTTTGATGGGAGACTTGAAACCTCATGAAAAGAGGTGGATGTGCATCTCTCTAATGAGATTTCATCACCCTAAAGAGCTGGAATATTTTTGATGACGTACATACAATTTAATAGGGGCTAGTTCCTGACTCCAAAACAAGAAATACTTTATATTTATTCTGCTTCCTGAAACGGCTAGAGGGCATCTGAAAATCTTGGGACACCTAACAATATAACCATTGGTATTTTTAGACTATTAAAATATGTATTTTTCAGATACAATTTTATATATTAAAGTTACCAAAATATATTTTTGGTTTTAGCCAATACTTTAGAAACTTAAGCCCTAGAATTTCATCTTTTTTTTCTTGAAATCGTTTGTGTTCTAAATAGCAGTTTTCTCTTCTGCTTTAATCTCCTAGCCACTCTTTCTTTAAATCAATCCTTGGTTGTCTTATTTCCATTTTTTTCCAGTGTTATTTTTCCACTTTTCTTGGAACCTACTTAGAAGACTTCACTGCCTTTGTTTTCAGCTTCATAAAACGCTCCCTTTCATTTTACTCATTCTTAGTTGTATGAGGAAGTATACTTATAGGAAAACAGAAAAAATGTCCATCTTTCTCTCCCGTTGTCTCTACAGATTCATGCATTCTGTATGCCATTCTCCTTTCAGATTAGCGGTACCAAATAAATTTCCCTGAATAAATGAGCCTAATGAGTTAATGGCACTAAGTATTTCATAAGAAATGTCATCCTATTCAGTTCCATGACAAAAAAAAGGCCTTGAAAACTAGTGACAAGATTTTGTGCAGTTGTTGAAGACACATAAAAAAATAAGAAATGGGCTAAGACACCTACCTTGAATCTGAAATAGGATGGCTATATAAAGCAAGTTTAATGAACATATAGAGGTTACTTTTAAATAACAAATTAAAGAAAGTAGTAAGTTAAATACTCTCTTAAGTATTCTTTTTTTCATAGAAGGGATTAGTTCTTTTATTTAGCTATACCTTTGGCAGGCAGCAGGGAGAAAAAATATTACAGATGGGCATTATTGTTGTCAGCAGTCTCTAACAAAAATAAGTACATCTTTACTTAGTTTAGTTACATGTTAATTAAGTTCTGCTTCAAAAAAATTAAATAGGACATTAATAAAATGAACTGTGGGTTTTTTTCCTGGTAATCATGTGGTTTTTCATAAGAGCAATTCCATTAAAGTAACACTCCATTTTGTCTAGCATTATGCGAAAAAGACTGCGATGTCCATATGAAAAGCAGAAAGAAAAAGCATATGGGAATCAAGGGTATTACCTTACATTAAAAACCAGACTAAAATAAGTGACAATATTTTGTTGAATATGTATTCGGTGCATTTTTCGTTTTATAGGAAAAAACCAACAATGGCACAAAGAAGCATTTTCATATCTAATCTTATTTTTTAGTTAAAAATCCTTCATATCTCTACCACAAAAAATAATAAAATAGACAGAAAGTGTTATTTAAACAACTTCCAAAGTACTCAAAGAGTCTGAGACGAGTTGTGGTTAGCAGCTTGTCCTGCCTTGTCCATGCTCCGTATGATGATGCTCTGGATATTATTTGTTCTTATAGTTAGCATGAGGTTTTGATTTCTACTTAAGAAATTTACTATAAGCTTGTTCAGTTGCTGAGTTCGTGATCTCCTAATTCTTGCAATAACAGATACAGCTACGTAAAATCTTTATAATGCATTTCTCAGAAACAGATTACCTTAGTCAATCACTTCGAAAGCAGAGATCTTATTATAATCTTTTTTACCAATAAATAAATCACTTTAGGAATAGCTAACCTCCTAGAAATGCGAATGTCAGGATAACTATATTTAAAAGTACACTAGGTCTAAATATTTGTACTAAACTCCCAGTAAAGTCCATGAAAATACTGTCTCTGTTTTCAGTGGAAGTTGCAAGTATCCTAAGATCCCTCACCCAAACTCAATAGAATATAGAGCATCAGATCCATCCAAAGTAATTCTGTACATTTGTTTTGTCACACATTATAAAAACATTAAAGGGCAGGTACAGATTTCCCAAACCAAGAGATCAGTAATAAAATGTTCAACCATTTTTACTGTTGCATATTAGCCAACAAATTAAAGTAGGTTGAAAAAATACTACCTTTCTTCTCCTGATAGTTGGGGATAAAGGCTTTTCGAACTTTTATTATGGCCTGATTTTTCACTAAAGATGCAAAGTTATCAACTGGGTAAAAGACAAAATTAATTTTTGTTCAAAGATGTCTTCTTCTCTTTGTTAAAATGGATAGTGGTACCAACTTAATGGATAATTTACAGTATTTAGCCCAGCTGTACACAGATATATTGATTTCTTGATCTTGCATCTTTGATGAATGCAATTCCATTGAAAAGATATGAAAAATGCCTACAGCTAGACAGGCCTTTCACAGAAAAGAAATGAGACTGAGAAAATATACTTTCTGGAGTATATTGAAGCAGTCCACTTCAGTGAATTGTACATGGTGTTACTTAATTGATTTTGCTGCACCTGAAGAGAACAACGAGGCTCACAGAACTTTACCATTAAGAACGCTTAAGCCCACAGAAATTGCACTTCAGTTTTGTCCAGAATTCAGTAGCTGCTTAGAATGAGAAGCCCCAAGGGGGGAAGAACTAAAATGATAAGCATACCTCAAGTCTCAGGCACCATAGAACTGTTTTGTTAACTGGTAGTAGGAAACAATATATACTACATGGCTTCTCAAAATTAAGGGCTCAAGGGCTTCCCAGTTTATTCCTTCAGGTTCTTAAAAACATTCTTATTTACAATAGATTTTCACATGCAGTATCTGCATTAGACTTAGCTTAAGGCCACAGCAGTGAGAGCTCTCTGCCTTGCAAAGATGAATGATAACAAAGAAAATCAGAAAATTAAGTCTTAACAACTCAATATTACACTGGATTCTAGACAGCAAAGTGTGAACTGGAAAAAAGGAATCTTTGAAGGATGTCACTACATAGTTTTTTGGAGAAAACACACCAAGTACTGGAAAGGACATTTTCAGTATATTTGAAGAAAGGCAAATAACTAAAGAACACAGACAAAACATCCCAAAGAGAAAAGCATGAAAATCTGCATTGTTATGTTTCAGTTGTTCCATACTGGTATGTTGAATGACAGTGGTACAACTGTGGTACAATTAACACAGACCTCCACAAATTCTGTTATTAAATTACCTTCAGAATGTTATCTTTTAGCCTTGCCCTAAGATTACCCCTTCATTCAGGATATATGAGATAATACTAGTTATCTCTGGCATCCATGTCTTCTCTGATGAATATGCTTACCACAATTTTTCCAACACTAACCAATCTGTTGATAAGTAACCTATTTCCGTCACTAAGTCATCTATTGCTATTAGAGCTTCAGAGAGAAGAGCTACTATTGTGCAACAGGAGATGCCTGCCCAACTCTAAGGAAGAAGATAGGAACAGATCTACCAGCAAAATGCAACCATATAAACCATCTCAATTCACTGTTTTCACCAGCATTTGACAACAGTTATTCATTTCACTTCTCAGGAATACAGAAGAGTTCATACATATTTATACAAATCTGAGGCAGATTCTGAACATTTATGAACTTCAAACACAAGAATTAAATGAATTTGAATATAAACAACCCAAATTGCTTTGTTTGATTTACAACAATTCAATGCAATTAGTCTATGATTTTATTGTTCCTATTTAAACCAACACAGTACTGGAATATCAAAGTCTATATTTATGTTTTAAATGCTGTATTATGCACACAAACCGGTACTTCTAAGGCTTCCAGAAACTTGATCTTGAACTTCAGATTTATTTAAACTCTCCAGTTCTCTGTTGCCTTCACTGCATTTTATAATGTGGCAAGAGTGAATTTAACAAGCAAATGCTGCCTGGAGCATAACTTTAATCACCTTCCAACAGCCAGCATATTTTTTTTGTATTCCATATAACTCCAAACTATGTCTTCTGTGCCTTTCTTCATGTCTTCTTCAGGTTTGCAAATTGTATGCAAACACTCATAAGATTGCACTGATCAGCTAATGCTCAAAGAAGACAACTCCATTCATTAAAGCATGTTGAAGAGTACTACTGGTAAAAGGGGACAAGACTGACTATCTGTGAATGATCATCAAACCTCTTCTATCCTCAAATCCCGGATCAATACACAAACAAGCTTCAAGAAGCTAACAGGTTAATGATATGGATCAGGTGTTAAAAACCTGGAATGTATTACAATAAGAATTCTTAAAAAATAGAACAGAATGAGACTTAGTCACCTATTGGAGAAAACAACGGGTCACTAAATACGTTGGCCTCAATCTAGGTTCAATTCTATATTGTGCCATTAACTTCCCACATTTTCTTGAACGTGTGAATTAAACCACTTATTCTAGAGAGAAATACACATGGATGGATTTCTACTATACATCAGTCCTTTTTAAAAGAAGTGCCATATTAAGTCCCATTTTTATGGAAACATAAATTTACACTTCTAATAGTGACTCCTGTCATAAAATCAGGGTTGTATTTTGTTCCCATTGAATACCTCAAACATAATTTTTAAATCACTATGTTCACAAAGACACTATTATTAATAACAAAAGAAATAAAACAGATAACATTTCATAAGTAAAGTACCTCTGATCGTTCTTTTCTGCTGACAGAAATACAGATTTTTAAGTCAATTAAAGCCTGTTCATTCATCTGAGAGAATAATATTTTGTTGAATATTTCACATATTCACGATAAATCTATTTACAGTAATTGACTGGATTTTGTTTGAAAACATGATGCAGAGCATTAACAAATACACCAATGTAATAAGCTGCAGCTGCTTGTTGACAGCAGTGCACAGTATATTATGAAGATATTTGTTACATCTCTGATTAGCAAAGTCCTTTTTCATACCTTTGACTACTAAGAAAGGTTATATATTTGCCCATGAGACTGTTTTTTTTACCCTACTACCCAAGAACTTCAGTTACCAGCAAAGAAAATGTCTGACTATTCACAGCTCAATTCAAGACCAACTTTAGTTGCTTCAGAGCCAAATTCTCCTTTCACTGTGCTGGTTAATTTTCAAGATCACATAAAACAAGGACAGCTCTGAAGGATTTATAAGGCCCAATACAGAAGTTGATTGAGAAAATTCTCCTTCCGCAGAAAAAAAACTTGGATGCGGATTTTAAAAAGCCAACATCATTGCATGGTAGTCATTTGACACCTTGCATTGATCCAGAAGTGCAGGGTCATCCATTTCACACTTTTACTTAATGCCAGTAGCAATCCAGGACTGACTTCAAAATACCCTTAGCATCAGTTATTTCTCTGAAAACAAGTGCTTTCCTAACAATAAATACATAAAAATAATTGTCTGCCATGTCAAATCTTTTGTTTCAAAATGGACAGCTCTGTTCTGTTCGTTCCTTTATAGAAAAAAAAAACAAACCCCGTAACACCAACAACTGGAAAAACCCCACACAACCTGGTAATCACCCAAATGCCAGCCATGAACTTTTCTGGGAGGAAATTCTCTCCTAAAAGAATCTCCAACCTTCTCATTAATTTTTGTCATTAACATACACGTATGCATTCACCCTTCAAAAGAAAATAGCGTTTTCCTGGTCACAAGACAGTAGCATCTAATTGGTTAGAGTTTCAAAGCTATTTATGTACCTAAGACAATTGATAGGAAACTACTTGGATTTTCAGTAGTACCTACACAGGTTATGTTCTTGGCTCCCACTGGAAAGAGTAATGAGTTATGCAATAAAAATATATTTTGGCATAAATTACGCCAATCTGCCACATGCTGTTTTCAAATTACAGCTGTAAAATACACTATATTTGTCCAACAGTTATTGCTTCGAATCACTGCAAATCTCTTGATCTGGGGCCAAAAGCCTTATTTTTACCAAGGTCAGTTCTTAACATTTCATACGTCTTTAATCAATTTTCTCTTTCTACAGATAGCCCACCATTATTATTGTCATATGATTTTTACTGAAAATTTTTACAAACCAGTAGTATTATTTCCAGAGCTTATAAGTCATGAAAACCCTGAAGCTGTCATTAAAATTCACAAACATTCTCTCATGAACTATTTTACCCTATATATATATTGCTGCAGGGTGGCTCAAAATATGACAGGTGCAAAACCAAAAATATACCTGAACTGCATTTTAATTTTGTCTTCCTTGTATTTTCAAAAGACTTTTCTTTCTACAAAGTCATTTCTAATAACAACATTACTAACACTTTCAGATCTATAAATAATTGCTAATCCTTTTCCAGGTCATAATGGACTTACAGCTCAAAAGAAAGTACCTGTCTGCAAAGGGTTTTTCCATTTTAAAAACAATTTTTTATTTTAACGAGGCCAAAACTTTATCCTACATATTTTCATTTTCTTTCCATTTAAAACCATGAGACCTTTAATTTAAACAATTACATAAAAATGCACAAGCTTCTCAATTGAAATATTTTACAGCCAAAAAATCTGTTCTTGTAGCCTTGAGATCCCTGACCTGGACCAGTAAGCTAAATTCAAACTTTTGAAATGCGTTGGGTTTTTGTGGCAGGGTTTGTGTAGTGGGGGAGAGGCTACAGGGGCAGCTCCTGTGAGAAGCTTCTAGAAGCTTCCCTGGCTCCAACTCGGACCCGCCGCTGGCCAAGGCTGAGCCCATCAGCGACAGTGGTAGTGCCTCTGTGACAGCGTGTTTAAGAAGGGGAAAAGACCGCTAAAAAGGAGCTGCAGCGGAAAGGACTAGGATGTGAGAGAAGCAACCGTGCAGACATCGAGGTCAGTGAAGGAGGAGGGGAGGTGTGCCAGAGCAGAGACTTCCCTGCAGCCCCGTGGTGAGAGGGCAGGCTGTCCCCCTGCAGCCCATGGAGGTTAACAGTGGAGCAGAGATTCCCCTGCAGCCCCTGGAGGACCCCACGCCAGAACAGGTGGCTGAGCCTGGAGAAGGCCGTGACTCCATGGGAAAGCCCATGCTGGAGCAGTTCGTGGAGGACCGCAGCCTGTGGAAAGGACTTGCATTGGAGAAGCTCATGGAGGGCTGACCCCTGTGAGAGCAACCCCACGCTGGAGCAGGGTAAGAGCGTGAGGAGTCCTCCTCCTGAGGAGGAAGGAGCAGCAGAAACAACGTGTGATGAACTGACCGCAACCCCCATTCCTCGTCCCCCTGTGCCACTGCGGGGGGAGGAGGGAGAGGAATCGGGAGCAAAGCTGAGCCCAGGAAGAAGGGAGGGGTGGGAGGAAGGTGTGTTTTTAAGATACAGTTCTATTTCTCATTATCCCACTCTGATTTGATTGGTAACAAATTAAATTGATTTCTTTTTCCCCCAGTCGAGTCTGTTTTGCCTGTGACCATAATTGGCAAGTGATCCCTCCCTGTTCTTGTCTTGACTCACAAGCCTTTTCATTGTATTTTCTCCTCCCCATCCCACCGGGGCAGGGAGGAGTGAGCAAGCAGCTGCGTGGTGCTTTGTTGCCAGCTGGGCCTAAACCACAACACTGACCTAGACCAGTAAGCTAGATTCAAACTTTTGAAAATGGAGACAATTGTTTGGGCAATAACCCACCTGTATAAACAATAGCAAAAACTTTTGTTATAAATAGCAGTGATAACTCCATATTACACTGAATCTCATGATCTCAAGCAGCACCCTATAAATTCAAAATTAATCCTCAGCCTTCCTCAGAAGCAGCTGTTTTGACTGCGAGGCAGCTGAGGTTGTATGGCTCTTGAATGGTTGAAGTACCACACTCCCACACCAAGGTTGTACCATTATCAGACAGCTCTGCTGGCACAGACTTGGATTCTTGGTAAAGCAAATACCAGCTGTGAAAAAGAGCAGTTAGTAGTGACTCTTTAGTCTAAGACTATGGAGTTATCCTGGTACGCATCTATCCAGCCATCCCAGGATTAAGTGGTGGGAATCATAAATATCTACATGTGATCCGGTTCAAAACACTCCTCTCGGACTCATAAGGTGTTACACGTCATGCTGTCTCCAACAACATTTTGCAGGCAGCTTGTAGGATCAGGTACACTGGACATTTCTACATAAAACTAGGGAGTCACACTCACATTGGTCTTACTCTGTTCCCATGAATATTTGCCCGGAGTCATGTGGAGTCACCAACCTTGGAGATATGCAGAACGTGGATAAGCAGAGTCCTGCTAATCTGATCCAGTTTTGAAGTTGGACCAGTTGAGTGCCACAGAGACCTTCCAACCTTAATCATTCTATAATTAAATGATTCTATCAAAGTATGTGGAAAATCTCCATGAAGTTCCAATCCATAACTCCATCCTGCAATATTCAATTTACCTGTTCTGTTTAGAATTCTAATTTTAGGGATCCTAATTTTAAAATACTCTTGGGCATTTCATAATTGATGGGAAAAAATTAAACTCAACCTATCAGTTTCTTCAGGAAAATCAGAAACAATTAGTTATGCTGTAATTTCATCACTATACCCATAATTTTCCAAACATAACATATAACATATAAGAGTCTTACTTAACAGTTAGGTCAGGGTTGTTAGGTTTTACAGTTTTAGTGCCTTTCTGGTGATATCTGAAGTTTGATTTGATACTTTTAGACACAGCTTCTAATGTCTCCCTTTCATTAAAAATAATATCTCCTTTGTGCAATACCTTATGCATGGGTTAGCAGCAGAAGAAAATAAATACTCTTTTCCTTTTAAAAACATTATATTCGATATTGAGAAACAATTTATATATTTGAAGTATTTGGGACTGGCAATACTATAGCACAGTAAATATATACGGACATTGGTCACTTTGTTTTCCACAGATACTATTTATCAAACTACCATACATTTTTCTTGCAGAGATCATGTATTCACCAAGCTTTATTGCCTACGTAACATTTGGACTGTGTAACATACCCTGCTGAAGACAGAATCACTCATCTTTCTATTTTAAAACCATTCCAGTTAAGAACTAGTACCTCAAATTATTCTTTTTGTAAATTCTTACATGGAAATACAATAGAGGTCAACTGATCCAGAAATAATATAACTAAAGAGGAATTGCTTCCAATTCCTCTTCTGTAGCCAGCACCATACACTCAAACCTATTAGGAATTTCAATATGAAATGCAGCTTAATACTGCCAAAACCTGGTAGGTCCGCAGTATGCAAACAAGCCTTCACTGGTAGTTTATTCATAGCAAAGTACACAATGCAGGATGCATCCAACAATATAATATATATACATTAAAACTCTGTTTCCTGTGTATATGATACAGGATTGCTCCACATATATACTGCAGATGTTTCTTAGGAATCTCACATTTGGTCCCCACAGCTTAGACATCTAGAAACCCAACAGATCACTGTTCAAACAAAAAAGGTAAATTTTTGATTACAATACAAACCAACTAAAATAGTTGGTTTGCCTACAGAAGACAGTGAAGTTCAGTAAACTACTTGACGGGGGGGGGGGGGGGGGGTGGGCGCGCGGGGAAGGAATCTACAGTTTTAGAAACAGAGACAAGATAATTTTTCCAAACTACCCAACAGTCAGGTGAAAGCAACTGTTCATTTGCCCTAAATGGTAGATTGATGCCACTAAGCATGAAGGGAGAGGAATCTTTCTGCTTAGGAAGGGAATTGTCTTAACTTCCATGGGAGAAAGAGTCAGCAATCAAGAGCCTGATTCAAAAGAAAGTAATGAACACTTTCTAGAAGCCAAGCACCCTCACTTCACAGTGAAATCCAAATGCAACCAGTTCATTCTGTACCTGGCAAAAATCTGTCATGCCACAAACCGTAAGACAGTGCAATATGTCTATTTGAGAGGAATCGGGTTTTTTCAACCTTAATTTGGAAAACTGGGTTATTTCTGACGAAGAGATTCTAAGTAGGTATAAATTAGAGATGAAATATAAATCCATTTCACATTGTTATAAGTGTCATGGAAACTTAGAGCAACTAACATAGTATATATTTCATGTTTTCCCCCAAAATATATCTGTATTTTGGAAAAATGATAAGCAAAGTAACACAAATGCAGACTTACAGGGTATAGGAAACACAGAACGTTCTAATTCCAAACCATAGGTACCACCACCTGTCATTCAACCTGCACAGACTGATGAGAACCAGAATGAACTCTGAAATGCTAAGCCCCAGATTTGCTGCTCTGGCAGCATTCCTCTTTTGCTGATCAGCTTTGTGACCGATCTTGGTTTTATTACCTACTTCCCCAGTGAGGAATTACACTTAGTTATGATTATGCTTGCCCAATTATAAATACAGCAGATAGAATAATCAAGCAATAGAAGGACTAGACAACTTAAGGATATTTTGAATTTAGAAGTTTTTGAAAATTACTCAGGAAAAAAAATGCATTGCCATTCAGAAGTGTCTGTGATTACAGACATTTAAATTATTTAAGTGATTTTCAGAGTTTCCAACAAGTTGAATGCCCAGATTTGGTGAATCTCATTGTGATATTCTTGTCTAGATAACAGCCTAAAAAGAAGAGACTCTAAACAAAGACTTATACCTGTAATTAGCCATAATCTTCCTCCAAACTAGTTTGCAAGCTGCACTTCATGACATATTTACTACTGAAACAAAGTTATATTGTCATAGCACCTAGGACAAAAACAGGGCCATATTGTGCTAAACTGAATAAACGAAGGAAAAAGGTGATCATTGATCAGGTGATTTAACATAAGAAGTACTTACACCTTGCATGTCTAACACCAATTGCAGATTGCAGTGACATCTTTTGACTGCTCCCCATCCTGAAATTTCACATTAGCCAAACCACACTGAGAGGGAGAGCCCATTCTTTAGCAGCATTACATCAGAATGGTTTCACTAAGGCAAATATCTGAAATATAGTTTTTGCCCTTGCTGAACATCTAGCTCTAAAGAGCTCCTTGTCTGCACAAAAGGAAAGGATATATGAGAAAATACTTTTTTTTTTTTTTTAAATGGTCACACTATAAGCAAAACTGATTGGAAAGAAGTAAAACTTTGCATACAACTAGGAAGGGAAGAAACTGCAGTGCAGAAACAGTTTCACCCAGTGGCACCTTGCCACTGAAACAAAAGTAGGCAGTTATAAAAAATGGACACTCTATATAAAACTTCATTGCCAGTTTTTTAGCTCTAAAGGGTTGGTGCTTGACTTTGTCAATGCTTACAGACAATGTACTGCCCATATAAAGTCATTGGATTAGAAAATATATCTGGAGAAAATATGGCTGCTAGTGCAAATGCACGCTGTAGTTTGAAGTCATCCATATTCATTTTGATGTGCCTCCACAAAGACGTATGATACTTCAGATGCACATGTTGGCAAGCCTGAGAATTTTAAAAAGGCTTTACTGAGAGAAGTAGCATGTTCAAACAGTGGAAAATATTCCAGAGTTTGCTAGCGGCCCAACTCCTAAATAACAGGAAAAAAATGCCTAAAACCAGAACTGCATCCTCATGCTGTTCAATGGTTTCCCAGTGGGGGGTACATGAGAAAATAGGCTTTAAACTCTGCTGCTGGCTTAAACTATGGGGGGTGATAAAGTATATCGACTGAATGGCAAAATATTTCACGATGAAATCTAAAAAGAAGCTAGTCTCACTATAAAATTACATTTTAACAGTGAAACATAATAGAGTTTTACCCGTGAAACTTAGTAGCATTTTAAGACCAATCCATCTCTGAAGAACATAGACTTTCCCAGAACTGAATGGGAGCAGAATTAAGCATCAAACTCTGCACTAGCAGAGATAATTTTTCCACCCTTTATTTAATGACTTACATATTGAGGGAACTGAAATCAGTGTCTGTTTCCAGGATGTTTATGGGAAATAATCAAAATCACTTCACTGAGCATCTTTATTACCCTTAGTATGACAACATATACCAGACAATATATAGAAAAACTCTAATTCAATGACTTAAGTAAAAAGCAACCTGGATGAGTAGTAAGCATGGTATAATGTATCATACAGCCTTTTACCTTTAGCCTTGAAAATGTTGCTGTTTTGGTTTGTTTGTAATGTTTTGTGTGATATGATCGCTGATATCTCTTTGAAAGGCCAGTCTATTTGGGTCAGCGAAGACACAAGATAGGGCCAAAGTGAAAGAGTTTTCATTTACCAATTTTAAGTGGATTAGCAGAATCAGAAAATTAACAGGGTTTTTTGTCCTTAATGCTTATAGCAAAACTATTATAGTATTTCTCTTCTCAAAAATCAGTTGTCAGTATCATATCGGTTGTGTGAAGTCACTATTGAACAATATGAATAATATTTAAAGGATTTGCTTTTAGTATGCAAGAACCTATGATGTTACTGACAACAAGTGACAGCTTTTTGATAGTAAACAGCCTTAAAGAGAGACCCCTAAATTTATAGCAATACCTCCTTCGATCCCATGTCAATTTGATGCATCTCTGTAAATGAAATCAGAAACACGTGATGACATATTCAAACAAAAAGTCAAGAGGACATTTCAAAGATGGCCAGCGTGAACAGACTAATGGAGGAGTAAACAGAGATCAAGGACAGACAGATGATTGACCACATTATCATCAGCATCAAAACCAGTATTTGTATCATACAGCAGTGAGCACTTTCTTCAAATGAGTTTACTAAAGCAGAAGCCAACAGAGAGGAAGATTTGCTAACTGGTCAAGCCAAGCGAAGAATACATGCTTGGTCTTTGTGAGTTCTGGTCCTGTTTCCTCAGCTACAACTTCTTTTCATAGATGAGCTTGTTGTTGGCTTGATTATAGCATTAAACAAACCTGATACACAGTATACCATAAAACGTACTATGCTATTTTTCAGGTATACTCTAAGATTGGGTAGTGCCTGAAGCTTTCACTGAGTTTGAATGTGCATTTCAGAAATAGCTTTTAATAAGTAGATAATCCAGGTAGCGCACTAGAAGATAAACTGTTTCATTTTGTTTCAACAATTTCACTGTAGCATACAGTTCTCTAGGGTACAATAGTACTGAAGCAACTGCCTTCAGATGCAGGTCTTCTCCCTAAAGCTCAGCTCTTCTTTGGCTTAAGTCTTTTTCTGTAACCTTGAGAGGGATTGACTTCCTCAGAGAAAGTTGCCACTCCCTTCTTATCTCAGAGAATGAAATATAAATTGGCTTTAACTTAATCCCATAATCAATATATAATATTTCAAGTATAGGAGATAGATGGTGCTTTGGAAACTGAGCCACCAATGCACAGTTCTCTGAACACCTACATGCAGATAACACAAATTCTGATCTTTTACTGCCAAGTGTTGTTCAAAGAAATGTTTTCTGTTTAGAGCTTTTTACCTTACAGGTTGTGACTGCAAAGCCACCTCTACATATTAATATCACAGATCCCAGCAAAATAAACTTTCTATGGAAATCCTAGAACTTGAATGACATTTTCCAAAGACCTCTTTATTAAATAAGGTAAGAAAGATGTACGTATTAAATAAAATTATAAGAAATTTTTTTTAAAATTGGTGTTTCTGAAAAAGCTACATTAACCTGAACACTGTGTAGGCTATAAAAATATTTTATAAACACTAACAAAAATCCCATATTGTCTATTAAAACATTTATCAGCAACCCTAAAAATTTATTTCTTCTACAGCATAAAGCATAATTGAAATTATAAATAAACAAAGATGAATTAGGTTAATAGTACACAGCTATAGAACAAACTTTAAAGAACTGTGAAAAGGAAGATAATGAATACATTTTAAATCGTGCTGCACAATAGGAATTTACTCAAAAAGCAACACTGAAAAAGTGTTGCAAGGGAAATGATTATACTTAATAAACCAAATTTTCGTTTTCCAGGTGTTCTTATAGATAAGTCTGTTTTTTACTGCATGTGCTGTATGTTTTCTGGATTGATTCTAAAGTTAGGATGAGTTTGACTCACTTAACTTTTTCTTGCTTAGAGAATGGGGGGGGGGGAAAAATCAATTAACACATCAAGGAACTTTCCTCCTAAGCTTGAACATTTTGTGAAGACGTTATACATTAATTATATGGTGTAAAGCTACACAATGAACTTTATTTCAAAGACTGAATGTATTTGAAGCAGAGCACGAGGGCAGAAACTGCATTCAACTCAACATACTAGTTGGCAATTAGGCCAGCATATACAAAGTTGAAATTACGAGGAAGGAGAACTGATATTTGCAGATATAATGTCATCTGGGAAATAAATTGTCTGGATGCCTAAGATTGTAATTGTGCAAGATACTTCACAGAAGATACTACTATTAAGGTGCCTTTTTAGCTTAAAGATAAGAACAACTTTGATTTCTAAAATACAGAATTTGTAAATTTCTTTACTGCATAGTAATAATAGAATGCAATTCTATCATACAGTTTCAGGTATAAAGGAAAATCTGAATAAATGTAAACATTGCTGTAAAACAACATCCAAACAACACAAGAACTAATATTTTGCAGCTGTAAGATTAAACCATGTTCTTAAAATAGAAATATGGACATGAATCATTTTGCTAAACAATTTCAGACTCAAAGCAACCATACTACTAAGAGATAGACATATACCTAATGAGGGGTGTGGAGACACATAACATTTGTATTATACATCATCTACAAATCTTAGGAATTCATGGGATCAAAGTTCTCAGCACTGGGAGAAGGTTACCATTGCTGAATGTTTTGTGGAGAAGCATGTTAAAAGATCCTAGTCAAGCATCCTTTCTTATTAATTTCTTCTATACTACCAATACATAGGAGATAAAGATCCCCACTGACCAAGTAATGAAGAGACCAGTAACGGCCTGTCTCATGCAGATACCCTGCTGAGAGCTTGCGGAGTGCTCTGTTACACAAATGCCATACACTGAAGGCAGCTGTCTCATGACTGCACACCCTGGACAGGTTTGCAATAGGAGTACTGCTTGCTACACCCATTTGTGCAGCATCTGAATGGACAACACCACAGATGCTCGTGTTTCAAGATGTGCTAGACCTACTGAACACGGTCAGAGTTTCTTTTTAACACACAGATGATGATAGATCTCTTTTCTGGTCATTTTTAACTGTAATAGTTCCTGTCTCTCTGGTCTATACGACTCAACTGATGGTAAGAAAAGTGCCTAACTCCACAGGTTAAAGGTCTATGAAAAATTACACCAGTAAAAACAGTTTACAACTGTCTAAAATACTTCTGAAATAGTTTGCTACAAATATATTTCATTTACAGAACATCCTGTTGCAGTGGGCAGAACAAAAATTTTACAGGACATTATTTAGGGTAATTAACTAGTCATTCAAACTCATGCCAATGTACTTTTTGTGCCATACCTCAGTGCCACATGTTCATATACAACACTGTATAAAAGCCAAAGGCGGCTTCTTTTTAAAACAAATCATGGCTGTGAAGAAGAGGGAAACACTCACGTGAAGTGAATTATACAACTTAGAGGAGAGTAAACTCACTTTATTCAAATTAAGTATTCTAGAGCAGAGGCCAGACCTACTCCTCAAGACACCAAGAGTCTTCTAGTTATATGGAGTGTACTGAAATCTAATGACTCTTCCAAATATTACCTGTGAGGAAAACGGGGCAGTTCCCATTGATTTCAAAGCACTTTGGACCAAACCCTAAGGAAGACGGGAGAGCCTTAACGAGGACAGAAGACTTGGATGAGAATCGTTTACTAAACTGGTATTTTCAAGGGGTAAGAACCATGAAAGGAATCTTTTTTTAAAAAGAACAACAACAACAACAAAAAAACCCCAACAGTTGGGCAGCACAGAGGAGTTTTTAGCCATTTAGAAAACATCCTTGTAGAAAGATAGTTACAGATAAAGAATAAGGTGCAGAGGAACACAAAGCTATTTCTAGTAGGAGCAAACAGAATTTGGTAATTTATATTAGTCCTGATTAGAATTTTAGCATGACTCTTATTCTGAACTAGAAGAAGGAATGTGAAGTATGAATTATCCATTTGATCTGAATCAAACTTTCATGTTGAATTCCCTAGCATTTGCTGGCTTGTCCTACTTATTTCAAAGTAATTTAAATGTGTTCTGTTAAATTCATTTTATTTTAAAAATCTAAGCTGTTTTTTATATTTTCTATTTACAATATCACACAACCTATGTCTCACTGTCTCACCTCTCACAGTAAAGTGCAACACTATTTTGTACAAAAAGACCAAAACAAAGCATACAGAGGGCTAAATGCCTGTTACCTGAAATAGTCTGTGTTTCAAATGGATCCCATTTCAAGGTAAATAAAGGCCCATTTAGCAAGTCTGGCATTTGGTTAGCTATACAATTTACCTTGCTGCAGGTCATAGCTTTCAACTTATCGCAGAATGATAGCTTGCATAGGCTGTTTACTTCTTAATACAGTATATTACACTGAACAAAGACAAAGTTACTTCATCCTCAAAATGTCTAGCAACTGCAAAAGATATCATTAACACATGACACAACACTACTTTCAAGGCAGAACAATCCCATGGATGCATACCATAGCACTGCTCCTACAGAGGCTGACAAAACATGTGGTTGTCAAAAAATCTTTATGTATCAGCTTTCTAACTGAACTAGATGAAATCTAGCACTGTAGGGAAAGTCTGGATGGAATAGCTATTGATTAAGGCAGCAATCAGAAACGGTAGTCTTGAATTTATTTCTTGGTTTTGCTACTGATTGGTCTTGAAATTTCATGGAAATCACTTTTGTATCCTCCAGGATGTGAGTAGTCTCCTCCAATGCTTGTGCAGTACCTGACAGGAGGACTGAGAATAAAAATGAATAATTTACCCTTTGAGTAGCATGAGTTGTATCACAGTAGAGCAAACTCATGGGATGCACAGAGCTCTGAACAGCTGGATTCCTTCCTCAGGCACTGTATACCAGTACTTATGATTTCATAAGAAATTATTTGTATGCAGCAGTTCAGCCACCAAGGAAGTCAGCAGTAGTATCTGGTGGGGCACAGCCGGCTCTACTAAACACCACTAAGAGACAAAGGAAGCACGAGCTCTTGGTAACTAGGGCAAAGCACAAGGGTGCTTGTCACCAACTCGGCCTATTCTTCAGCCTTTAGGTTCTTCGTTCTGCTCCCAGTGACCATGCTAACACAGCTGACTGCTGGTCTAACAGCATAACATCATACGAAGAATAAATATGCAGTTTGTGCCTATCTTAGGGAGCTGGGGAAGTACTGTAGTTCTGAATGTCTCCTATACATAGGAGATAAAGATCCCCTGAATGTCTCCACAGAACACATGTTCAGCTTTCACAGCACTTTTGGTGCATGCGGTTGGATTCCTTTTGAGGGAAACTAAACCAGCAGCTTTTCTTTGAAAGCACCCCAGCATATAGCTGACTAGCACAAAGTCAGCCACTATGCACCTAATACCTTTTCCCTTCAGAAATCTTCAAATCCTATGTTCATATGGTGACAGTGGATCAAGGGACCAAGTAATCAGAATAAACCCTTGAATCACATATAATAAAGATATGCATAGTATCAGCAATAACTGCCTCAATGTACTTATCATATTGCAATGACATACTTAATGTAAACAAAGCCACAATTTAACTAAATTCAAAATTGGCTATATAGCAAATTCTGGGTCTCTGTACCCATTTCAAAATTTGCCATCATTGGAGTAATAAGGATGAAAAATTTTAAAATAATCTATAAGAGCACACATTTTTTCAAATGGCTCTGATTATTTAGAAAGAGTACTAGGAAACAAAACCAAAAGAA
This sequence comes from Gymnogyps californianus, assembly GCF_018139145.2. Lineage (NCBI taxonomy): Eukaryota > Metazoa > Chordata > Aves > Accipitriformes > Cathartidae > Gymnogyps > Gymnogyps californianus. The sequence continues at coordinate 10,045,751 of NC_059478.1, read as the reverse complement.
GCATTATTCAGAGATGAGTGTAAAATTCCCACTTGAGTCAAGTGCTGGGATCATGCTTTCGTGGAACATGTTTTATTTAAGATGGTGACATTTTCTACTCAGTAGAACCAGTTTCAGACTGAATTAACACTATTAACTTCTGGGTTTAAATCAAGCTATGAGTGACAACCATCCCTCATATGCCTTTCTCTTCTGCATATTTTTTCAATGGTTGATCCTTATTCCACAAAGATAGTTTTCTTCTTTTATGTTCTCTTATGCTCTGCACTGTTCTTTGTCTCTGGGCAGAAAGAAGAATTTTACATCGCTTGCTCTATAACTTCCAAACTGCCATAATTTGCCTTGCTGGGACATTCTAATTTTCTACCACCTTCCTCAGACATGTAGGGCCTGACTCCCATCTCATTTCCACCAATCTGTAGTACTGTTAACTACCTCCAGTGAACTCTCTCATAGTTTATATAGTGATACAAAAGGAATTCTGCACAACTGAGTTCTCTCTGCTTCAGCTGCCATTAACTCTTTGTAACTGCCTTCAAGCTGTTGGCTGGTTTCTCAGGACCGTAGTCAGATGGGCATCCTTCTAATGACAATAGAAAGATGCCCTACCCACTAGCTGCTGAATAACTGAACATCCAGGGAATATCACTGATTGAAAGAAAGGCTTACAAATTGAATGGCTATGAAAAATGAAAGAATATTAGAAGCCCATTGATGCAGAGTAGAGGGAGACTCCTATGACTAAATTTTATGAAACATGAGAAATATTCCTGAAGTGATCATTTGAAACTAATGGGAAATACCTCCTCCTTCAGAAAATGAGTCCCTTTTCCCATTACACCCCTTTCTGATAATTTAGCCTCAGGCTTCATGTTATTTCAGGCAGCCACATAGGTAAGCATGGAAAGTAATTTTTATTTCATAAATTAGGACCTTTTAGAAGTAGTCTTACCCATGGGTCTGTATTATGAATAAGGAATATGCGAGTTTGCATATTGCTCTTTCTTCATACGTATCCATTGAATCACTGAGAAATAAATTTCCAGGGGAATTTATCTATAACCTAAGTCATTCCTTGGACAAGCAGTGAACAATCTGAAGGCAAAAAAACCTTGTCTGCATAAAACATTCATTGAATAGCAAACACAGTCTCCAAATCAGTGGCATGTTCATAGGCTATTCACAGTCAAGACAAAGGCCTGATTCACAATCATGAAAAAGACAATTGGGCATCACAGCTTGTTCAAGCAGCTGTGGAACAAAGGGCTTACGTGGAGACTCAGTTTTAACTATTTTACCAATAAATAAAATACCTTCTGTACCAACACACAAGTCCCTGGGTGAACATCCCAGCTCCTTCCTTCTGCAGTGGCCAGCACTTGTATTATAATGGAAGAAAATACAAAATGAAAATAATTTCTTAGAAGCACAGAACTGGCATATTGTAAGAAAATGTGAGTTACCTTCTTGTGCAGTTATGACCATATATCAGCACTACTTCCAGCTTGTTTTTGCAAAGTCATTGATAGCAATTCCACTGCTTGAAGATGCACAACTGGGGTAGACTTCCAATAACATTTTCCTGAATTAAGTTTATGAATATTTATGACTACGCTATTTGTACATTTTGTATATCACAGTCCATAATACAACAGAAGTTAAACGGTTAAAGAATTTAAGGTTGTGTCCTGGTTTCGGCTGGGACAGAGTTAATTCACTTGCTTAGTAGCTGGTACAGTGCTGTGTTTTGGATTTAGTGAGAGAATGATGTTGATAACACTCCAATGTTTTAGTTGTTGCTAAGTAGCGCTTATCTTAAGCCAAGGACTTTTCAGTTTCCCATGCTCTGCCAGCAAGCAGGTGTGCAAGAAGCTGGGAGGGAGCAGAGCCGGGGCAGCTGACCTGAACAAGCCAAAGGGGTATTCCATACCATGGAACATCACGCCCAGTATATAAACAGGGGGGAGTTGGCCGGGCGGTGCAGATCACAGCTCGGGAACTAACTGGGCATCGGTCAGCGGGTGGTGAGCAATTGCATTGTGCATCACTGGAAAGGAGATCAATAGAACACATCATATCCTTTATAAAATTTCTAGTGTCTACAATAATGCAAATCAACAGATGGCTGCTTTTCCATTGGACAAGACTCTGGAAACATTTCCTTCAAGAATAAAAATCTTGCTGTAGAATCACCACGCTTAGTGGCAAGAACGAGACAGAATGACTGGCTATGTACTTGCTCTTATGTATTTCAGTGAATACTGCATTTTTGAAGGGTATTAGCAAATGATCACAGAGTTTCATTCAAAGACGAGTGAGACCTCTACACTGCAGAGAAGCTAGTCGCATTGCTCAGGGCAGTTCTGGAGAACACACATCCTACAGTGATGGGGCTGGAGTAATACCTGGATGCTTTCACACCTATTCTAAAGTATATCAATGGAGCCACAGAGAATCCCATCCACTATGTTATTCAGGAACACAGAGTATGACAAAAAGGCAGTTCCATCAGCTTTCCAATGAGAAAAAGAATGTTCCCCAACTCCCAAATACATGTGCCAACTAAATTGTGTAAAAAGAAAATCCTAGCAATTCCCAATGTCGATGTATTAGCATTGAAATGCTAATCTGGACATTAATTAATGTTAAATTAGTTACAGTGGAATAAAATTACATCAACATAAAAATCAAAAGAGCTAAGCGTAATTTGCCACTTAAGATAAATATTTCTGCTTTACATGGGAATTGTAACAAATTATTTTTATGTCAAGTTAATTGATGCCAAATAACAGTGAAATTCCCTTGGAAGTGAATATTACATTCACATTATTTCCAATAAAAAAATTAATTGCATTGTATGCTGTTAACATAAGAACAAGATTCCTGCAGTCTATACATTGAAACTCAAAATACTGTACCATACACGCAGGGTAAAGCAATATATCACCACCACCCCATCCAGAAAAAGGGTGAAATACAAATTTTAAAAGCTCTGCCTATTTCATTGTATTTGTGAAAGTACCCATCATCCCAAATGGACGTTTTCATCTCAGTGAACAATGGATATTGGCTTAAACCATCTAGAAATATTCTTGGCAGTTAATACTTGCTTTGATTTAATGAATCTACTCAAATGGGTAGTAGGCCAAACCGATCTCTCACTGCTACGGCATTTTGCCTTCTTCAAGTGATGATTATCAAAACCAGATTCTAGTTAATATCATTTCTTCCTTGTAGTAGAAACAAGCTGAGGGGTGGTTTTTTTTTCCTTCTAATAACTTTTATGAGTTCTAGATAAGCTTTCGACAGCTACTGAGGGATAAGAAGAATTGCAATAAAGTTAGATAAGCATTTTGAAATAGACTATATCCTTAATAGCAGAAATATAACCTGTCTTATAAGCAGTATCTATATCTTATACGTAGTTTTACTGCTATTATATAAAGAATCCACACCCAGAAATTCTTCAGCTATGCACACACTTGCATTAAAAATACAGCATCTTGAACACAAGCCATGTGTCTCTGAAAGAACTTACATTATTAGTATATGTGCAGCAATTATTCATGAAACATAGAATTAATTTGATGGAGCTCTAGGCTAAAATAGGTATCCAAGATACGTGGGATGAATCATCACCATTTTCAATTGACTGTAGAGAGTGCCTAGCTGGAATTAGACAAGTCAGATCCCACTTTCAGCTTAGAATTTTCCAAGTAATAGCGAGGCCTCCAAGGCTTTTCCAAGCCTCGTTTTGTTAGAATACATAATTCCTAAGGTCCTCTTTCAAAATTTTGACTTCCAATCCTATTGACTTCAGTGAGCGTGAGTGATTAATGAGTCTTAATGTTCAGGTGGAAAAATAGAACTACCTAGCAATGGGTCAATACATCAATCATCAAAATGTATTTTGATTGCTTGGAAGAGTTTAAGGTTGGTTGAGAGGAACTGCCCACACTTGAAAACATAACACACTGCCTGCAAAAACATTCTCATCCACTTCCAATTCAAGGTGTCACATTTATTTTGCCATTATACCTGCAAGAATGAAGAACTAATCTCCCAGAACCCCTCAAAAATAAATTATGGTTTAATGATTAAGTTTTCTGCTATTTTTATTGGAAATAAACACTGAATCCCTGACATAAAAAGCATCAGAATATTAAACTACATTCCTCACACAGTATTCTGAATAAGACACTGACCTTCAGTGCTGACTTGTTTTTCCCCTTTGTTTTTATTCCACTTCGTAAATTATTCCTTTTTAGAATCTCCTCCTAATTGGCAATATGAAAAATAAGAGCTACAAATAGATTTAGAGGGATTTCAGAAGTTGCATTCTATGGAAAATTCTGTCATAATGAACCAAAAAAGTATTCATTACTCAGATAAAGCAGCTCTATCACCCTAGCACATAACTATAATAGATTAGCATGCTACCATTTTTTTAGAATAAACCTCACTGGAGTATGCTTTTAAGTTAGTATAGACACTTTCCCCCCCCCCCCTTATAAATTAGATTTGTTTTTGAAAAGTGAACGTAATATTTTAGTCATGCAAATATATCCTTTTTTTTTAATCAAAAGACTTCCTTTCCTCAGTCCATCCTTGTTATTGATATTCAATCATTTAAACTAGAAAAGACTACAAGAACTATGCTATTGGTTACAGTTTTCAAGGGCTTATGACATTGAAACGGATCTCTGGATCTGTGTATAAAAGGAGAGTGGATAATGCACCTGCTGAATATTTTCAAAGCAAAGTGCAAGCAGGGTCTTCTGTATAATTTTACTATGCAAGCATGTAAATTGCCAAATAACTGCAGATTATTTTTAAATTTCTACATAATTGTGCTTCAAAAATCTAAACTTCCTTTTCAAACAAAACTGAGGGCCAGATTTTTTCCCTTACTCCCACTACTTCACATGATTCTAGACCTGCAGAACTGCTATAAACTGGGATTAACAGGTTGGTTAGACAGGTTTATAGTTGCTTTATATCCTTGCAATAGTAGATCTCAAGCAAAACATAGTCAAATTTGAGCCTGAGGCTCTAAACATTATTCCAGATACAGAGCTAACCTTTTAAATGCGGCATGTATGTGATATGTGCCTAAGGCTGCAGACAGCTTGAAACAATCACGTGGCAAGGTATATATTATCCCCTTCATCTCAATGCAGTATTAACTCATAAATCTAATCTGGCTGGATATTAACAGTGTTAAATGCTTAAGTGCTGATAAATTTATTATTTTCTGGTTTATTTATCTACAAAAGAGTAACGAGGAATATCTTAGTAGTTTCTACCTAATTTCAACAGTTAATCAGAAGATTAGGTGTATACAATCCCACACTTCAAGCTAAAGTGACAATAAAACAAGACTATCCCACAGATTTTTCAGAGTCAGAATAATTTGTTAAACCCCAGTTGCAATAGTCTCTGGAACATTGGAAATGCCGTACAGGAACTACACCTTTTGCACCCACTGAGAAGTACATCCTAGTATCTAGTTTGTATAGACAACAGAAAAACCCTCCAATTTATATAAATTTATTTTGAATTAATTCCTTATTGATTAGGCACACATCAGCAGCAAGAATAGTTCAGGCTAAGAGACAGACATATTTAGTGAACAAAGTGCTAACAGACCTTCCTATCAGAATAACAGGTCTACACATGCAGCATTTCTAATTAACAGGTTGTATAAAATAGGATGTTTCTGATTTATATCGACATGTTTGCTCTAAGTAACCATAATCCAGGGGAAAAGATGGGGGGAAAAAAATCAGGAAAGAGCTTGGTGTATATGTTCAGGTTTATGATTCATAGATGACTAAACCACCTGTCTACCTTTTCACACTGTGTAGTTATTTATCAAATACTAGTGCAGATCTTCTGGATACACAGAGAGATGAGATTTGCTGGATCCTACCTTTGAAAAACCAAATCTACAAATGGTGATGGAAACCTTCACACTAGGCTGGTATGTTTGCCAACCAGCAAGAGCTGGCATATTAAAAAGACTGAAAACTAAAATTAGAAAGGACTAGAAGCAAATTCTCTCTCTTCACCTGCCCAAACAACATTCACCTATGGCTCCTTCAGCATCTTTCCTGACTTGAAGTTAAGCTGAAATAAAAATAACACTATTAAGATTTTTAATAAATATGTGTTTTCATTAAATTTCTTATAGATTGCTCATTTAGTGTTCTGTGCTACCAAGCTAAGAGATGCTAGTGTTAATATATTCAAAAATATTCTTTGCAGTTTAGATGTTTAATATTTCCATGAAATTCTTGGTTAGAGCAAACAATGAGATATTTACTGTGATTTAAAATCCACTGGAAGCAATGGGAGAGTTTACAAACATCTCCATGTACTTTTGCTTAGGTCCTAAATGAATGAATCAAAACAAAGTACCAGGTAGCATACTTAAAGCACAATAAAAGTTTAACCTAATACATACATCCTATACAGACCAACTGAAACTTTTAAGCAGTAATAAAACAGAAATGCACTTGCTATTAGCCTGTCCAGATAATTTTTAACAAAAATAAAGATGTATGTAACCATCTCTAGTAACAGATGGTTTTTTGTTTATATATATTTCCGACACAGAGTAGATATTCATTAAATATATCAACAGAAGGTAAAAGCAAACCACTACTCCTCCTATTTAAGTTCAGTACTTAAGTCAAGTACTAAGTAAAAATGTACTTTCAGTCATTCTATGAGAAAAAGAGGAACAGAGATGAGGAAGTAATCAAGTTAAAATGTGTTAATAAACAACATTTCATATACATATTTATTTCCTGTGATCTCTGCATCTAGTCTGCACACAATAGTGGAGAAAAAAAAGTGTCATGTATTTTTCTCTCTGGAATACTGCACCTGATAGTGTTTGTTGGAAAAAAGGTTATTGAGAGGTTGTAGGGAAGAATAGTGGCTTTTTAAAGACTTAATTTATATTTATTAATGCATGCTATTTTTTTTAAGCTTAAATTTAAAATTAAAAGTGGTCTTCTAATTTAATGCCATACTTACACTGCATTTCTTTTCTTTAAAGAAATAGTCAGTGAACTGGAAAATTGTTGTTGAAGCTCTCTGCTGTACTCACTAGAGTGCACTACTGATGATATGTTTTATGTGACTAAGCAAAACCAGTCTCTTTTCTGGATTCTTTTGAATCATACTTGGCCTGTTAGTGGGACATGGAAAAAAAATTTTAAATTCCCCCCCCCCCCCCCCAAACAGCATTGTGAGATCACTCACTATCAGCCTTGAGAGGTCACAGCAAACAGGAGGTTCCTGATGACTGGAAAAAGCCAATCATCACACTCATGGGCAAAAGGGGTTTACAGGATTTACAGGCTGAGTCACCCTAACCTCACTCCCTGGAGGGTTATGGAGCAAGTCTAGGAGGAAATCGCTGTCAGGCATATCATAAAAATCATGACTGGATACAACCAGCATGACTTACAACAGCAAAGCGTACATAACGAACCTAACTGCCTTCTTTGATGAGATGACTGGGTCTGTGGACAGGAAGAAAGCAGCAGATGTAGTTTAACTTTTGAAAAGCTTTCAGCACTGTATCCTATAGTATCCTTGTAGCCAAGCTGGAGCTTTATGTATACTTGTGAGATATGGAGGTGGGTGGAAAATTGGTTGAGTCACTAGGTCCAAAGGGTTATGATTAACGATACAAAGTCCATCTGGGAGCTGATAACTAGAGGTGGGAGATTACCTTTTAAATGGATCTCCGATAGCAACCAGTGTTTGCTATATATGAAATATTTAGTATTTGTTATATTTTTATTTCCCTTTTCTAGTTTAGTGTTAAGCATTCGCTAGCAAATACAGATGCTGGTACCACCTTAATATCGGGTTGAGCTCAGAACTACTTAAAGTAAAAATGCGTACTGATGAATCATGGTAATGCATTTTCCTAACAAGGGGAAGTAAATGTAACTCAGTAGAAAGCTATCTTTAATATGAGCAAAGACAGATAATTTTTTTAACCAAAATTTGATGAAAAGATACCCAAAATAAGCTCAATATTTATGCCACCAGAAAGTTTAGATATTACTTCTAGTGTTTTATTTCCTTTATCACCAAGAAATCAAGAAACTTATTTGCCACTACAAGAGCATACAAAAATGTAAAAGACAAATTTTATTTGCTCTTAATGCTCTTCCAAGGCAGAGAATAACTGCCTGTGAATATATCATGCAGGCTACTTTTAAATGCACAAGAACATTTTGAAAATACACATCTTCAAGCAAAAAAAAACCCAAAGCTTTGGAGGATAGATCAGATTCGTTTTCAAGATTTCCATCTATTATAAAAGAAACCTTTAATTCTTGCATCTTCTATTCCATTTCTATTGCTCAAACTAGGAAGTCGTGAAACACTTGAGTCAATGCATCCTGGCAAATTAGCAAACACACTCCTGTTTTACGCTTGAAAACACTCATGCTACTCTATATTCACAGCATGATGTTCCAATTCTAAACACTTGGTTTTCACAGGTGGCCTAAATATGTAGATGACATTAATTGTTCCTATTGTCAAGTCAAAATCTCTAATCTGCAAAAATATGTGCTTGACTTCTTGTAAGTACCATAAAAGAACATGAGTCTCTTGTTTTTCTTCTGAACGTACCAGAAAAGCTCGAGAGGATCATTTCTGCCACTACAGCTGACCCAAAGACTGCAATATGCACTGTAATATTGTTTTATCTGTCTTGTTCAAAAGCAAAAGTAAATAATTTACAGTAACCGATCCTACAAATAAGACTGCTAAGTACAGATGATAAGTACATGTACATGATAACGTACATAAGTACATTATTTCAACTTACCTTATTTTAGGACCATCTTTCTCAGTTATTTACATGTCAAAGATGAAGTACTTCAAAACAGGTTTGGAACACCTGTTGACCACCCCTTTAAAAATCCCATCCAACGTAAGTCTGAGACAGTACTTGCCTGGAAATCAGTTATTTTTTGATGAGTGCATTCTGATCATTTTCTTCCAATTCAAAGATTTTTCCAACAAAACACTTCAAATTTTTAAGCTGTTTTTTCATCTATCAAATACATCTGAAGTGTAACAAAGTAAATAAAATTAGTAAAATGCTAAGAGAAGGTCTTAGAAACTGAAAGTTGGTGGCTGTGCATTTATCATAATGCACTGATAGACCTTAAAAGGTGTAACAGGTAGAAAGTTAGAGTACAGGTGGACATGAAGGTTGTGCTCTTCTAAAACCAAACACAACTAACCTCTGAAGGCATCTATGTCTACTGTTTTTCAGGGTATGCCAGGTCAACACCGTTAAGTGCTCCATACTTGCAGCGCTCTTATCAGATTAAATGAGAAGATTCTCATGCCATTCTGAGATTAATCTGTACTTTGCAGAATAATGCTCTAAATGGTATTTGATTCAACACTCATCCCCCACTGAGAAAGGGATTTGGGCACTGCAGAAAGCTAGCCGCAATTAAATCTGGGTTATGCATCACTGATTAAATTTAAACAAGTCTTTTATGCATATTTACACAATGGAAAGCTTTTGATATAGTTCCAAAATAAAAATTGCTAAAACTTTGCAGCTGTAGAATTCATTTAATAAACTATAGCTCCAAGAATTGTTGCCAAATTTCCAGCTACACTTGCACGGTAGAATTTGATTGGATATTTCAAGAACAAAAATGCTCATGCGGCATCTGTGAGAAAGCATTAGTGCCTCTGAAAATAATTATGGTTGTGCTTTAGCAAAGTACTTAGGATGAGACCCAAAAAGTGGATCCTTAGATATCCTAAAGTATATTTTAAGAAGATTTTAGATGTCCTAAATCTAAAAGTAAGCCAGAAAACCCAAGGACTAACTATTTCACATACCTAAATTTTGGCAGAAAGCTTAGTCAGGAATCCAAAAGTTCTGTTCTCCCTTACATTCTGAGACACCGTGTTTTTAGCTGAGCACCCACTACTTATCAGAAACCTCCAATTCACAAACATGCAGTGTCACACACAGGCTTCTACAAGAGCCAGTCTAATAGGACAGTCTCTGTCTTCAGTATTCATTGACAACTGATTTGGCTGTCACCTAAAGCTCATCAGCAAGCTTGTTCCTCTGAATCCTTGTTTAACAGGTGCTTACAATGCCCTTTTTTACAACCACACACAATAAAAGTTCCAAAGTACTGAGGCCTGGGCCATGCCAGACTTTCTAGGGTTTGTCTGCAACTCTACTTCACTATAATGAAATATATAAAAGGGAGAATGCACTTAGGAAATGTACAGGATCATCTTCCTTAAAAACTACCAGAATGTCCTAATATATTATGTATTGAATTCAAGCTCTTATGTTCCACTGATTGACATAAGAACCACTCAAAAATATGCTCTTCACTGATTAAAATAAACTTCTAGGCACACCTTAAAACAAACAGAAAGTGAACCTCTGCCACCTTGTCCCCAGTAAACTATTGTCTACCCTAGTGGTACCTACAATATGCACATACTGAATTTTTAAAGTCTTTAAACTTTTAATATCCCTCCAGGCCTGAAAATTTAGTTTTGGAAATGCACAGAGAAACTCAGTTCTGGCACGTTTCATTCAGCACTTCAGTGCCCAGCTTATGCCTAAAGCTGATAAAGGTTCACATACTACTCCTGTTCAGAGTGTAACTAAATCACACCTACAGGATCAGACAAATGCAGCTTTCTTTAAAAAGTGAAAAAGACAAACCCCAAACTTTTTGTGCAATAGTCTAGTTTTTGCAGTAAAATTTGATACGGGAGACCAAAGTGCCTATCTACTTTTTGCCCAAGGTTGCTCAAATTCCTGTCTCCCAAGTGAGGACTGTGACCAAATGTCTTACGGCTAATTTAACATGGGAGACAAAAGAAAGGCTTTCTGTAGCCCTCATGCTGAAACTGTGCTAGAGAGAAAATATTTCAGGAGGTACTGAAATATGTAAAAACTAAGTGCAAGAGAGAAAGAAATGATAGGATGATCATTTAAGGTTTACAGGATTGCACATCTTATTTTCAGATCTGTGTTACACTGAGACATGATCATAATAGCTCTTTAAGGCCAGACTTAACAAGAGCTTAGCATTAAACTGATGAGCTGATTTTGAAATTCAGGGGATAAAATACGTCACAATAAATACTGTAGGATGCTTCTAGACCTCACTGCAAATGCACAGTCATGTCTCACTGTGCGACCAGTCTTTAATGTGTGTTAGCAAAATACTGAACACTTACAGTACTCTGAAACAGTAGTATTTAGCAGGAAAAAAAATCTTACCACAAAAAATTAACACTAGACACAGTAATAAGTAATGCATAAATCACAAAAGCACTAAGGCCATTTACATGAAATGATCACCAACTACAATTCCCAAAGAAATACCTCCCAGGGCCGTAATTAGGTCCACTATAAGGACAGCCTGCATCTTTCTCTGAAGTGTCCAGTATTGCTTGTTGACTAGAGACAGGATGCCAGTCATGACCAACTTTTATTCTGCAGCATAATTCTTAGGAACTGATATGGAATCCTCCAGAGGTGATGTGGGAGGGTACCCAGTAATATGTAGGCATCAAATAACCTATAATACAATTTAGTAAATATCATTTGCAATACATTTTACATGATGTAAACAAAACTAAATTAAAATACAATATAACAAGCAGAGAAAGCTCATTTGGTAAACAAGATCCTTCAAAAGACAGCATTTGCAGTGCTCAGAAAGAGCATACCAATTTGAAGCAGATAAGTAAGGACTATTATCAAAGGGATAATAACCATCTCATACTTATGCATGCAGCATAATGAACAGAAAAGCACAATAAGGCAGATATGTTAGATTAGCATAATTTTATTCCACTATTCAAATGTGTAAGTTGGAAATAGGTTTTGTTTCAATTACTGCTTTTCTCCATAGGTTTTAAACATTTTATTCAAAATCCAGACTCTGTTTTATTTTTGTTTTAGCCCACTATCTGCAATTACCATCTACCTTGCCTCTGTTTTACCAACGGATACAGCTTTTAATCTATCCCAACAGTCTTAAGGCCATAATAGGTCACTACTTACATAGTCTAGTAATATCTTCATGATATTTCAAGATAGATTTTATAAAATGTTTCTCCCATTTCTTTATTTGGTTATACATTTAATTTCTTCCTTTGGCTAAACATTCCCTCTGTCAGAAATATAGTATTTGGAGCCTTTAAAAACTTCTCCAGAATATTTTACTCCTGTTAGACATGTCTCCTTTAACAATTTACATCCATTGTATTAAGTAATTACATTTTAATTTAGCAGTACTGGTCAAAAAGTAACTACTGCACATCAAAGTCTAACCTACTGTATATGAAAAACTACTGTATACAATTCGTTTACTTGTATTCAGCCTAACTTGTTCCTAAAGGAAAGTAATCCTCCAGAGATGAGTAGTTTAAATTTTAACCAAAAGAGAAGACAGCAGTTTCTTGAGGGCACTGTTCCAATGGTTAATCACCATTACTATTATTGAAAAGAAACACATAGAAGCCTTGTATGACTTCTTGTTTTACTTCAAGTACTGACAACTGTGCCATTTTCTTTCAGACAGACTTACATGGTATTTTTCCTACCTCTTACTCTGCTGCTGAAAAAAAGAAAAGATAGATTGTGTCCAAAAGGTAAGTCTCACCTAAGGCACTTTAACTAGCTAGAAAATAATTCCAGAGGGTACTTTTTTTTTGGACTGCTCAATTTTTTCTGTACCTTTCCTCAAGCACACCAGAACTAGACATATTGCTCCATTAAAAGCCTAACTGGTGTCATCTAGAGAAATAAAATTACCTTTACAGGCTCTTGCACTCATCATCTGTTTTCACATTTAAGGCTGAGACTATCCCTTTTTGCCATGATACTGCTCTGAGATTTTACCTTTAGAACATCAACATTTCATTCTGCTGGAGTATCTTGCACCCCTAACATTAGAAGCACACAAAGCAGATTTTCATTTTTAGCTTGTTTTGAACCCAAACATAAGCACAATCTTTATAATTTTTCTAGCTAGTGGTTTAATAAAACCAGCATTATCATTGCTAGTAGGAGGCCACAGGCTTTATGCTAACTATGCCTTATGCTAACTGCACAAGACCCCAGTTCTGGCCTGATAGGCTTGTTACCAACACATCATAAGAACTTGTGTGAGTTGGAGCTAGGTACCAGCTGTCTCTTGTTATGATGTACAGTTTAAGTGTGAGAAAGCAGTAAAATATGTGCACATGTTGAAAACTCCCAGAAGTAAACACAATTCACTGTTAGTCAACTACTGATCATTAAAGTGCAATTATAAAACCTTGAAAAAAACCTGCTTTTGCTTTAACGAGAAATCACAGCTATCTAGAAGCAATTCTACAGATTAAAGCTCTTCTATATCAGAACAAAAAATTTGTACTGACTGTATTTAACAGAGAGTTAGTCCACTGTGATGTGGATTTATTCAGATGAGCTACATTTTATTAGAGTACAAACAAAACCTGTTTATTATAGAATTGCAATAGGGAGGCCAGGGAATCAGGAGTGCAGGATTATTTAAGTATTTGTGTCTGTCCTGGTTTCGGCTGGGATAGAGTTAACTCACTTCTTAGTAGCTGGTACAGTGCTGTGTTTTGGATTTAGTGTGAGAATAATTTTGATAACACACCAATGTTTTAGTTGTTGCTAAGTAGCACTTATCTTAAGCCAAGGACTTTTCAGTTTCCCATGCTCTGCCAGCAAGCAGGTGTGCAAGAAGCTGGGAGGGAGCAGAGCCGGGGCAGCTGACCCGAACTAGCCAAAGGGGTATTCCATACCATGGAACATCATGCCCAGTATATAAACAGGGGGGAGTTGGCCGGGAGGGGCGGATCACAGCTCTGGCATCGGTCAGCGGGTGGTGAGTAATTGCATTGTGCATAACTGGTTGGTTTTTTTTTTCCTTTTTTCCCCCTCTTTTTTGTTATATTCCTTTTCATTACTATTATTATATTTCATTATTATTATTGTTAGTATTATATTTTACTTTAGTTATTAAACTGTTCTTATCTCAACCCATGAGTTCTACCTTCTTTCCCAATTCTCCTCCCCATCCTACTGGGAGCAGGAGAGCAGCTGCGTGGTGCTTGGCTGCTGACTGGATTAAACCACGACTGTGTCTGATAAGATAGGGTGCTCTGGGAAAGAAACAGGACTATAAGAAGAGACAATAGCCCTCATTGTATCCCTGGGACAGGAATCAGTGCAACCACTGCATCCTTCCAGAACAGACTGAAAGTTACCATACTATATGGATAATAAACAAAAGTACAAAAAATGAGTAAGTTGCTGTAATACATTAAATAATTCCCCATTACCTTTCAGCTGAAAGGCTGAGTAAAACGTTCAATCCTGCTAATATAATTACTTGTTGAAATCACTTCCAATAACACAAAATAACTAGTTAGCCAGGGAGTAATAAAACTATTAAACCAATAAACTGAAAAGCAAATAAAACTACAATTATTCTGATCATACTAGCATATTTCCCCAGATTACAATGTTATACTTGCATCTAAAGTAATGCCCTCAAAAGGGTTTCCTCATAGGCAGCAAGAGATAATCATGTCTGCACTATTTCTCAAGGCAGTCGAGAAGATAACGGTAACAAGAACAGAAATAGTCATATATTTGCCATGCTAAATAAGATTTCCTGAGCTTGAGTTTTCGGTTTCACAACATGCAGTTGCATGGCTTCTTGTCAGGTTACTATTAGTGACCGGGGATGTTTGGTTTGGCACAGCTTGCAGTCATTGCAACTTCTTTCTATGAAAACAAAGTCATTCTTCATTGTATATATTTGCTTCTGCTCCATTTCACAACTTGATATGCTGTCAGATGGCATTTGTTCTATACTGTAAATCAATTTATTTTCTTTAGCACAAAACCAGCCTTTCCCTAAAAGGTCTGATCCAGAAACATAAGAATGTGGAAATACGGAAAGCATACATCATTGCCCAATGTAGTATTGATCTGTTAATATACTGTGACTTAAGGAACTTTTTTTTTTTGCTCAAAACCAAGGAAGTAGTTTTGCTCAAAACCAATCAATTGAAACTCAAAATATCAAACAGCCCCCTCTCTATGTGTGTTTATATGTATATAAAGGTATCTGTTCAATACTCTGATTTCTAGAAATTAAATGCAATTAAATAATCCACAAGAAATATGGAAAACAGTCTGGTACTACCCAATCAAAAGACTTAAAGAATTTATCAAGGTTAAACAGATCCAAGGAATCAACTGTGGTTTTTTGTACCATCTGCCATTATGTTAGGGCAAGGCTGGATTCTGCACAGCACTGAAATCCCATTACACTAAGAAGAGAGAAGTATATTGAGTCCTAATATCAACGAAGAATCCAGCTGATGGAAAAAGACTTCCCTATTGATCTCCCAGATATGCCTGCAGAATAAGACAGAGCAAAGCACAGTACCTTTCTATACTTATACTGTCATTTCACCAACATTTTTGTGCAGCTGAGCACTTGAGTTAAGAGGTCTTATCTAGGTCCCTGTACACAGCACATACATGCCGTATCTATAAATATATGCTGGTCACCCATTTATTCACTTCCCCAAGTAAAGTGGCCAAGTAAAGGATAAGGGAACAACGGGTTTCATGAGACATGGGGAAAAACTTCAAAATATGATATGAAATACATATAAACACATTAAATATATATGTGCATACACACAGGGCAGTGCATAATTTAATAATAGAAGTTTAATTTTTAATTAGAGCCACAATGAAGCATCTAGTTACAGCCCTCTGAATAGAAAGTCATGCAACAATTATGAAAATACTGTTGTGAACAACTTTGAAAAATGCCACTCCTGCTACAACTTTGGCATTGTTATTTAAATGGTACAGCAATGTTTTTGGTGACACTACCAACACCGCGTATTCTGGATTTATTTACATTTGAAGAAGGCCTGAAGTACAATTCTGCAGCAAAAAGCTAAAGCCACAAGAGACCACTTTTTTTCCCCACCCATTTTAATCAGTGCTTGGTTATATATAGTGAATTCCCAGCCTCTGTCAATCACTAGTAATTCTGCAGTTAATTTAACAACATAGGATTTCATTAATTCCCCACCTCCTCCACTCCCCAATAACCAATACTTTTACTTTCTTGACAAACCTTAAAGCCACAGGAATCATACTGTTCAAGAACCTAAACCTACAACCTCCTTCTGGAAATAAGGATTACTAATCTTAATACTCAATACTGAAGTCAGTTGATTTCCATGTGAATTTTAAAACATTGGCTTTCATGTGGAATAGATGTCGATAAACACCTGTTTTGGTTAAGTCAAATAAAAGTCTAGATCAATAGGATTTTTTTCCTGGGAGCGATTACTTCAATTGTTTAGAGGTGGGTTCAATAATTCTCCTTTCTAGAAACTGAAGATTGAAAACCTTTACATACACTAACAAGTCATCTTATGGGAACGCATGGCAGGACTTTGCCTCACTGAGTGTGAGAATTTCCAAGTCTGGATATAAGACCTGATGTTACTGAAGACTTTGGAAAAAACTCTGACCCGTCCTTCCACTCTGAAACAACTCAAGTCAGTACCCTAACAGTGTCATAATCATTTAGCAAACTTTATATCATATCCCAGTATTGGAAGTCAGAATACAGCCAGATACGGTATGATTACAGGTATTACAATTAAATGCAAGAGAGAAACAACCCTCCATCTAATACCATGTACCGATTCTATTATCTAGCATACATGCAGACTTGTAAGAATATTTTTAAATTACCTTTGACAGAATATATTATACACTTCCAAATGTATGTTTACTTATATGGCTCTACACTAGTAATCAGCAAGGAAAACAGTAGCACAAGATTAAAATGCTTTCGAAGTTATTAAATGTACACTAACATATTGGATGCTGGTGTTCAGGATGATTAAAAAAGTGTGTACGTTTTACATGATGCATGAAAATAGATCATTCACAGCTTGCATAAAAATACCTGTCATTTTGTAATAGCATGGATAGCTAGCTGTTTAACTGGAAGGGAATCCCAGACATTTTATTGATACAGATTCATGTAGCTCTATGAAGCTCAGTGGTTCCAAATTAATTGACTTGGACTGAAATTATGATCTAGGGTATTTTATGATATTTATGAAGATCAGAGAAGTAAAACATAACCACAGAATCTTGCTTGAAAGGCAGTTACACTTTTTTAGTGCTTTGAGGAAGTAATTTGACTGATCTCTCTAATCTCAGGTCTAAATCTTTCCTGTTCTGTCAGATAGCACATATACAGTCAATATGATCCTCTGACATTAAATCCCTTAAATCCAGTGATACATTACATTCCCTAAAGTTTCCCTCTCAGAAGTGTACAAAAGACACTTGGTTGGTGTTAGTCCCCTTCATGTGATCTTTGGATGGCCAGTAGCATGTCTGCCATGGCACATGTTCTGGCTTAATTATCATCTTTTCACAGCATAAAGGGTAAGTCATAGTCTCATAAAAACAATGTTCACTGTAAGTTCCTTGATCTTGGAAATCTTAAATATGTTTATAAAATGTTTATAGATGTCTATGCTTCTGCTGCTTTAAGGATTCAAATTTACATGTTCACATGAAAATACTAGTTTCATGTTAAAAGGATAACATTTTTGCTGACCAGATCATGCTGAAACCAGAGGTAGCTTCTAACTTTTCAATTCATCACGGTAATCCCTATAAGATATTCCCATTGGCAGGTTTCTTGGTGGGGTATCTAAATTAACTTACTTATTTTGTTCCTTTGCTTTCACAAATACCTTAAAGTTTGCAGTCACCAGAACTTTCTTGAAGGGGTTTTTTTTTCCCCTCTACAACTATTTAACAATGTTGGCTTTCTTTGCAAAGCTGGACAATTATTTGATCTTTAGGTTAGCTGGCAGTTTAGTTGCCACGTAGAAGACTTGTATCAAAGTCTAGATCTGCTGCTAAATTGTTGAGATACGTGGTGCCTCTATTATAGTTTCGAATATATTTTGCTTATATTAAACTAGGAACAATGCTAGTAGGAGCATTCAGCCTTGTTTCAGCAGAATCTGTAGCAGTTCATACAAGGCTGTGTTTAATTATGCATGCCCTCCTTTATTTTAGTCTTGATAATGAAAATTACTTGTGTTGGTATACTACAAGATATAGTCACAAGTGAATAGCAAGAAAGCCTTAACAGTGGTTTCTTAACATTCAGGAAATTTGTATCTTTTACTTCTACTGATTTAGGAAGGCTGCATCTTTTATACAAAAGACCAGTTGTTCCAGCAGTCATCCAGGAAATTGAATAGTTCAGAAATTTTAAGTCCACAGTCTCCTTCCCTAACTAATAAACTATAAACTGTCTTGAGAGTGTCCCAACAGTCCTTCTGTGAAGGCCACGCAGTGAAGTGATGAAAAGAGAACATGGAGAGACTATGACTGCAGCTAAGCAGACAGGGCATTTAAGGAGGTGCGAACTTCAGTTCTTGACTTTGCTCTTAAGGTTATTTCTGATTTTATCAAATAAGCATTAGGATAAAAATGTAGAACATAGCTCTGTAGTCTCTGTAAATAGATACACAATCACTGATCGTTCTAGAGTCAAAAGGAACTTTAGGGTGAAAAAAGTTACATGATTGAATCCCCTACTTTATGAAAGTATTCTGCATTCTATAAAATGAAAAATGTCATCTACTGCTCATTAACCTTCTCTGTTCAACAAGTGACTCAAACATCTGTTTCCTGTTAATCACCTGCTTAAGTATCATAACCAATTGAGGTCTGAACTATCACATTAACTGTCATGTTTCTCATACAAATCAGTGCTTAGCAACCTGAAATATGGGAATGTCTTTCTTGCAGAAGCCAAGGTTGAGGTCTGTTCTTGGCAACAGACAACACATAAGGATATGGAATGGAATCGGGACATGGAATATCCATAAGACACATGACATGAATAACAATCTTACTCAAACCCCATGCCAAAAAAGTACATCATTCACTCAAATCAAAAAACCTTGTTTTAGGACCTTAGAAAAGAGTTCAGTTTAGCCACCATTAAAAAAAATTCAGTAATTTCTTGATTTCAAACCCAATTGTTTTGACCAGATTACTCATAGATAAATATTTCTATTTCATGTGAAAATCAAGTCCTGAAAAATATGCATAATAATAAAAGATTCAAGAAATACTATGTAGACAAGTCTTGAAACAAAAGTGAATGTTAGGTGACCTGGATCACTAACTAGAAATAACTTCTTCCTTTGAACAACAAAAATTCTCTAGGCACTATACTCTTAATTTGGTATTTTGTTTAGATATCTTAAGATAGATGATGATGATGATCATAGGTAAAAAATGCATGTTAGTGTACTTGCATACACTCATTTTCTCTGTGGCTGGACTAGTCACACAGTAATATCTTCTGCTATGCATATCACTACCATGAAAGTACCTAATCATTACCAGAGGCAGTTGCAGTGAAGTATAAAAATGGATCTTGCCACAGAAATGATTATTAGAGATTTTAAGGAGCTGGAGGAAATATAAATGCCTGCACAAAGTCAGTGAAAAGTCAATATTTCTTTCTGTAATATGAAGATTTTAGAAATGTTTCCTAAATAAGAAATATCCCATTTCTGTAAAATGGTGCTTCCCTTCTGAGACACAAATTCTTTCAGCCTTAAAATGTTCTCTTCCTTATCTACTTCTGACTAATTAACATTGAGAGCTTTGGCTTTGTAGTACATTTGCCCTGCATGTTGTTAAATTGGTCAAGTAATAAGATATGACAATGCAAGTCAGGTAGTTATGAGATAATCACTTTGCCTCTCCAAGAAAAGGGATGAGAATGAGATAAAGCCAAGTGTCCTTCATGCTAATGGATGTAATTACTTAACAGTAACTATCCTCTGAGGAATTTCACATTCTTTTAAGAAAGCCCATGTTGCATGGAAGATCTATTGATACGCATACTATCTGCCATGGTGTACATATGCACAGAGTTGCTGTATGTGTGTACAACTACACGTTTTTCACTGCCTACACACTTGCACCTATATTACACTAATCTTTAGGAGTGACCTGAATATTGAACAGTAAATAAATGGTTTTGGTTAAAGTACAGAAATGAAAAGCTAAATATTAAGGTAACATTCTGAAAAACTAAGCATCTCAAATTTGTTGAACAGTAATCTTCAATTTTTCTTTCTCATTTCCCAATTCATGTTGGAAGCTCAAAAGCTAAAGACTACTGATATACATAACTGCA
The DNA here is from genome assembly GCF_018139145.2 of Gymnogyps californianus. Taxonomy (NCBI): domain Eukaryota; kingdom Metazoa; phylum Chordata; class Aves; order Accipitriformes; family Cathartidae; genus Gymnogyps; species Gymnogyps californianus. The sequence continues at coordinate 10,025,391 of NC_059478.1, read as the reverse complement.
GAACATGTGTGAGCTGATGACTTCTGCTGTAAATAACTAAATGCAAAATGGAAAAAGCGTGACTGAAAACATCATGAAACTTAAGTGTCTTTAAATCTAAGAGCCAATGATTAAAATATAAAGGTTACAGATTTAAATGAGGAAGTTCTCACTGATGGAAAAAGCAAACAACATTTTTAATGATTTGCTTACAGAAGGACCTCAGAAACCACAGGGTTTAAAAATACATGAAAACAGTCATTTATTCAGTCTTTGTTCAGTATTCCCTGAAGCCTCCTGAATAGTCTTTTGCAAAAGTTTTTTCACAGATTTGGTGGAAAGTTCAAGCTAGAAGAAAAGGGTTTTAGGGCTAGGCACAAAAATCTCTGCAAACAGTTAAGAGGTCTGTGACATGTCCCACAGAATTCTTAATGCCTTCCTCTGGCCTGGGGAGAAGAACTCACCCCTCTCAGTTTCACCCAGGGAGCTGTCCTAATAGCTCAGTTTTCTATTTTGAAATGGATGAGCATGCTGACTGTATTTTTTGGAGAGCACTAGTTTGATCAAAAATATGTTCTTAGACTATATTCTGGTTTACCTGCTAATTTGTCCTCCTACCTTTCTACTGAAATCCCCTTCCCTGTAAGATTCAAGTCAACTATTCTCATTCTTAGTTCTTCTGGAATACATTAATTCTCAGAAATTAACATTAATGAACCTCTGATTTTCTGGGCAATGACCTCTCAGAATCACCACTTGCAAAACTGAACCCAAGTTCTGCTCAATTTTTAAGTGGGGATTAGAAGAAGGAACTTATGACCAAACGTTTATCGTAAATACTGTACTGAACACTTGAACTGAAGCAATAAAAGCATAATCAATTCCCTGCTTCATATTCGGCATAAGAACCTGTTTCTTACACCTTGCTCAAGTTCTGCTTAAAATTAATCATCCATTAGGATTACCTCTCTGTACTCCTTCATTGACTATACCAATCTTCTGTGACTTTAGAGAAAAAAGGTTCCAAAGGGACAAATATCTACAACTCAAAAACTTTTCTTGATTTGCCTATCCAGAGCAAGAATCATAGCTCATGCTGAGCTTGTGCTCTAAATTACTGTATGTCTACAGCTGTTTAAAAGCCTTCTAGAGTTCTTTGCTGTCTCTTGGTTCACACGTCAAATACAAAATGGTGTATACAGAAAGGAGTTACGGTTTCAACATTTCCATTTTCTCCAGACTTGAAACATTTTCAGTTTTCTAGTAGTTTGCTTTTTTTCCTCTCCAAACACTTAGTGTCTAGAGGAAGGTGAATAGTGAGAGAGAGAGAGAGAAAGAGGAGGAAGACAATGCAAGTGTACAGAATAGGTGGGTTTAAAATAACGTAAAATAAGATTTGATTATACAACTTGCAGATCATCTTTCATATCTATTTCTAATATTTTTCTAATATTCAATCTACCTTTTATTTTTAATAACACTTAATATAGTAACAGCTGAATGTTTATTTTCATTAATGCAGGTTTGTATGCACATGGATCACGAGTATGTTTAAACACTAATCTGCAATAGATAAATCTGTTTATTTTTCCTGAGGGATAATACTGTGCTAAAATACAGTATATTACTTGACTAATGAAAATAAGGTAGTTATGCAGAGCATATAAAGTTTACTATCATAAAACATCACTTACCATTTATCTACATTTATTCACTGCACCTATCTTTCTAAAAGGATAATTCAATGTAACTAAAATAGCAATATATCACATCACATTATGGCTCCCGTAGTCTAACCTGTCAATCACATAAAAAGCAACACAAGCCTTCAGAAATAGTCTTCCAACCCCAGCAAGTCCCAAACTTTACCGCCCTCATCTCCTTTTCCTAAACACATTTTGGAGCAACAGAATTGTCTCGGGCAGTCAAGTACAGAAATGCAATACAGGTACTACTAGCTCTGCAGTCTTTAACATTTCATCACCCTGCAGTTTACCTTGAGGTTGGTATTTAATATGTATAATCCCAATGCAGTGATTCCTCTACTGCTGTACTCTAGGAATCCCGTTTTTATGAATAGTAAATCTGCTGCAGATATGTAAAGCACCCTGACTCTCATATTCACAGTTTTCAGAATGTTAACCCATTTATTCCTTTCATTTAACTGAACTAGAAAGGGGTTTTGTGTTGTTTTGGGGTTTTTTTTGTTTTTTTTTTTAAATATGTAAGAAAGCAAGGATTCTACATTTTAAACTCTGCGACCACTAGTATTTAATACTCTTACTTTAGTTACGTGATCATGCTGTTAGATACATGTCTCTATAAACACATCCGTATTGTGCCCAATAAACCTACATCAGTGATTTACATTAAACCAGTATTTACATGCTGGAATCAAGTACCACAAACCCTTTTTCCTTGTACCATACCACTGTCAGTGGAGAAAAGCTGTACAGTTGCTGTTGCATATCTAAAAAAATTTTCTCGGGAGGGCACTTCCCTGCATTTTGGCATAAGTTTAGTATCTCATATGCATAATCACACAGTAGCAATAGATTGAGAAAGCAGCCTACATATTCCTTGCCAGCTACAGTTCTACCTAGTCAAATATACAGTGAAAAGAATTTAGCAGGCACAAAACTGCAATAAGACAATGAAGACAGAGTAGCACTAAGATGCAAGCACAGATATGGCTGGACTTAGACTTGGACAAAGCAGGCAGCTGCCTAGGACAGAGGATGAGTACAGGACCAGTAGAGGACCTACCCCCACCACCTTCCATACCCCTCGCAGAATCCACTGTGCCATCACAAAATTCATTTTTCCCCTCTCAGTCCAGGTAACTGAGCCATCTCTGCTCTCCTCTCTTCTCAAGCCTATTTTAGACTATTATGTACAACCTATCTGAATGAGTTAAGTCTCACAGTTCTACCAGGTATGAGTTCTCCATGTACAGTGTCTCCCAACTTCAGGGTTTATATGAGGTTAAATTCTTTCAGTGGCATAAAATTAACTGCAAATAATTGAGTCTCTTTGCCTTGCATAAGAAGAAACTATAAGTTTAGTAAGTCAGCAAGAGCCTCAATTTGCTTTTGATTTATTTTCAGTGTTTACGCTGTGCTTAATAGATTGTTGTTGGAGAGAGAGACAGTAAAAATTCCTTCTGGTAAACAATTTAGTTTAAGAATTAAAATTAGAGATAAATAATGATCCAATTTTATTGAGACTGAACGCAACTGAGAAGAATGCAAATTGAAGCATCTTGATGGCAAATTAAGTTGTTTCATTATCTTTCATAAATTGCTTTGGGAGGATTCACTCTTGGCTAATGAGTATAAAACTGAAGACCGAGTTTCATTTTTTTCTTCCCCAGGAGTTTGAGTCTTTGAGGTCAAAGGGAGTCTCTCAAAGTGACTCTAACAGAGCTTAGCCTGGGCCCTTGATAATTACTAGAAGCAACCATAGTTCTCATGCTAGCTGCACTAAAAAGTATATCAAAGAACATAGCAAAAATTGATCCACTTCTAAATCCATTTCATGGTCATTTCAATTAATGTCCTTTTCTCTTAAAGGTCTTCATAAAGCAAACCCTTTCCATGGGGCCTATTGTTTGCAAAACGATATGCACATACCATACTAGTAAGTTTGAATGAACCTAAAGAAAAATTGTACACAAAAAAAAGTCACAGAATAATTCATGTTGAAAGAGACAAGGTCATTTGGCCCAATATCCTGCTCATAACATCACTTTTCAGAGAAAAAAATATGAACAACATATGGTTATATTAAAAGTGTATCATCTTAAGAAACGTACACAAAAAGCAACTCCACAGAGTCAAATCACAAGTATTAGTGTAACAATTAGTACTGTACTGATGCTATTACTCCATTATCGTTGTCATTATTAACCAAGACAGGTGTGGGAGTAGATAGTGATTTCTAGTCTAAGATTTCTGTTCTATGACACACACACAGACACACATTGTAGTCATACCAATGAAGGCTCCTGCGCCTCCAGTCCAGTTTAAACCAGCGTACCATTGACCCACAGTAACAGGAACTGGACACTCCTGACCCACCCTGAATCTCTGGGTCTTGGCTGGTGGCCCAGGCCTGCGCATGGTGCTTCCATCACTGGCTCAGACATCTGCTGTGTCAGGCACCGGGGTTTGCGTGTTCTAGCTTAGGTGGCTGGCACGTGCCCATGGCCTTGTCAGTCACATCAGCCCCACACCAGTCTCTGATTTTCTGCCTATCTACTCCCAGTCAGCAGTCAGGCAACTACTGTGTTTTGAATTCCCGCCACAAATGTGTTACAAAGGATGCAAAGTTGTTACAAGTTAATCTGTGCTTCTTTCCCACATTTCTCTAAAACATTATAGCAGGATAGATGTAGGACAGAGCTTTCAGGTAAGCTTCCACTGTAACAACTATCTGTGATTTGCTTGCTTTCCCAGCTCAGTTAAGAGCTGGACAGATGTGGACAAGGTCTCATTGCTCTGAGCAGTGCTTGCAGGTAGGTGTCACCCAGCGACAGCATTCAAAAAGATGGTCTCCCTTCTTCCTGCATTTCGGAAATACGGTTTTGTAAAATGAAGGTCTACCTGTGATTTTGTTCTGTTTGCCATGTACCCAAACATACCTTCAGATGGCTTGATCTAGGGGAAGCAAAGTATTTTGTGGTGACTGCCTGCCATAGTTGTATACAATTGTGTACCCAATGATAATAGCAGCCAGCCTGCAACTATTTGGAGGAATAAGATGACCCACAGGTAGTTAAATAGTTAACACCCATCTGAACAAGCTGGAATGACTGGCAGCCACCATGTAACACTCATCTGGAAGAGCCAGAACTGGTTCTGGCACTTTGGACAAAACTGGTTTTGGCCCACAAAAAAGAATATATGAACTCCAGTAACGCACAATGGAGATGAAATGCTCACTTAATTTCTGGCTTCCCTTGTCAAGTAGCTCTCTAATCTGGCCTCTGCCTCAGAGATTAAGCACTATTAGAGACTGATGCCATCAGAGTCATCATACAGCATCAGACTCATGGTATCATATTTCTTTGGGACTGCTCAGAAGCCCAAGAGAACATTCTAGCTTCACGTAAAGTAACAGAACAAACACTTCAGGTGCAGTGTCTTCATGTGCTTTGGTCCAGTGCTTCCATACGTAAAATAAATTCTTCAGATTCAAAGAAGCTGTTTTTAAATAAGACACAGAATATTGAAGTATTTCCAGAATATGTTTTTCTAAACCATTCCATGGATACTGGGTAGTCACAGTTGCTTATTTCTGATCTCACAGTTTGCCAGCTTCCATAATTACAATCTCACAGTCTTTGGGTTTCGTCTTAGCCGTTCCACTCAAGTGGATCTCATTACAATTTGTATCCTAACCCCAGGATGCTGCAAAGATTTAGTGTGTTTGGAACACTGACATAACCTCTGCTGAAATCTACGCTGCTTTCATTTTGCTGTGCTGAATTCCATACCAGATTCCATATTGCAAGCTTTCTGTAGTTTTACATCATATTATACAGAAAAAGTATACCACTGGACTTACAAGATTGTATAAAATAACATATGAAGTACTAATCTCAGAACCTCATCTCTCTCTGATTCTATATTTTTCTACTTTGGTTAAAGAATCAGTAATTCCTAAGAATCAACAAGCTGATATATTCCAAACAGTAGCCAGTGGATAACAACCTAAGCTCCTCACTACTTCGTATAAATTTGATGGGGAAAAAGAATTTGAGCCACTGTATTGCTATTCTAACTGCTTCCTTTTGGAACGCATTTGTTAGTTTGCTATTATTAGATTCAGCCCTCAAAAAAAAAAATCACACACAGAAGTTGCTGATAAAAGTTGTGTTATGCAAAGAAAACAAAATAAGACAACTATCCCTACTGCTATAACAATCAGTTCTAGTAACACACAAGATTTCTCATACTTGCAATCCTCACACAGTAGAAACAAGATAAATGGAATCTGCCACAGCTTTAGCTGTGGAAGAGTTAAAAAAAATCCATACATTAAACAGCCTTAACACTATTTACATATTCAGTAATCTATCAAAACATGGTATACATGATACCCACAATGTACTTTGGCCACCGCATTCCATACAGAGGCCTAGCTAATGAGACTGGTTTGCAGAACAAGAACAACAGATTAAGAAAGTAAAAGACCATTTTATAACCACATGTATCACCTTATTGGGCCACTAAGTTTTATATCTTGTCTTCAAGTGCAGCCAGCACTGCCTCAGATCTTATGATGATAAATGAATAGTTTGCATAACTGACCTGCACAATCTTCTCTATAAATGCAAGGAAAAAATCCTTCTGTAATTCATGCAGTGCTCATTCTGAAACTCACAACATGATAACATTCACACAAGGCTATGTGTCACAGCAATTACTCTAAGACTAGTTTAGAAGCACCCTGGACTTTGTTGCCTCCATGACACACTCACCTCTTGTTGCAGCAGATCCTACCAGCCCACCCCACACTGTGCAAGGGTGTAGGGTATTTTTTCATTTGTACTAAAGCAGATTAAATAACACCAAAACCTCTAGCCCTAAACTGAATATTTCCATGACTAATTCTGCTTTTCAGTGTGCTGTAATATATTGATTCCAGTAGGAAAAGCACACTTGCATCCAAAAGATATCATAGCCTCAAGCATATGCATTAGATCTTCAGAAGGAGTAGAAAATTTGTTACTGTCATTAGAGCTAAGCTGAATTAATACACCTGAAAAATCCTAGTTTTAGGATTCAGTATCAAGCCTTTCAAAATAATCTGTTCCTATCATTACTGATTCCTGAATCCTCACTATAGACTGTTTTAAAATAGTTATAGGAAAGATGAATTACAGGCAAACAAATTAACTACCACAGATCAACCATTCTGCATAGATTTTTGATCACTACATTATTTAATAATTAAATTTAATTCAATACTATTTCACCGGCATTTTTCAAATCTGAAGAGCTAGAGGAGCAATACAGTCTATTTATACAAAGCGCATAGCACACCTACACAGCAATCAATCAAAAGCTCTTCCAAATTATTTTCACTCATCCTTCAAATCAAGAATAGAAATCAACAGGAAATACTTACATTAAACTAGTTTAGAAATCAAGAAGGTAATTACAGAAAGTTCTGACATCTTCAGAAAATAAACAATCCAGAGTAGAGTTTGCCAGATTAAATCTCTATACTGTGAGGTTCATTATCAATCAACTGAACTTCTTCCACCCCCAAACATTCAACAAAACTCCTTCTAAATAATCATCAGGGTTTAAAGTTAATAGGTATCATAAAGCTTTATAAAATGTTGGGTTTTTTTACACTATGCTGCATACAAAAACCTCTTCCTTAATTTTTTTTCTTGCATTCTTCATTCATTTTTCAGTTGTGCTGAGTTTGGATTGAATGGAACATAGAAACTCCACAAATTCATCAGAAGTTAAAAACTGTTCCAATATTACATGAAAGAGGATGTAATTTTGAACTGCAGTATTAAGGTTCAGATCTGCATTACTTCTCATTCTTCTCAGCTAAGATTTTTACTAAAACTGCCTTTTTGCAAATACCAGAGGAAAATAATCGATCTTTAATACAGAAAGAGAAAAACTTTCTATTGATTTTTGAAGTCTAATCTGATACCTAAATGTAAATTATTCACTTCAGTAGCTTTGTTTTTAAACCATTAATTAGAAGTGCAACATATAATAAGCTGTTAGCTTTGCTTCTTACTGTTTTCATCTGTTCCTATATCTGATGTGCTGTAAAGAACAGCTAGAACCCTATAGTCTTAGGAGCCTACCGTTACCGATTTTCTGTATTGATCAAAAAAGGCTTGAGAGAAAGTATGGTACGTACTAGCAACACTGCTATAAACTCATGTTAGCTCTCATGCAGTAAGCATGACAGCTAATGGCAAAGTTGATGTATTTATAAAACATTTAAAAAGAATTCTTGTTAAAAGATAAGAAAACATTTCTTCCAATTTACACGTACCTAAATTTGTGATCCCCCCTCCCCTATGGCATTAAAACAATTCAAGAAATTAATTAAAATAATCATTTAGAATTCTGTTCTGCTGGGTTCCAGTCTCATCTGCTGGAAACCGCTACACGTCAGGATTCATATTAGTTTACTATTGTCTGGGAGAAATCTAGCTTTGTGCAGAGAAGCTGCACAAGGTCTAGGTGTGATTTAAATTTGTCCAAATGCTTTGGTTGAAAACCTGATCCCATTGTTCGCTGGCAAAATTCCCACCAGCTTCAGAGAGGCCAAGATTTTACAGCTCAAATTGTGCCTATGCCTTGTACTGATCCTGTGTGAACAGGAGAATCTAATACTAAAAGAATAAATTAGTCTTCTGAGAAAAGAACTTATAAACAACTTTATTAGGCTGCTCCTTTAAAAAAAAGGATGAAGGGAGAGTGGAGTTAAAGAGAACCAGAAGATATTTAACTAGGGCGTGAGCAGATGCACAAACGTATTTTCTGGTACAGAGATAAGAGGGAAAAAATACATTAGGCTATTCCTTCAACACTTGCATGTTCAACTGTATGGTCTTGTACGTGTGGGTTTCTATTGTAGAAGAGAACACATATGAACATTTTTTAATTGCAACTCTGCAAGCATGAGGTTTATTTTTCCAACATTGCGAGAATGCAGATTTTAAAGACTGCACAGAATATTTGCACGCAAGAACAAAGTCAAGCCAGAAAAACGTCAAACGGATGTGAAAAGGAACACGTTGAGCAGCTTGGAAAGCTCTCATTATGAATTTGAGCTATGCTTGGCTCAGACAAACATATTTGGCACCAGCATCAGCACTCTGTTAGTCTTTATGCCTGTGAAATATTCACAAGTGCTACAAGGAGGGGAGAAAGTAGTTTATTTCCAATTTACCAGTTTTCTTAAACTAATTAAATATCTGTGAAAGCAAATTGTGCTTACTGAAATCCAGTTTTTAATTTTTATAAGGATAAAATGACTAGGATTCACAGAATAATTCATACTGCTTTGTTCATCTGTACACATCAAATGAGCACTTTTTTCCATCCAAATAATCTCCAAAAACAAACAGTTCGATTGACTTGGTTATGAAATCTGTACAGTGAGATCTCAAGAGCTGAAATGCAGGACCACTAATACAGAGTAGTCTCATGAAAATTTTTTTTTTTAAAAGTTAAATATTTACATCTGTAGTGTCTGAAAGATCTCTCACCACAGAATAGGACATAACCTAGTCATCACATTTTAGAAAGGAATAGAGATGCAAGTGAGAGGACTGCTACCAGGTTATGCCTAAGCAGAGCGTGCAAATTGTTTTAAACAGCAGCCAGCGTCCAGCTTGCTGCTCAAGGACTAGACTAGGTTTGAGTATTAGTGAGCCCAGAACTCAGTCCAATCTTCAAATTTTTACTAGTAAGTCAGCTGGCAAGTTCAAGTCTTCACCTTGATTATAATGAGTATTATGTTATTTCTCAAGTAGAGCCACTGAATTGTGAGCCAAACTTTTGGAGTAAGGAAAGGTACTTAAGTGAAGGTAAGGTGACAAGTTTGTGATTTCAGACCACAGCTGCACATAGCAGCAGCTGTCTCCTTTCTTAACTTCACGCCAATTACATTATCACAAGGTACAAACCACAGTCATACGAATACGCGGAAAGTCAAGTGCAGCATTCAGATCAACCATTCTGCCGGTTTGTCAAAGAATAGCTTTAGCCTTTTTTCCACCTAAAAAGTCACTATTATAGTGACTATTATAGTTTTCATTACCCTTTTTTTTTGTTTTTTTCACTCCTCCAATCTGGTTCATGGCACTTCCAAAACAAAACTTGTGCTATAGTTCAGAATGTGTAGTTTCAATGGTTAATGCAAAAGCTATAAGCTCTTTTAAACTCCTTAAAATTAGTCTCAGTAAAAACATAATCAGCTTTTCTGACTTACAACCTCTGCATTTGTTATTGAATAGAATTCAGGGTGGTAGATCTTAAGGCTTAAGGAGAAAGTCCTCTAAATTAAATGAGAATTGAGTTTAAGTGATGAATATATGCCAATTTTGACCTGTTCTTCCTATTTGCCACAGCCACCTCTGATAACCTAAACAAACAGCCACAGCCACCTCTGATTCCCTAAACAGCTTCAGCAACTATTTCTTCTCAAGTTTCAACAAAACAGATACAGATCTCCACAAAATACTAAACAAGGAAACCAACTGCTAAAGAAGCTGATTGAAGCCAAGTATTTTACAGCCTGGAGAGTTGGACAGCTGTCAACTTCCATAATGGTCCCTTACTCCAGTTGGCACCAAAAAGGTATGACATTTGGGCTTGCCAGAGAACTAGAAGAGATCTAAGCAGAAGATACAGTCCCAGAGAAGTAGGGTCCTGAATGAGATGGATTTTGAATGCAAGTCAATTTGCAGTTCAATATTACAATGATACAACAGACAGAAAGAATTATACAATCAGAGGCTTTGCCAAGGAATGAGAGCTGGTAAAGCCAACCTACGCTGATCATACTGGTCTATTATCAGTCCAACAAAATTATTTATTACTAGAACATATAAACTCAAAAGACTTTTTACAGGAGTGTTCTTTTTTCCACCATGGACTGTATGGTGACAGCATGAGCTACAGACTTCAGCTGCTTAAATGTGCCATGCATATAAATCAATAGCAGATAAATCAGTTGTCAGGTGGTTAGATTTCCAGCTTTTTACCTTGTCTGTAGCACTGGCATTTTTAATGAGCTTTTTCCATATGAATGCTGGAAAATTAAACCCAAGTCATCACTGCTTCCTTAGGTGATGTCACTAAGGAGCACACAATCTTTTCACATCACTGAGAATGAGTTTCCTTGGTCCTGCATGCTTCTCCTTGAAGCCCTTGATAAGGGCTTTCTACCTTGCCCCTCCATTTCAATGTAAATAAACACAATATAGTTACTGGTGTGTTGACAGCATCTCCACAACCTCTGAGCTCAGAAAAGCTTTCAAAATACAGTGCTTCCAATGGGGCATAAAGATCCTTTCCAGATGGTCAAAGGAAAGTTTATCTGCAATGAGCCAGAGATAAGTCTTTGGAAAATAATGTTTTTCTTCCAAGAACTCCTCCCCACGAGAGCTATTTTTCTTTACTTCCTTTAACACTTTGCACAGTTTCACCTCTTTGTTTCCCCTTATTACACTACTACAGTCATCACTGCTGAAACTGTGCTGTCCTCATTTTGCAGCAGTATTTAGAGGAGTATTTAGAGTAGAGCTTTTGAAAATTTAAAAAGAAAAAAAAAATACATCTCACCTAGAGCAAAAAGTACATTATAAACAAAGAAAAGAAATATCCATGCTGAAGGTCTCAGCTCAAATAAAACTTCGAAACTCACTCCTTCTCAGACCAACAAGGGTTGCAAGTACCTGAAGACGCAAAGCTACTGCCTTGCGGTTGTCTGTACAAGCTTTCCCAGAATCTATTACATTAAATTCACAGTGCAAACCTTAAAGACAGCATGGATAACAGTTATACTGAGGCTGTGGATCATGGAAGCCTGGACTTCCTAACAAAAGGACTTTCAGGAAACCTGACTGAATTTTGCCATTTCCATCCCACTCCCCATCATAACTGCCAAGCTTTTGCAAAAAATTTGTGACCCTATAGAGATCTCGCTTTTCTCCCTGCCATTCCTTATCAGGCATAGATTATAACTGACACATTTGAGGTTTTGAAAATATTCAACATGACTCACATGCAGGCTTCAGTCTTGGAGTACCCTGGGAGGCTCCCGTTCTGTTGTTTGTGTCCAGCTTCTTCATAAAATCCTTGTTGCTTAAGTCTATGCCCAGTGCACGCTTCGAGTGAATAGCTGTTTTCTGTAGAGAGCATCTACCAGAGCTGTATTTCTCCATACCTATAAAAATAAATGCAGTTATTAAAGGGGAAAACCAAACAAAAACACCACACCACACAAAACCATCTGTTAATTTTGTTCCTCGTTGTTTTATTGGTTTGGAGGTTTTTTTGCTTATCAAGGAGAAATCTGCACGTACAGTCTATATCCCCTTAAGCACAGGTAAATGGATATTGCCTAAATGGGTGGCTTGCTCGGATTAAAATTTGATCTTTAACTAATGCACATTATAGTTCTTTCCAGGTTGTAGTTAAAATGTATAAGCAGTGCAACAAAATACAGGAAGAGCACTACATTTTAGTCCTCCTAGTTCTCAAAATACTTTGCCCTTCAGTGTTCTCAATCTCCTTTTTTTGGTTCAGTTTCTTGTTACAAGCAGTAAGATCAGTATTAAATAATAAAATGGCAGATTTTTAACAACTAGGTTAAAGTATTTCTATAGCCTGCATACAGATTAGCAATTAGATCTTTCAGAAAGATTTTGTAGCATTTTGCACATTAAAAGTATCAAAAATATTCCTGGTATATTTAGACTAGAAATCTATCTTGTGTGTAGTACAGTTAGAATAAAATTGATTTCTGATATCTTTTTTTTAATAATAACAAAAAGTCAAAAGTGTATACTCATTCACTATGTTTTTACCCTCAAGAAATCAGGACCATCACTCAAGCAGTCAAACAGAAAAATGCGAAGAAAAAGATCTGCAGAGTGTCTGTCACAAATATAATTATTTTGTGTATTAAGTTACAACACTTAAGCACAGATGTGACAGCAACTTATAATTTGAATCATGTGTAACAGCTTATGGTAGTTCCTCAGAACTTATTGCCTGCTAACAAAAATTTCCTTATGTCAGTTCACAAATGAAGGGCTTTTTAAAGTCTCTAGGATACACAGCCATAGGTATAGCTTTCTGGAGGTTGGAAGAGCATCAGCTTATCAAGGGCATGAGAAATGATTGAACAATGCTGCATTTGCAGTTGTACGTCCATGTACTCATGATAAGGTACACACATGAACATGTGTGGGTCCCTCTTGTTCTCCTCACCTATGGTATTCAAATCCAAACTTGAATTTTCCAAAGTTGATGAAAAAGTAAATGTTTGAAAGATGCTACAATCCACATGCAGAGGCAGCAGGAATAGTTTAACGCTTTTCTGTTTAGGAATTTGCTAGTCTAAGTCTTATTTGTATGTAATTAAATTTAAACAAACATAAGAAAAACAATGCTTGATCTTGATTCAGGATTAGAAAGCAGTCACTTCTGCAACTCTTACTCATTTGAGCAATCCTATTGCAATTATTCTCATTATCTTTGAGTGACTGTGCAGAATACAGGTTTCACATTATACTTCTGAAAGAAGTGTGTCACTAGATATTAAGAGCATATAAACTGAAGCTGAAGAAATGACAAAAAGAAAGAAAAAAGGAGAGGAAAAAGAGGGTAGGATTGCAAAACGTATGCAAATTTTATTATCTAAATACCTTGAATTGGATGTTTTTAAAAATGCTGATGTTAGAACAGACAAAAATATCTATGGGAATTTCGCATTTTTATTATAGAAAAAAGGATTTTCAAAGTCAACGCTAATATTGTACAATGCTACAATTTACTTCTATCACTTGGTAATTAATGAATTTTAATTCTGAAAGGCATTTTTAAATTTGCCTTCTTATAGAAAAGGAAAAACATTGAATATCAAATCCTATTGTTCTGGAGGATAGAGGTATTTGGTTTAGGTGAGAGTGGTACCACCACAAATTAATTCATTCACTCCCGAGTCATTTAATACTCCTCTGAAGAGCTCCTCCCTTCCCAGTGACTGCTAAGATTATCCATTTCATTTATTTAATGTTTACTCTACACTCCAGAAAATTGCCATTCCACATCTGAGCCATCCCATTATAATCTTGGGCTTTTCACCTCGTGCCCTTATCTTCTTCAGCACTTGATGCTAGGGAACAAACATGGAACACAGAAGAGAACTAAAAGCTGCTTTCACATCATTCATATTATTAACTAAGTATAAGAAAGTATATAAGACTAAACACAACATTTTAGGAAATGAAAAAAAGCCCTCAAAGTAGTCCAGCTGCTCTTCCCCCCCCCGCCTTTTTCAATCAAACAACCAACAATATAGATCCCTATACATACTGAAGAAGAAAATCCTTGCAAAACCCACTGCATTCACATTAAAAACATTGTGTTAAAATTCACATTACATCACGAACACCACCATACAACAACAAACAATCATTCCAAAATATAACGTATTAGAAGTCTACTAAAATGTGGATCTATACCTCTGATTTTAAACTTTCCTAAAAGGCTTGAATCTCCCTTTGAAAATGCTGTCTACTTAAAATGTCAAAGTGGGCATTTACAGACACATGCAAGGAAATTGCACTGCACTCAAAACACAAAAACATGCTTTACTCGAGGTCTTATCAACCAGAAATCATACAACAGAGCACTGCAATGACTAAGCTATTACGTGAGTATGCCAACTAATAACTGGAAAAATCAGAGCATGGGCAGAGTCTGTTATTTAGTTAATGAACAAAACCACCAATACTTGAAAACAAAGCAATGAAATTATTTTCTTTTAAACCAGAGATACATGTGAATATTTACTTTCATAACATTAAAGCATCAGCTAATTGCAATATTCCCTGTCATTACCAATACGGAATTACACGACTTTCTCTGAAGTGCTGAAAAACATAGCAAGTTTACAGAGTTATTTTCAAGACAGATATACCCATAGCTCCTCATTATATATTTTATTCTGCAACTGGTGGACTTCAACTCACATTTAGTATATTTTTTGTAAAACCCACCTGCTACTTATGGCTTATTTTGATTTATTTTAATTGCCAAGCCTCAGAACTTCTTAAAAAGCTAGCACTTCTAGATGCAGGAAAGCTATGTGTATGCCCTTTTCATTTTCTCGCTGGAAGTTTCTCTCTGGATGTCTACAATAGTGTATTAAAACACTTATGCTGGGCTTATATCACAGAAAACAGATCAAATTCAAGCAGTTATGGATTTTGTGGGTGACAAAACAAATCTGCTTAGCTTGAGAACACATTCGTGTTTCTCAGGTATTTTCTCAGCCAGAGGAAAAAAGAAATTAGAGGAAAAAGGCGATGGAAAGATTGATAAACCAGAGATAAGACATTCAGGCATATCACTGCTGAGTTGCAGTTACTTTCCTGATCACGTCAGAGTTTATGAAGTTTTCTACATTAGCTACACTGTAGGGAAAGGTAGTTTCAACACTTTTAGCTTCATTATAAAGTCAAATAAGAAAGGATGAATGACAAGAACTGAGAGGCCAAGTTTAATTCAGAACACTTCTTGCCTTGATTCTGAAACGTTTGTATGTTTAATATGGTTATAGAGTCCAACAAAATATTAAAAAAACGCTAACAATCAGTGTAAAACTAGCTGATTAATAGCCTAAATGCAGGAAAGTGTAGTCTTCAATGGCACAAAAACTTCCACCACACAGTGAGCAGCATCAATGTCTATCAGTCCACTATCAACTATGTCTGTAGGAGACACCCATCCCATACTTCCACAGCGATCCACGCATTTTAAAAGGTTTAACAAATTCCTTATAGCTCAGATTTCAGCATAGCTACAAGGGTAGTTTTTGTAACAGAAACATACACCCAAATAGAAAAGAGGGTTATATTCACAGCAGGCCAACAAAATTATTCTCTCTACTTTTCCTGCATCTCAGCTAGGGAAGCTCTGGCTAATTTGATGTCAGTATTCTCAGAACTTTTCTTCCTGGAAGAAAACACAGGCCAACACTAGGGACAAGCATGTCCAGCCTTCCCATAGTTTCTTCCTCCAAACACTGCTTCTGATAACAACACTGTTTAGCGCAGCAAGGTCTTGAATGATAACACCACAATTTGGATGTACATATGCAACAGAAATACTTTCTTAGCTATACAGTAACTCAGAAACACAGAAGTACTTAATTTTCATTTGGATCAGATCATGTTGAAAGCCTTTATGAGCTTCTGGAAATCCGCTAAACAGTTTGCTTCTAATGTATATTTTTCTGATTCATATACAAACCAAGCAAGGTTTGCTGCTCAACACCCTGCAGCAGACACCTTGGATCTATTCTGAATGATTGATTTGTTTCATATAATCACTGGGCAAATTTCCTTCCACGCCTCAGTTTCTTTTATGTTGCTTTAAGTAAGTTAAGAACAAAATAAAGATTAGAAATAAAGTTTATTGGTTGCACTTGCACCCTATCTAAAAGGTATGCAGATCAATGATGGGCTGCTGAGAATTATATTCAACAAATGGTTCCTTTACCAAATCACATTTCTGCATCTCATTCATTATAAAGCCATTTTCCCCTGCAAATTAATGCATCAAAGAAGCAGGCTCAGAGAAGCCCAAGAATGAGTCAAAGTAATGACTAGAAATCTACCATAACACATGAGCACTTCTCCAAGTTTAAGGTTTCTGGCACAAGAACAAATGATTGCTCTGCCGTTAACTCCCATGAACAACACTAGATCATAATCTGTCAGCTGACCCATTTATGCATGTCTGCATCAGTAACAAAGTTCTTGAACTCTAACTTCAATTCAGAGCATTGATATTTTAAATGATTGTTACCACAAGTATGATCATTATTGCCTAGAGGATGTGAGCTAAAATACATTAACCTTGGCTCACACAGCAAAACTTGTTTTCTTGCTTAGTTCCCTAAGAATATTCCAAAACCCACAACATTAGTTGATGACAAACTGCACTGAAAAAGGGATTTGATAACAAAACTAATTCAGAGAGCTGCGTGTCTGCTGGTTTTCAACAGAATCTGCTATAATACTTTATTTCCCCTGTGGAACAACTCTAAGGAGACTGAACTGACAGCATTGACTACAACAACACATGGAACCACAGGATCAGTCTGTGAAATTGTGCTGAGTTTTTGGCTAGTAATCCATCAACACCCAAACAACAAGAGGCGGCCCTATTCCTTTAAAATACAGAACAGTATTGTTCACTTCTGGCTTCTCTTGTTCTCCAGCTCCTACTTTGCTTGGAGCTCAATTTTAACATCATGGGAGTAGAGAAGTTGCAACTACCACAGTAACCATTAGCATCAATTTCCCATGACTACTTTTCCACAGAATGAGTAGCACCTTACATTATACTTTTCCTTTCGAACAGAAGGGAATACACATGCCAAGTCTGATGTTATTAGGTTAATTTGGAAGAATGCATCTAGTGAATTTACTTGATACAGCCTGCAGTTGAGAGCCTAAGACTGTCTTCTGATTGTTGCTACAGCACTGAAGTTCCTGAATTTATTAACTTCAGTAGATGTGTCAAGAAGGTACCACTAAACAGTTTCCTGATCGAAAAAGCTTAGATCAGTATCTTTGATACAAATCAACTTTTCATATACATACCAAGTCATCCATTTAAGTTTCAGCTGGTGTCAGTTTGACAGACCACTCTAAATGCAAAGCATGTAAATCAGCACAAGTTAAGATGAACAGCCATGGTCAATATTGTCGTGAGATACCTCCACAGCTACTGTGTATATGCCTGAGTGATCAACTGTAATAAGCTTCCACCCTCTCTTTAACTTGCAAAGAAATCTCTGCTTCCCCCCAAAAGGGGAAATGTACTTGAATTAGTTTATGCTTATCTTACATTCAGTACTATTTTCACAGATGATACATATGCAATAATTCTACTACAGTTCGTTTACATGCAGCTAGAGATTTGCCCCAAACTCAGGATGCTTAATATACAATCTCATAATACTTCTGGCTTCTGATGAGAGGCATTCACCATTGATTTCAATGCCATAAATGTAAGGAGCTTTCCCCACCCCCACCCCCCCCTTTTTTTTTTTTTTTTAAGTATACAGAGGCAGTTATTTATATACTCTTCTACAGTATCTTCTGACAGGCAGATCTTGAACCATGATGGTTTTACACAAACTAATAGTGCAGCACAGGCTTCAGCATGTTAGATCAGCCTGGAGTACTCTCTGAAAAACGAACACTGCCATATTTCATATTCAGAAAACAGCAAAGAGGTTAGAAAGGAATAAGCTTGGCAAAACGCTCTTAACAAAACTGATCTGGACTGCACTTAAAGAGTCACAGTACCACAACAGTTAGTTCATTTCTCTGTCAACCAGATAAATAATTTGCAGATATGATTACAGTTAAAATACATGGGATTTAGAAAATACGTATTCTCTCCTGTATCAAAAAAAAAGCCATCTTGTTTGGAACTATTTACCAGGAAGCCCATGAAAAGACTACAGCTAGAGGAAAACAAATCTAAATGTACTTATAGGAAAAAAACCCATACAATTAATAATCCCTAAGATCATAAAAAAATTGAAATATTTTTATTTTTAAACAATCATTACCCTCCACAGGACATAACATTCAGATACCGTTACATAGCTCTGCACAGGAGATAGGGATATCTGAATTCTATTCTATTCTTGTCTTAGTGTCTGATTCTGGGGTATTTATTTTACTTTTCTTTATTGTTTCTACACCTTCCGGTCTGTATATACCTTTGCACAATGCATCCTACACACTTTGGCCTGTCTAGGCATTACTTTAAAACTAAAACATGTTATATGTGAAAGTCGTTACAAAAGCAGAAAACATGCCAGACACACAAACTATTCCTGTCCTTCCCAAATTCCTCCAGGAAATCAGCTCCGCTCAGTTTAGCGGATGCACCTCTCAGGCAGATGTCATTGGTTTTTAAAAATGCTAAAAAAAAAATAGTCATTGAG
Organism: Gymnogyps californianus; assembly: GCF_018139145.2. NCBI lineage: Eukaryota > Metazoa > Chordata > Aves > Accipitriformes > Cathartidae > Gymnogyps > Gymnogyps californianus. The sequence goes on along the minus strand of NC_059478.1, from coordinate 10,006,653 downwards.
AATGGAAGAGAATCTATACAAGATAATAATACAATGCAAAATAAGCATAATAGGAGACTATGAACAGATGTCCTAACATTGGACAGTAAGAAAGAAGGCTGGTATCTTTACATACCTACACAGATATCTAGATGGTGTTATATTTAAATATAGAGTAATTCTTCTCTACAGGCACATTTAGCGTACTGATTCATAACCTCCTGTTAAGAAACAAAGCTCTATTAATCTGATTCAATTCTAGACAAAAATACTTTCCTTGAAATAATAGATATAGGAGAGTAGCAAGTTTTCTTTGTTTCCTCTGGGAATTAATAAATTTGCATTGTTTTGTAGCCTGACCTTGTTTACAATTCTAGTCTGCTCACATCCTTTTATGCTTTGCATTTAAATCTCTTACTGCATTAATTGTAACTTTCTAATTACTTCCCTCACTTACTCAATGTATCTTTATGTTGTGTTCGGGCAGGGGTTAAATCCTTAGTACATGTTTTTATGTTACCTGGCACATAGGAGTTCCAAAATCATACCTTAGCAGAACAAATTACACCCCCCCTTACTGAAAATACATGTCCTAACTTTTGATGGCTATTTATACCTGACCCCTTGCAGCTGTACTGCCTCTGCTCATACCTCTCTCCTCTTGTTCCCTCCAAAATTTCCTACCCATCTGAAAGGCTGAACAGCCTCATGGATCAAGGTCTGTTCAGAGCTAGACATTTCTGCAGTACCATTTAGGAGAGCTAGTTGCTGTGTCTCAGAACAGCTGAGGAACTCAATTGCAACTGTAGTTCCTTTAGTGGTATCCAGCGGTATTTAGTTATGGCATCCTTCCACTTGCAGGCCACTGATTTTCAGAATTTACAGAAACTTAGCTCTCAGACCTTGATCTCTCTTTGAAGTTGTTCAAGAGCTTCAAAATTTGTTTTGATCAACCCAGATGGACAACATTTATGTATTAAAAAAGCTCAAAAGAATATTCTACTTGTATTAATAATGAGAAAAAAATTATTCATTATGTAAAATACATGAATATTGTTTAAACCACATAGCTATATATATAAATACTGGTTATTGACTATACTCAAATATTCAGTGAATATATTAATTTTCATTATTGACTATGCTCAATACTATTCAAATCACTACCTCTAAGTTTTCAACCAAGTAAAAAGCCACAGCATATTACTTCAGTAACCAATTACATAGTGTAAAATAATTAATAGCAAGTGAGCAAATCAAACAGCTCATGATCAAGTGAATAGGTTAAAGGCTACTTATTAAAAACATTATGCAAATATATAACAGTATAAAAACATCTGCAAAAGCTGAAGTCACTTCACAGGTTCATGAGCAGAAAATTTCATATGAATAATAATAATGAATTCTGGCTCAAGTTTTTACATCTAGGAAATTCATTTCCATAGTTATAATATTCAAATCACAGGCACACCGTGTGGATCTCATGTAACAGTATTTTTTACAGGAGATTCCCAATTTAATTTTCATTAAGAGGTACAACACAATTCACACTTCGGTGACAGATCAACACCCTAAGTCTCCCTCCCTCTGACATTTCCCATTCCCCCATCCTCCCTACTGTATATTCCCTCTTAACCTCAAAGGAACAGCACTTTACACTATCTTCTTTGAATTCACATTGCTTGATCTTGAGCAGCCAGAGACAGGCACAGTATCCCAAGACAAATTCTCACCAATTCTTTGTACAATTGTACTTCTTTCTCTGTGAAATACCCTGCTGAATAGATAATAAATTTGTGTCTCAATCGTCCTATGATCTGCTAATACACTTTCTTGTTCCTCTCTCATTTCCTATGAAAAGATTGTAGCCATCAGTAGGAATCTTGTTATTAGTTTCAAGAGCACAAACTTTTATTTGGGGATGAAACATAATAGTATTTCAACTTTAATACATCTCAAGGACATCCAATTTAAAGAAAAAACCAACACTGAGCCTCCTCTTCTTTGACAGTGCCACTCAATTTACATTAATGAAGAGAGCTATCCAGAAAAGGCACGAAGGACCCAAGGCTGCAGACTGTTTTCTTGTTATGCAAGTTTAACTATGTAATGTGGAACAAGGAAACAAAGCAAAATGAAGAACTGAAGCCTGCTTAAAATAGGGAAAGGTCATGACATGTTACCCAGTATCAATACCAATTACAATAAACAGTATCACTTAAAAAATAGTTGCTTTTAATAAAATCACTAGCAATCTAAATTTCATACACAATCATAACGTTTCAGAGCAGTTTGCTAAAACTATTTATTGTACAGCTATTATTGTAGTATTGCTCCACTAGAGCTGTTAGACGCAATGTGGACTGACATATCTGTGACAGGAGGCTCCAGCATTCAAGGAAGCAAATGACAACCCGCATACTCGCTAGGACCAAAATAGAATGATACTGAGCAAAAGTTGCTTCAGATCACACCCCTTTCTCTTTCCCCAATATTTGCATGCAGCTCTTTTCGGGGTTCCCGAAATACTTTCTTATTCTGATTTTCATAACAAAATTCTTCAGACACAATTGTAATCTACTATTAAAGGTCACATAAAGAAGTTAAAATCTTAGAATAAGATATTTTCAGAAATCTTGAACCATCTTTCAGAAAGCCTTGAACTAAAGAGGCATAATAATATGAACATCATCATGATCACTGAACAGCAGAGATGAAATTAAGAAGCAATTTGAATACGGAAAAGTATTGTGGTAGCTAAAATCAAGTCCCAGCTTTTCAGCTCTCAACAGAAAAATCAGGATTTTGGTTCAGTGGCCAAATCTAAAATTCAGAATATACAGATTAGAACTGAAATAGCAGCATCTTTTGCTTGACTCAAAATCATGGATATTTTTGGTGGCCTAAAACCAGCTGTTACACAGAAGTTCATTTGTTTTTTTTTTTTCTTCAAGTAAATTTATCTTCCTTACCACTTTCATCACTTAGCTCTAGATTTGGTAGTGATAGAGAACAAAGCAGAGGCTTGGACAGCACATACTGTGCTAGCACCCAGACATACTAATGATTTTCCTGCTGTCAAATTTATTCTGACTAGGTCCTAGGCACTGGACTCTTCAATGATTGTATCATGATATTAGAATACTTACATTTCTTAATTTGAGCAGCCTATTTGTAATCAATTCAATGAATTGGAAGAGGATCACTTTTAGTCAACTTCTCTTCCTAGCCATTTACTTAGCTATAATTTCCATGCATTAAATTTTCACTGCATATTTCACATCTTCATTTTCCTTTATACATTTCATACTTCTGACATAAAAAGATGTTGCTGGCAGCAGTACCTGCTTTTCAGGAAAAACAAATCACCCCTCAAAAAAAATCCCTGAAATGTGTGTAGTTTTCACTACTGAAATAATAGAAAATAATATCATTGCATAGCAGTCTGCAGGTGAATAGGGAAAATTTTCTGCTCCCCCCCCTTGAAATATTCACATACTTAAAATATCTGTTCCTAAACCAAAGCTTTACTCCACACACACACACATTTTAGCCTACAAGCTAAACTGTAAACCCCCGGTATACATATTTTTGCTTTGTTTCTGCTGTTTGCCAGGTTGCAGCACCAGTTTACAGATTAAAAGAAAAGTTATTCAAATTGTTTTTGTTAGAGAAGCCTTACTAGGTTAAGACCCCAAGGGACACAAAAAAACTCCAACAAAACAACGTGTCTCTGAATTTGGTCTCCAACATGGTGCTTGTATGAATTTTTTCTCTTGTATTCAATGCTTTTTTAGAATTATTTTAGAGCCATTACCAGTAATCTCAGAGAGTCCATAGATAAGAAATAGGAAGCAAAAGAGACACCGAATCATAGCATGAGAATAATCAGCACATTTTGAAATTCCCTTCAGATATCAAAATGAGAAATGCCTGAACTATATTAAATGGGTAGCAGAAAGGCGTGCCTCCCCGCAAGACCCTTTAAAGAGCCTAATATTCATTTTTTCTTTCTTGTCTATAAAACCTAATATCAATACAACTGCAGGTACATGAATCCCAGACATAAGTCATTCTGCCCACTTCTCATTATTCACAAGCATTAAGGTGTCTTGTTCTTTTAAATACACACAGAGAAGATCAAAAAAGAGACCTTTGCTTACAGTTGGAAACGTCTAGTAAATATGCTTACCAGTCAGGCTATAAGTATAAAATACACAACATTCTCTAGGTTGTGGTGTTTAATCATTTAATAATGTGCAAAAGTCTGGCCAGAAAGGCTAATGAAATTTTTAGCCTTATGAACAGAGGTGTTGACAATATCAATGGAAATATAAGTAGCACCTTAATATTCAGTACTAGCTTGACCACTGCTAGAATATGATTATCTATTTTTGCATCCACAATTTAGGAAGGAATTTGGAGAGTTCAGAAAAAGAACTAGTAGTTAAAGGGCTGAAACATCCTTTATTACAAAAGCTTTTTTTTTTTTTTTTTAAATCACAAGAGCCTCTGAAAGCTTACACTGTATGTTACATTCCCAGAAAGAAGGCTGAGAGATTATTTAATCATAGAGTACCTAGATGAGAAACAAAACTTGGATTAAGGGCACTTGTGGTCTTATAATCTTAAATCTGAAAAAGGCAAAAAAGTTGGTCCCAGGGGCCGCTAGGAAGAGCTGGATGAAGATTAAAGTCTGTGTGATAGCCCACCAAAATTGTATGCATTAAAAACAGTTTGGATGACAGATTGTATTCAACATAGGATAAGTAACCTTCAACTTGTTAGGAATTGCAGCAAAACCTTGGTTTACATAGACATAACCTTTTCATAGTAAATAATGGGTCTTTTGGTTATTTTCAAAGGGATTAAGCCAGTTGGGGAAAACAAACCCTGTGCTGCTGCTTACTGTTAGAACTAGTGTCAAAATATTACCATTGCAAATATAAAAAAAAAATCTACTGAAATACTAACTTTTTAAATTGTTTGCTATACTTTAAAACATCTGACACTAATGTTCATCTCACCTGTGTTACAGAGCTCACTATCAAGGCCTCATAACATTTTAAATTACACAATATGCATGAGCCTAGAGCAGTAGAAGATGACAAAATCTTATAAAGATTAATTTTTAATGTAAAACGAAGACAATCTACCACCTCTTTCATTTGATCTGTCATGCTGAATAATTCAGACCATGCTGAATACTTCACTGGTTTTTCTGCTCTTCCAGCAGTCAAATGCAAGGGATTCCTTAGTGAAATCACTGAACAGAGGCAATGAACTCTGCACAACAACATGCAACTGATATAAATTTGCACGTCAGGCGCAGTCATCCCAGAGTCTGTTCTACAGTAACAGTCTCTTTCTGAGCACCCTGAATAACGAAGTATTTTCAAGGTCAAATCAAGTTGAAAAAAGGGAGGTTATCAGTGTGTTTGATATATGTAGGCCTCACACGCATCCATACCCATGACTATTCTGTGTAACTGTTTTGCCAGTATCACAATCAGCATTTCTGATCTCTCCTGCTACAGTGAAAATACATGAGGTACTACCTCTGCCCATCACTCACTGGTGATGATTGTATTCCTTGTAATTGCTAACATAGCCTCCTATATACAAAGGAGCCATTTCTGGCATATACTGACGTAGTCTAGCTCCCAGAGCAGGGAAGCCTTATACCAAGGAATGACAATTCAACAAGAAATGGACTTAAAATGCAGAGAGACAAGCAGTATGGAGTTATACCTGCACACTCCAACATCAGAGGGCTGCAATTCAGAGCTCACCATGAGGACCTGAAGGGACAGCAGGCACTTTTCTGTCTTAATAAAATGCAGCGAGCAGCCAGACAGAAGGAGCAAGAGCACACCCTTTAGTCATACCACAACGGAGAAGTTTCTGGTCTCACAAGATAGGACACAAGTACATCCACTGTTAGAAAGCACCGGTGCTGCAAGCACAGTACAATGAAACGCAAGCACACTATCTTTGTTTTTCAATGCATAACAATCAATTCTTTATATAACCAGGAGATCAACTTAATGTACAATATACAAAATCCACTCAGCCTGCTTGCACATGTATCAAGCCAATTATAAAGTTTCTCTATTTTAAATACCCTTCTATGCTTCTATTCAGTTACCATTATTCGACTGCTACTATGATAAGAATCTGTCTCCACCTACACTAATTACATATTTTGTTGATTTTTGATAACCAAGAAATTAAATTCTCAAATACATGAATTAATAGTAATCATATATAGCAAAATACAGCTTTGGTACAATGACATGGTAACGGGAGTATTATATCCCTAATATAAAGCCATGTGCTAAATATAAAATCTCTGACAATACACAAGTAAACTGATGGCTACCTTAACATATATATGACTGGAGAACTTCATTATAGCCTGTAGTGACCCATTTGAGTAACTGATATGGACCCTACCTCAGCCCTAACAGTTACTTCTGTAAAAAGTCTTTTTTGCCCCATTCATTTGGATTAGACTTTTCCTATTTATTCAGTAATAAAATTATTCAAGCATTAAACAATCGTATTGTTTTGCATAGCAGTTGTTTGGTTGTATTTAACTTTTTCTCCACTTTACTTGTCCTTAACCCACTATGACTCCAAATTCACCATTTTTTAAAATAACTGTCACTGAG